>NC_056745.1:1145795486-1146098072 GCF_019279795.1 Protopterus annectens | reverse complement strand
TGCTGAATGACATACACCTGCTGCACTGGTTACTGCCAGGGTCAGGGTTCAATCACACTGCAGCTACACTACATGCAATTACATGCATGATAAGCTCTACTGCCATATTGTAAAATAGAATAATATGCATTATACACTATTTGCTTCTAAACTAGCACGTCATATATATGTTTAAATATATATTTTGCTAACATTCTCCCTCCTTTGATTGCTTCTGTTCTATCCAGAAACATATACAACATTATTTCATTCCCTAGCCTCTTCCTCTTTGGAACGTCTAACTAGGCAAGTCATTTGTTGTACATTTCAGAAAGGATTTCATTTTGTATTAACAAATACCACTACAGGTCTTGATACATAGTCTTGGTTACAGATACGTCGACAGAGTCCCTGACTAATACTTACATGCAAAGTATCCCGCAACAGACACATGCTCCCAATATGAGCAGAACAACACAAATGGCAATCAAGATATTCAGTATGACTGAACCCCATCCACCAAATGGTTTGTGGAAATGGTTCGTCAGTGGGTTTGGGCCTAGTTCCGCCATGGATGACACCTGCTGTATTACCTCTAGGTGGGCGTTGATATTGTTGTTATTATGTGGTACTTGGACACAGCGGTCTTCTTTGATAAGCGCCAAGGAACAATTCTCGCCAGGGTGCAGTCGTCGCTATTACATTTTGTGACACAACAGTTCTCATTGCATCCAGTTCATCAGTCACAAGTTCAAGAGCGAAAAGTCACATTGCTCATTCCTCCGACAGGTTTTGACAACTTCCTCTGTTCCCTGATTGATTTCACTACTCCACAAGCTGGGAGTGTTCCAGCCCAGGATATAACGCTGTCACTCAAGTCCATATGAATCGATATTCCTTTATCTCTTGCAGAAGAATGGATTTTCAGAACAGCTTCCATTTCACCCACTGGATTAGTAGGTTTATCGACTGTGTTCCCAGTTCTTCGAGCTATATGTGTTATAGTTCGTTTCGTACCCAGAGGCAATTGTGCAGTATGTCATGTGACTGGAGCCAGATAACCCAAATAACAACTGCCGGACCAATTCTCAGGTAACCATTGATATGCTTTTTTCCCACAAACAAAATGACAATATTCTACTTTACTACTGATGCGGGTTACCTCTGCATGTAACATTTTCCTGTCTATAACAGAGGACTGTTTATATAATTCAGGATGTTTCTGCACATCCTTCTACGTTGTTCTCATGAAGCTTCAATACAAATCATGAATGGTGCTACAACTAGTACTGTGATCTTTGCCTGTTATATGACATTTGTAAGACACAGTTATGTTACAAATACTCCCACCAACTTGAACTGTATCATGTTTATGACAACAAACAATTTTTTGTGTAACAGGTAAGTACAGTGCCACTTTGTCCTGTGATCTCACAGAACCTGTATCAAAGTGTAAATATTCACAAGTCTCACTCTATCCCCAAGGGGACAACATACATCGGAAGTCCTCCATATGATGTAGGTATGGCAGTACAAACACAGCAATTTAAAATGTTTATAGTCTGTACATGCACACGCGTCATGCCTAGGTATGTGTTGAAGTTTGGAAGCCACTCTGTGGCCAGTTCATCACGTATCACTATTTGTATCTGTGTAGTTATATGCAGGTAAGGTCCCAGCAAATGTAAAGTCAACACAAACATGGTTAATAGGTGCATGATCAGTAGGACAGTAAACCACATGTCTTTGGGGTTGCTTTGTATTGTTATACAGTCTGGCCCGGGTGATTCAGTCTCTATGGTATATCAGCTACAAGATGTAAATCAGACTTGATATCCTTTACCGGTTTGAAAAATGTGAGGTGAACCCAGGATGACCTCTCCGCAAACTTTACTGCAGTAGGCGTTGCCAACAGTACCTGGTACAGACCTTCACACATTGTACTTGGCAATAATCTTCTTTGGATAACAGTGACATACACACAGGATACTGGTGTCAGCTATGCGTCTGGCTTCGCTTGCTCTTTATCTGTAAAAGACTTTAACTGCAAAACAGTGTTATTGGTTAACAATCCTCTCATGTCACCTGCAAATGAGCCACCGACCTCCAGCTCTGCAGGCATGACAGCTTTCCACTCTGGCACATGATATGCCATTCCAAATACTACTTCGAAGGGGGTCAAACACTTTACATTTGGAACTGTTGTCATGCTCAGCAATGCTAGAGGTAGACAGCAAATGAAACTCGTCTGGGTGTCACCCACCAACCTCCTCAACTTATTTCTCGGGATCCCATTGTACCGCGCCACCAGTCATGATGACTGTGTGTTGTACATGCAATTTATATTCATGGAAATACCAAATAATCCCCCAGGTTGCGTGATTGTCTGGTTCACAAAATGTGTTCTATTGTCACTGTAGCTTCTTTACAGTATGCCAGATCTAGGGATACTTTATTTTACTGGCACCTTTGCCACTGCTGCTGCATCCGGATTCATGGTTGGAAATGCTTCTACCCATTTTGATTATATATATGTAATCACTAAACAGTATTTCTTCCCTTCACATTTATTCAGCTGTGTAAACTCCATACAAATAGTACGGAACGTTATGGTGGTGTAGGTAAACCCACTCCCTTCAGTTTAAATGCTCCCTGTGCATGATGTCTACTGCAAATGTGACACGCTGCTCATGATGTTTGTATGTGGTTCCTAATTCCGTATGTTAGGGGTATTCTGTTCACCAACTGTACCATCCCCCCTGTTGAGACATGGCTCTACCCATGGCTCAACAAAGCCGCATATCTGAATACATTAGACGTTAATATTGGCTTTCTCACTGTGGATATGTACAGTCCGTCTTCAAGGATTGCTCCTCATCATACCCACGTCTGCTTTTCTGCTTTCGTAGTTGATGTTTGCATTGTTTGTAACATTTCTACATCTAGAATGTCTGAGGATTGTCATTCCTCATTCAAACAGACACTTTCCAACTGTGAGGCTGCTTGTTTTGCAGCTGCATCAGCTCATGCCTTACCTTTCCTACTGTTATCCTGTTGCTTAGTATGAGCTGCACATTTACAATTAGCTACTTTAGTGGGTAACTGAATGGAATCTAATGCATTCAAGATCAACTGCGCATGATTAATCGGTTTACCGGTGGATGTTATCATTCCCCTATTCTTCCACTGCTGCTCATAAACATGCACTGTACACACAACATACTGACTATCGGTATAAATGTCCACACATCAGTTTTTCGCTAGAGTACAGGCACGTGTTAAAGCTATCGATTCTGCTGCTTGAGCAGACACGTTATGCTGCAGGGGTTGGGCAGCTACAATCTCATTATCAATAACTACTGCATAACCTACTTGATTCTTTCCTGTAGGACTCTTTCTACATGATCCGTACACATAAACTATCACCTCTGCATCATCTAAGAGTATATCTGTGATATCCTGTCTGTGTGGAGTTATTTCATCCATTTCATATAGGCAACTGTGTGGTGTGCCATACACAGGTGTCGGACGTGACGTTGATAGGTTTAATGTTGTACAACGTTCAATCACCATATGAGGTTGACTCAGGGGTATGATCAAACAAGACAGATGTCTAGCACGGGTCAGGAATGCTATCTTCTCTTGCAGCAGAATGATCGCAACTGCATGAGACACTCTCACAGTGAGAGGGTGGAATAATAACATTAAGGCGGGGGCTGTTCCGCCGTGGGTGCTGGAAAAACCGGCTGTACACAATGTGGCACTGACCATGCCACAGTGGCCAAATGCGATGAGTAGTAAGCTATGGGGCGTTGCTTACTTCCATGCTGTTGCATCAAGACTGACGTCATATATCTCCGCTTACAATCTACAGTCTGACAACATCTGTTATGATTATTCGGGAGACCTAATACAGATGTTGAAGCTATCAATCATTTTAGTCTGCAGAAAGCTGTTTCTGCTACTGGAATCCAGTGTAGTATATGTTGTGCTGCCATAGGTGTATTAAAGATTAAGGCAGACAATAGAGCAGATTCCAAAGCATTGTTTGGTAACCAGCTTTGACAAATGTTAGTCGGCCCAGGAAGGACATCATTCCCTTCTTGGCAGTTGGCTTGGGTGCTTGTGAAATTGCTGCCTTCCTATAGTCATGTAATGTTCTACCCTCCTTGGATACCACATATCCCAGGTACTTGACCTGTATTCTGTGTAGTTGCAATTTATGCTTGCTTAATTTATGTCCCTGTTCTGCTGAATATCTCAATAATGCTATTGTATCTTCCATACATTGCTGCTGGGTAGGGGCCGCAAGCAGAATATCATCCACATAAAGTAGAACTTGACTGGCCCCGGGTGGAGTACACACCGGAATGTTGCTAGCCATCTCCTGTGCGAATATCGTTGTACTTTCACAGTATCCCTGCGATAGCCGGGTATGGCTGTATCTGTTACCCTGAATGTAAATGCAAAACAATACGGACTATCTGGATGTATAGGTATTGCAAAGGAAGCATAGCTTATATGTACCACGGTAAGGTACTTCTGTGGCGTG
This sequence comes from Protopterus annectens, assembly GCF_019279795.1. Classification (NCBI taxonomy): domain Eukaryota; kingdom Metazoa; phylum Chordata; order Ceratodontiformes; family Protopteridae; genus Protopterus; species Protopterus annectens. Next base: position 1,146,093,541 of record NC_056745.1, on the reverse strand, counting down.
TTCATAGCATTCAGTATAGTGTGTGGGTCTGGCACCATCGGTACCCTAGGTATTATTACATGATTTACAGCTTGTAAATCCTGTACCATCTGCCATTCCCCCTTTGCTTTTCTATCAGAAGATACAGGGGTATTGCATGGTGAATAGTGATTACTTTGTAGATGGGGAATTCCCTCTGTGACTTTACAGATATCTTCTGGTGTCCACGGTCTATACACTAAGGGAGTTGGGTCCTGGCCTTCCTGTCCTGCATGAGGGTTCGGTACTTCAATTAATTGACAGATATCCTCACTCTGTTCTAGTGACTGTCTTCTTACTTGAGTGTCCCTAGGTATGTTACGAGTTCGGGATGTGGTTTCAATAGCTTCTCTTACATTTGGTCGTTGTGATACCTGTGTTGCCACAGGATAACGTGGGGGGGACTAGCCTGCCCTCCCGCTTCATATCCTGGATGTGGTATCGGAGATGGTAGGGGGGTGGGGGGCTGTCGCTTCTACTGTATTATTATCTTCTTTGTGTACGTATGATGCTTTCGCATTTCTAGTGTTCTGTTCCCTTCGGTTCACTACCTCAATCCACCTATGTGCTTGACGGATACCCAATTGTCGCTGTTTTGTCGCCTGCACATCTTAGGGTTGCCACCTTTTCAAATGCACAATGTGGGACATTAGTGTTAGGAACGTGTAATTTGCCAGGGCAAAACATACCCACGGCCAGTACATAGCACAGCAATTCACTTTTTGCCAGGAGAGCAACCTATTCTTGTAGCATTTCAGTTGCTTATTCTGTTTATTATGATATTTTGGTGTTTCAGATACAAAATTACTGTTTTATGCTACCATTTAAAAAGATATCTGAGAAATCTTTGTCCTAAGATATCAGGACATTTGCCATTTGTTCAGTTTGTTTGCAGGACACAACTGGCCAAAGAGGGACTGTCCCTCACAAAGTGGGACATGTGGTTACCCTAGAACATCTGCATCACATTTTCAGTGATTCCAATGTTTCAGTAACGATATTTTGTCTAATATACCATCAATGTCATATTTATTACCCCATTTTGCAGAATATCTCACATTATGTGCTCTCTGCGATTGCATATACTTCACGTCACCCGTCAAACGCGGATCACATGATCTGTTTGTGCACTAATCTCCCATATCCTCTACACGACTGTTACGTAACCCTTCTCTCGCACTAACGTGGTATCTCCTTCCCTAGATCCACTGTAGTGTCTACAATGACTATTTACTCTACTCTGTGTTCCCCTGATCTATGTCCAGATTTAAAACTACTTGGATTGGTCTTCGACCTGCTATCACAACTGTTAACAGAAACACAATGTAGTCTGGTCCCTGATCTACAATAGAGACAAAGAGGCAAACCCTCCTTACCTGAGCCTCCTGTTTATGACTGCACGTTTTCTTCTTGGGATCCAGTTTTCCGCCAGCCACAGATCAGACAGTGGACAGCCTCTTTACACACAACAATTCAGTCGGAGGTCTTTTCACTCAAGAAGAACCATTTAGGCAAATTCTCCTGCGCAGATGTCTAACCACCCATGCACTCTGACCTGTAGCTTACCAAGGGAATTCCGGCTAAGAAGAACCACAATGTCAAATAAGTTGTTAAAACCAGACTGTAAAAATCAGTAGGCTTTTCTAAGTGACAGTCAGTAACACAGGAAGCTCGGGTTCACAACGTTTTAGTAGTGTACACAGGCAGGCAAAATAATATACAGTCCAAGTATGGGAGTTTTGTCTGACTCTATACAGTAAGCAATTTCTTTATATAGTGTTTACAATCAGCTTTTGACCACCTTACTGACGTGGTCGGTCACAGGGCATTTCCATCACTATGGTCCGCAATATTCTATACATACTTGAGTGCTGAGGTCGTGCTTTTAAAATGTTTTCCCATGAGAATAACACAGCCTTGCAAGGCACTTGGTCAATTACAGTGTCCTTCTGTAATTGTAGCTGTTTCAAGGACCCTGGACTGTTCCGATACAGTAGTCAGTTCATTTCTTAATACGTTCCTTTGTCTCTCTGGTAAGGAGTTGTACTCTTATCTTCGATAGAGCTCACAAGGCCATCCTCCTCAGGGGAAGGGGAGATGTTATGCATGTACATACATTTATTTTTCTGTAACCCAGCAGATAATTAATGCTGACAGACATAAGCCTGCTGTACTGGTTACTGCCAGGGTCATAATTCGATCACACTACAGCTAAGCTTCACCAATTACATGCATGATCATTTCTACTGCCATATTGTACGGTATAATTCAATGCATTATATAGTATTTTGATTCTAAACTGGCACTTCATATGTGTTTCTATATATATTTTTCTAACAACATCCATCCGGCCATATGCATGTTGTTCCGTCCTTTACCTTGACCGTGTGTATTTGGCCATCCGGCAATGCTACTCTCCACATGTGATGTCCCACCTTCCCCTTCTTTGCCTGTAGCACCCTGTTAGGATGTCCTGTTTGGTAGGCACATGTTCCGCTATATGTGTTTGACTTCTCTGCATAGCTAATCATCGATGCGGTGGTTCAACAACCCGACTTGCCCACATGTGTACAGTTATGTGCACCGTGGCGTGTGCAAACCTATATGGTTTGGACGGGTACATACCATATGCGGGATGTACACATTCTGCAGACACATTCACATGCAGCCATTTCCATATCTGTACCTGAGGTAGGTTGGTGACATGTGGGGTACATATTTGCCCGCGTGGCACTGCCTAACACAATCTTCTTGCCACATTTCAGGTATGCCCATTGTGTGTAGGTGTGTAGCTGCACAAGGATGCTAGCTGGTTTGGTGCACAGGTGTACATGGGTGGGACTTACATGCTACAATGAGGCTATTGTGTATTACATCTGCATGCATGGGTTCTGCTTCTGGATATTACACTTAAACATACGCCGTCCTGTGTTTGCGACAAACACGTTGCTGGGTGTGGGACATGTTGCTATGCACATGTTTGCCTGTGTTTAGGGTATCTTGGTTCCTTCCTGTTGTTATGTCAACACAGCTACCCGGCTATGTACTCTCACTACTGCTTGTGACCATTATGGTTGACACCTTTTCCAATGCCCATAGTGGGACATGTTTTGTGGAAACATCGGATTTTGCAGGACAACACATGCCCACAGCAAGTGGAGTTGACAGAACTTCACTTGTTTGCCATAATATACGCTTATTCTGTTAGCATTTGGGTTCCTTATTCAGTTTCTTATGCCATGTATGTGTTTCATATACAAAATATATGTTTTATGGTACTATTACAGGTATATTGCGGGAATATTTTTGGCAGGGAATCTCAGGTCATTTGCCAGTTTTTCGATTTTTGCCGGGACACAACTGTCCAATGAGGGACTGTCCATAGCAAATTGGGACAGCTGGTAAGCCTGGTGACCATGCCCATGTCGCTACTGGGGTTGCCACCTTTTCCAGTTGCCAAGGTGGGATATTTTCGGACTCACATCAGATTTTACAGGCCGACACATACCCACGGTCACTATATAGCATAGAACTTCACTTGTTTGCCTAAATAAAAGCTTATTGTTGTAGCAGTTTGGTTGCTTATTCTGTTTCTTGTGACATTTATGTATTTCAGTTACGGAAATAACCAATTCATGCAACCATTACATTAAATACGGGATATCATTATGTCCTACAATCTTAGCACATTTGCCGTTTTAATATTTTTATCGGGACACAACTGCCCATAGAGGGACTGCCCTCGCAAAGTGGGACAGGTGGTAACCTTAGTCGCTACTCCTATGTCGGTGCGGCGCTGACATGCTGCGGTACACCTTTTCTGGGTATGCCCACTGACGGTGCATTGTGGGACAAACACGGTGTTACGCGTATCCTTTGTTCCTTGGACGGGTACACTTAGGGCTTCGTGGGTTGTATTTGCTTCTCCGTTTAGTTGGGACGGGTACTATGTTGCATACTCTACGTGCGTTTCATTCTGCACGGGCCCTGGCTGCTGCCATTACTATTATGGGCGGACCGTGGCAGTCAGCACATTAGGTTGCTCACCGCCTGCCGGCTTAGCCACGCCTCCAGACGCATCCTACTTGAGCTCGCTCACGTACACTACGCACGTGTCTGTGGTTGCGGCGCGCTCTCATTACTATGCATATGGCGCTACTACGCCGGCTATTCACTGCACCGCCGGCGCAGGCCTTACGCCGAGCTTCATGATATGTTCTGTTCCCTGACAGGCTTTTTTACAATCTGAAGCAATTGTTGTTCCTGAACATACATTGCAAATGAAAAGAAAATTATTAGTAATGTAGAATGAATAGTATTCCACTCTGTTTCTGATAAATTTAACTCCCAAGCCACTGTTATTCTCCCTCCTGCGTTTTACACAAGAAATGTATGAAATCCTCTCCATCAGCACTTAGCTTTGATGTTTTATGTACTCCAATAAAAGTTGTATCTTCCAGGATTGTCTTAATATATAATATATAATAATCACATGTCTCATAACAATCTTTAATCCCTATTGTAATACCTCCACCTGATTTTTTGTTAGACCATCTGTTACAGTAAAAACATTTATACCCTGACAGAACTGGTTTCCAGTCATTGTTTTTAGCTATGTTTCCCAAACAATAACAACATCAATCTTTTGAGAACATAGAAAATTTTCCAATAAAAATAATTTATTGCTAATGCCCCTAGCATTGACAACCATCAGTGATACATCAAATGTTGCTATCTGTGAACTGTTAAATTTTCGACCTGCAAAAATCCTGCCTTGTGTTTATAAAATAGCGCAAGATAGCTGCTGCAAAAGCTATCTTTCCTAGTGTGGGCAAGTGCACACCATCCTCTTTAAACATATGTGCCCAAAATGAGGTTTGGGTGCTTTACACATTTCCATTACTAAAAATATATTTTCTCTCATGGTGACCTGACTGTCCTTTTTGTATGTGATTTATGAAGATACATTCTTACACCTGTGCACACTATCCTACCTAAGGGGGGGCTACAAGTTCCCTACTAACAGTCAGAGATCCCTTGCAGGTAAGATCATTTGTACCAACATGAATAAAAACATTGCCATACTTCCTTATATTAAGGCATTCTAAGACCTTTCTCACGTACTGTATGTTTGCTGCTGGTAAGCATAACACTATTCAATGTTCACTATCTTCTCTGCAGATGTGAGTATCAGTTTGTGTAATAAGTGAATCTCCTATTACAAGTATGTCACTGCTGACCAGATCTGAAAAATCCCCAACTTTTAATTCAGTATTATCTGGTCTATTAATTATTACAAAGGAATGATCTTCATCGCCATTAATCTTATTAATTCCACTCATTTCATTGCTTAATATGTTTGCAAGCATACAATTGCTATCCAGTTGGCTTTGTACTTCTACAGCTTGGACCATGTTGTCAACTTTGGACTTTCTACTATTTTTTCTTACAGTAATGTTCTTCAGTCTTTTCAAGTTCAGTTTTAATTTCTTCCTTTGATGTAGTGGTAAATGTTTGCTTTTGGTCTTGGTGTTGCTTAGGTAGGAATAGCATTAACTTTGTATCTAATGTTGCCAGTTTTCATTCTGTCCTCAACTAATGGGTTCAGATCTCATCCATTGATTTCAACTCGGTCTTTGCTAAAGCTCGTGTCAACCAAAATCTCTTGACCTTCTCCCTTACCTATAATGCATGGACCCTAAGTTATCTCAGATCTGGTATGCCGCTTTCAGCAAATGATGTGGTTGACCTATGTCTCGAGCTTTATAAGATAAATGTTTTTTATCTTATAAAACTCTCCATATCCTAATTTTTAGATATAATTCTAATATCTGTAATGTTCCTTCTGCCTTGCCTGCCTTGTATAATTTCTTTACCATTACAATAGTTAACTTTTCATCTGATGATGTCAGTCTTCATCTATTCTTGACTGATGGATTACAGTTCTGATCCTGGGAACCATTTCAACCATTATATAGCTTGTGCCAGCCAAAAAACTCTTGCGCTAGTAGTCTACCCATAATGCCCCTGTCTACATTACCCCAGATCTCATTTGCTGCTCTTATAGAAAAGATAAGTCAGCCGACTCTCTCTCACAGCTAAGTACATTTTGCAGATTTATTACATTTTTAACTATTTTTTATCTGTCTTACTTGATTTACTTAGAAATATTTGATCCTTGTCTACCCTTTTCTCTTCATGTGAGTGTTCATTTTCTTAACCTGTACCCTTGGGTACTTCTTCCCTACCATAGTTGGTAGTTTCCCCTCTCTTCTTTTTCCTTTACCATTGGTAATCTCTCTTACCATCGATGGTAGGTTTCTCCCTTTTCTAGACTGAGTGATTGTGTGTTTCTTGATATCTTGCCCTTTCTAGTCTTAAAATGGCAGATAAATCAAAATCAGTGACTTGGATGTAAACAATGTCAAGATTGCAGCAGAAAAATGTCGAATTTGGATGGTCATAACAAATGTGTGTATTGCTTGGGTGTTTCTCATCTTAATGTAGAGTGCTTTATCTGCCAGGGCTTCAGTAATAGAGCCTTGGTGGAGCATAGAAATAAATGAATCCTTAAAGTGCTTCTTAAGGCCCCTTTTGTGGAAGCATTGTCCAAGGCTGACCAGTCTCCTCAGGCTTCTGGCACAAAATCTACTCATTTGGTGCTGACATCCCCATCGGCACTGATATTTAAAAAACATAAACACCCTTTGGCTAGTTCCTCTTCGGAACCAAAATCTAAGGTTCCAAAGATTTCGGAACAAACTGAGTCCTTGGCACTGACCTCTGCCTCTGTGCCATCCACACCAACCATGACACCAACTCCAACAACAACTCCTATATCAGCACCGACCATTTTAGTTACCATGTTGATACCAACATCTCCTGCGACCCCACAGCTCTACCTTCTGCCCTGGTGCCAAAGACCGAATCTTTCTTTGCACTCAGGACTACATATTCTCCATCAGTTGACCCCTTCCTGGGTCAACTCCCTAGCCCCTTCATAGAGAGGCCTGAATCCCCCCTCAGGGTTGTTCATTCACTCCACCAGGAGTCTTTCTGAAGTTGATATAGTGAGGTTGATGGATCAGCTTCTAGCTAGGAGGTCTTCCTCTATCTTCTCAGCCCCCTCCACCACCTGGGGCAGGGGAATTCTCTCCCAGTACCCCCACATATACTCCTCATCTGACCTCTTTGTAGGTTGTAGAACTCTTGACTCCATCAACACAGACTCCTATGGTCTCAGCGCCTATAACTTCTTTGTATTTGGTACTGGGCATGTCTCTGACTCTCTCTGTCCTTTCAGAACTGACGGGTCCCCAGGATCTGGACTCCACCATTGGGTGTGGAGGGTTTGAGTCAACAGCTGTTTTTTTTTTCTTTTTTGAGATGGCCTTGCCACTTTGGACTGCCTTGGCTGCGGACCCTTCCTCAGCTCCAGCTCTGCAGGTAGATCTCTCAGGGCGGGGTGTGACCCTGGTTCCGAGTTTGTCTACCTTGGTTCCGGGCTCCCATCCCTCCTCAGGGGGGCCTGCCTTTCAAGCTAGGAGAAAGCATTGGACACTGCTTCTTCCCAGGTGGCTCCTGTGTTACAAGAGTCTCACCCCTTGACCCTAGCATACACAGAGCTATCACCAACCTCCGTACCCGGACAGTGTGCTCCAAGGATGCAAGACATACTGACAAACCGTCACCCCTCTTTCAAGTCTTCTTCAGATATTCTCACTGAAGAGGCCCCTCAGAAGAATTTGTGAAAGAGGAAACACCTGTACTCCCCTGAAGAGTCTGTCACTGAGGACATGGATTTTGATGAGGGGGAGGATGCCCCCTGGTCACCCCCAGAAGACATCTCCTTCGAAGACATTCTGGATATCCTTAAGCAGATTGGTTACTGGAAGCCAAAAGATTTTTTTCTCTGAGTAGTCTCTGTACTTGCAGGCCTTTGGAGCTTGCCCATCTACTTCCTGAGTGATCCCTCCCACTGACGATCTCCTTAAATTGATCACTCAGTAGGCTTGGAAGGCCCCTGACTCAATAGAACTGATTCCCTGGAGACCAGATAAAATACTTTCTGCTCCCAAGGATCATCAGCACTGGGCAAAAGGATTAGCAGTAGATGCCATGGTAGTAGCAGCTGCTACTAAAAAGGAACTGACCGAGGAACGTTCCACTGTTCATCCCCCCAACTGGGAGTTGAGGGTGATGGACAGATTTGGGAAGCAGGTGTATGCAACATCGACCTTCACCATTAGTTCCTTGAACTTTTTGGCACATTTTACTAGACTCCAGAGGGATCTGGTCAAGGAGCTGTTGGATACCCTAGCAAGAGCAGTAGCTGGGGGGGGGGGGGGGGGGGCAAGTAAAATTCGCCTCTCAGTTAGCTACCCTGGAGTCTATCTCAAATTCATCCATGAGGCTAATTGGACATGCAGCTGAAGAGATGATCAGGTGAGTAGGTTCAGGTGTTGCAATTCGACGACACACTTGGATGCAACTGTGTGAGTTTGCGGAGCCATTCAAGTCTTCCTTTGTCAATGCACCCTTTGACAGATCCTCCTTGTTCGGCTCTAAAGTTATGGAAACTCTAGCCAGGTGTCAGAAAGATAGAAAGACCCTGTCTGCAGTGGGCATACATTTTTCTGCTCCCCAACAAGCCTATTCGAGGAATCAGAGGAGTGGGAAGATGTGGTTCAAGAAGTCCCAGAGGCCTTTCCTGGACATACGTGCTGCAGACTCGCCTTGGGGCAGAGGGGGGAGTTCCAATGGAAGATGCCATCCTAGAGGCAGAGGTGGCCCGCAGAACCAGGGTTCCAGGGAGTCCTTCTCTGGCCAAACCTATCAGGGCTCCTGAAAACAGGTCCAGTTGCTTCCCTCTTGAGGCAATCAGGGGAATATTTTCTTTGCACCCAACAGCCTGGCGACAAGTAACCACAGATGCCTGGGTGCTAAGAATTATTTTCAGAGGTTACTTTATCCCTTTCATTCTTTATCCAAGAAGTTGAACAAGGCTCCCCATTGTTCCACCCAGTCAGTGGGACCAAGCAACCTTGGAAATACCAAAGCTGCTAGAAAAAAAAAAAGAGTCATCCAAGAAGTTGCACTAGACCAGATAGGATCTGGATTTTACTCAAGGTTCTTTTTATTGCCAAAAAAAGACAGGGGACTGGAGACTGATTTTGGATCTCAGCATTCTAAACAATTTTGTTCAACAGTCCAAATTCTGAATGGTCACGGTTCAATCAGTATTTCCTTTTCTAGAGGAAAATTATTGGATGTGCTCTATAGACCTTCAAGACCTGTATTAATACACAAAAATGGACAAATGCTCGAGAAGGTTCCTCCACTTCTGGTTAGGAGCCAGTCACTATCAGTTCAGGGTGCTGCCCTTTGGTCTCACCACAGCCATCAGGGTGTTCACCAAATGTATGGCAGCAGTAAGAGCTCACTTGAGGCTGCATGGATTCCATGTGTTTCCATATGTAGACAACTGGCTCATCACCACTTCCACCAGGTGTCTACTGCTTCAGGTGACAGAATTCACCCAACAATTGTTCCTGCAGCTAAGAATCATGGTCAACTTTACAAAGTCTCAACTGACCTCCTCTCAGGATATGAAATTTATCGTAGCTCTTCTCAATACTCTCTCTTGTGTAACTTCTCTGCCACCCCACCAGCAACAGAAAATAAGATCCCAATTCATTCCCTCCTGAGCTCGAACAAAGTACCAGCCTGGCTAAGTGCTTCAAGCATTAGGGTCCATGGTAATCACTCTGGTCCGGCTAACGAGATTTCACATGAGATTACTACAATGGCTTCTTGCGAATCAGTGGTCTATCCTAACCCGTCCAATGAACCACCCCATACTCATTACAAGTCACTGCAAAAAGGGCCTGTCCTGGTGGATGGAATCCGATCAAATCCTTTTGGGCCGCCCCTTTGTCCCTTCTCAACCCAAGGCAATAATAACCGTGGATGCCTCCCAGATGGGGTGAAGGGGCATTATCTGGTAAAGACATTCCAAGGCACTTGGTCCCCAGTAGAGGCCAGTCTGCATATCAATGTTCTGGAGCTGAGGGAGGTGCTACTAGCATTGCAAGCATTTCACTCTACCCTACCTCAGGGAACGATTCCAATTCAATCAGACAATATGTCCATAGTCTGGTACATCAGCAAGCAGGGGGGATCCAAATCCTATCCCCTGTGTTGAGAAGCCCTTTGAGTGTGGCAATGGACCATTGCCTCCATCTGCTTTCTGATAGCAATGTACATCCTGGGGAGTTCAAACATGATAGTGGACAAACTAAGCAGATGCATTCTACTGCCTCATGAGTGGTCGCTAAGTCCCAAAGTAGCGAAGAAGATCTTTCGTCACTGGGGCCAGCCTTGCTGCAACCTTTTTGCATCACACAAAGCAACAAGTGCTGAAGCTATTTTGCCCTAATCCCCCCTCTGAGGGAGTCCCTGAGAGATGCTGTTCTCCTTGATTGAACCCGGGGTCTCCTATATGCCTCCCCCCTTTCCTCTGATCAGTCTTTTCTTCAAAAAAGCAGCCAGGTTGAGAAGCAAATTAATCCGCATTGCACCCTTTTGACCTCAAAAAATTTGGTTTCCGTCCCTATGGCCTCATCTAGTTCACCACCCATGGATTCTGGACCCAGTTCTGGACCTTCTCTTTCATCCTCAGGGACTGGTGTATCCCAGTCCTCAAAGTGTCTAGCTAACTGCTTGGTTCCTTTAATTCCGTTAGTCACCAGGCATAATGATATTCCATCCCTGGTACGAAAAATTTTGCTGCCATCCCATAAACCATCCACCAGGAATCTACCTCAGTAAATGGAAGAGATTTTTGATTTGGGCTTGCAACAATTTCCTCAACCTTTTTCAGCCCCAGTGGAAAAGGTTTTAGAATTTTTGGCTATTCTTTTTGGTAGGAGAGCTTCCACTTCTACTGTTAAGGTCATTCTAGCAGCCTTCTCTAACTTTCATAATGGCTTTGGAGATCTGCCCTTAATCTCTCACAGATTTTATAAGGTCTTCCTCAAGGGAACTATCCATTTAAAGATGCCATTTAAAGACCCTCTGCACCACGGGACCTGACTATAGTTTTGCAGTCACTAGTAGCTTCCCCCTTTGAACCAGCAGCTGCTTGTGACTTGAAGTTTCTCTCTTCGAAAATACTTTTACTTATAGCTATCACCTCTGCGAGACAAGTTTCTGAATTGCAAGCCTTATGTTCAAAACCTCCTTACTTAAATTTCCATAAGGATAGAGTTATACTCAGGACAAATCCATCCTTCCTTCCAAAGGTGGTCTCAGAGTCCAACATTAATCAGACTATAGACTTACCTGTCTTCTTTACAAATTTTTCTAATAAAAGCGAATATTGCTTATACCTGTTAGATGTTCACAGACTACTATGTTTCTGTCTCTACAGAACTAAAGAAATTAGGAGCTCAGAACAATTATTTGTCTCCTTCTCTGGTGCTACCCTAGGGAAATCTGTCTCTAAGGTTACCTTGTCAAAATGGTTAAGATATTGCATTTCCTTCATTTATAATAAAATGAACCTAAAACTTTCAATGCCGGTGAAGGCACATTCCACTAGATCTATGGCTACTTCAGCTGTCTTCCATTCTAAAGCTTCCATGAGTAAAATATGCGCAGCAGCAAACTGGGCTACTCTGCATACCTGTATTACTTATTACAAATTGGATCTGGTCTCCAGGGGAAGAGCAGCCTTTGGTTCTATGGTTCTCAGGAATATCGTTCCATAGGGCCACCCAGGATCTAAAGTAGCTAGGGACTCTGTCCGATCAGTCAAGAATAGATGAAGATTGACAACATCAGATAAAAAAGTTATGTCTTACCATAACATTCCATCTGTGTTGTTGATCTTCATCTATTCTTGGCATCCCACCATACTTTCTCCCTCCTATGGATTCCTGGTGGACTGACCTGTTGTCCTGGGTCTTTTGTTAGGTTTTTCCTTGGACATGGCTTCCTCATTTGGAATTAGTTTTCTTTTATTGTTCTATAATTTTGCAAACTCGATCTGAGGTAATGTAGAGAGGGGAATTGTGGGTAGACTACTAGCTTGATAGTTTTTTGGCTGGTGTAAACTATATAAAGGCCAGATTGGTTCTGAGGATCAGAACCGTAACCCATCAGTCAAGAATAGATGAAGATTGATAACACAAATGGAAAGTTATAGTAAGACATAACTTCTTTTTTTTCCTTTCCATACATTGTGTACATCTTAAATTACTATTGCTATAATTTTCTGTCTTTTTACAGCTAGAGTAGTCTATTGCTGCCATAGCTGGTACTTTTCCTACTGCTGTTCATTATTTCCTAAAAAACAAACAAACAAAAAAGTATATTTACTTTGAAAGTGTTTTTCTCTTCTTTCAATACAATGTCAGAAAAAGACTCTTCTGGATTCAAAATGTGTGTTAAGTGTAGGCACAAGGTCCTTGTGTCTGATGCCCACACTTTGTGTTTACTGCCTTGGGCCTTTACATTTGCTGCAAGATTGTTCAATTTGTCATGGCTTTAACCCCAGGGCCTTAGTTGAAAGGAAAAACAAACTTATTTTGAAAGATTTGCTCCCTTCCACTTTTGGAGAGGGAATATCTGGGGCTCAATCCCCAAAAAGTAACAATTCAAAATCTTCTTCTCCAAGACCATCCACATCATCTTCCCAAGTCTTGGAACAATCTCGAAAAAGATCCAAGCCAGATCCAACCTCACTCTCAGATTTGAAAACAAAAGAAAAAATTGCTGGCGACTTCCTTGGATCTGACAGAAAGTCACCAGATCCGACTACCTCCAGGCCTGCCACCTCAAGTCTCATTTATCTGCCAAGGAAAAAATATTAATCATCTGTGGATCCAATGTCCTCATGGGTGCCCTCACCATTTTTGGAGCAAACCCAGGTCCCTATCTATTGTTTCTACTTGTTTTTCCAGACATTTGACAGAGGAAGATGAGGAAAGAGTGTTGCAGAAGATCCTCTTGGCGCAGAGTCAGATGGGTGTCTTACTGGTTCCTACCCCTTTGGGTTAGAAGATCTAGTCTTCGAAGACACAACGACTATAAGTTCATCCTCTGATTTCTTTAACTGTCTCAGAGTCCCTGGATCTGAGACATCTGGCTGGGATCCAAAGATAGCAATATCTTCAGATCTGAAGCTTACTCTGAGTCCTTTGGTTCAGTTCGATCCAGAGAGCTCTCACAGCCAAACTTCCCTGTCAGATCTGAGGTGTTGTAGTCATCAGAGCCATCTCTGCACTTTGGAGCCTCAGTACTGAATAGCACAGCTCTGGCTTCCACCTTGGGGAGATTCCTTTCGGAGTGGGGAGAGTACAGTAGTCCAAAAGCTTGTCTTTTCAGATCTGAGGTCTTCTCTTTCTCTGGGGGGATGGTCTGCTTTCGAGGCTGTGAAGAGGGTTTTGCCTGCCTCAGCAGAACTGATAGATCCAGTCCCCTTGGATTTTCTGCCTTCTGCCTTGATGTCTCTGCACTCGGAGCCTCATCACACTTTACCACAGGGGCAGCCAGTCAGAGACCCCCAGGCTTTACAATAGGGTATCTCAATCTCTTCTGGTACCTCACCAGAGCATCCCACTGAGGAGGTCCCTAGGAAGAAGACATGTAAGAGAAAGCAGGGATGTCCATCATGGAAGATACAGACTTTGATGAAGGTGAAGGGTCCCCAAGGTCACCTCCTGAAGATGCCTCATTTGGAGACATCCTTGAGATCCTAAAGCAGAAAGGTGGATGGATGCCCAGCAACCCTTCATCTGAGGAGACTGTATTCCTGGAGGCTTTCAGTACTGGCCCGTCTACTTCCCGCCAATGAGCTTATTGCGTTAGCCTCTCAGTGAGCATGGAAGGAACCAGATACAATTGAATCCATACCTAGGAGACCGGACAAGATTATTTTGGGGTAAAGGGGTGCCCGTTGATACCATGGTCATGGTGGTCAGAGAAAAGGAACTTGCTGAGGAAAGTTCCACTGTTCATCCCCCTAACAGGGAGTCTAGGGCGATGGACAGGTTTGGGAAGCATGTCTATGCTTCAGCAACCTTCACCTTAATATCGCTGAATTATTTGGCACATTTTACAAGATTACAGGGGGATTTGATTAAGGAGCTCTCAAATACCCACTCAGGATCCATTTTTACAGAGGTCCAAGCTGGCTTCCCTGCAATCTATTTCCACTTCTTCCATGAGGCTCATTTTGCATGTAGTCCTCAAGGGCAGTGGGTTCAGGCATTTCCATTAGGAGACATCCCTGGATGCATTTATATGATTTTGCAAAGTCCTTTAAGTCTTCATTTGTCAATGCTCCTTTTGACAGCCCTTTTTTGTTTGGCCTCAAAGTGAAGGACACATTATCCAGGTGTGAGAAGGATGGAAAGACCCTATCTGCCATGAATGCACATTTTTCACCCCCTCAAAGATAATTTTTTAGGAATCAACAAGGTGGACATAAGATGTTTTTCAAGAAATCCCAGGGTTCTTTCCAGGATACACATGGATGAAGTTCCCCCAGGAGCAGATGAGGGGATTCTAATGGTCAAGACCATCCCTGATCAGAGGTGGCCACCAAAACCAGGGATGCAGAGATTCTGTCTTTTACAGACCTTACCAGTGCTCCTGAAAGGAGGACAGATTGTCCACCTCAGGAGGCAATTTGGGGTCGATTATCCCTGCACCAGAGAGCCTGGCTAGACATAACAAAAGATACATGGTGTACAGAGGATTATTTTCAGAGGTTATATAATGCCCTTTTCCCTTCCACCTTCAATCTCAAGAAAATACCCAATGTTCCACCCAGTCAGAGGGAGCAAGAAGCAATTCAGACACTAAAGCTGCTAGAAAAATGAGTCATCCAAGAGGTCCCATCAGACCAGATAGTATCTGGAACTACTCAAGGTTCTTTTTAGTGCCAAAGAAAACAAGGGAGTGGAGACCAGTTTTGGATCTCAGAAACTTAAACAAGTCAGTTCAATACACCAAGTTTTGGATGGTCAAGGTTCAGTCCATTCTACCTTTTCTGGGCAAGGATAACTGGATGTGCTCGATAGACCTTCAGGATGCATACTATCACATAATGATGAACAGACGAACCAAAAGGTACTTAAGTGTCTGGTTGGGAGCCAGTCATTACCGATTCAGAGTTCTGCCCTTTGGTCTCACCACAACCACCAAGGGTGTTCATCAAATGTATTGCAGTAGTAGCAGCAGCTCCCTTCAGACTACAAGGATTCTGGGTGTTTCTATATCTAGATGACTGGCTCATTACCGCCCCAACCAAGCATCAATTAATAAGAAAAACGATCAAGTTCTCCAGATATGTTCTCATCTGGGGATAACCATAAGCTATGGCAAGTCTCAACTGGAACCAACTCAGAATTTGGAATTAATAGGAGCACTATTCAACGCAAAGTCAATGATAGCTTTACTGCCTCCCTGAACGGTTCAGTCTATAGGCTTACAGGTCAGAAAAATAATCTGCAGTACCAAAATTTCAGCCCACTTGGTCCTTCAAGCTCCAGGATCAATGTGACAATAATACTAGTACCTTTAGCCAAATTTTATATGAGGATTCTACAGTGGATGCTAGCAACACAGTGGTCGATACTTTATCAACCTATGTCAACTCTGATTTGAATGACTCACATATGCAAGAGAGATCTCAGGTGGTGGATTCAAACAGATCAGGTTCTCCAAGGTTGTCCATTCATTCCCCCTCAGCTCAAGGCCACAGTGACCACACACACTTCCCAGTTGGTGTTGGGGGGAACACCTTCTGGTAAAAAAAGTCCAGGGCACTTGGTCCCCTGAAGAGGCCAGTTTGCTAATCAATGATTTAGAGATGACAGCAGTGCTTTTAGCACTGCAGGCTCCACAAGATAGGTTCATAGGTTGATATTAGGCTACTGGCCGTAGGGCCTATACAAGCCTAGCCATAACAATTCCCTGGATATTTCTTCCCACAATATTTACTCCCCTGGACTCTTATCTAGCAGGGCGACTGACGTGATCCCCAGGGTGAATTTCCTATCTCCCATCCAATCATCAAGGTTCCTTTTGAAGAGGGCCAAAGAGGCGCTCTGCTTGACATGTATGGGCATTCTCTTCCAGAGTATGGGGAGTCTCTGGGTTAGTAACGTATCCCTCCAGCATGTTTTGTTCATTGTGATGACATGGTTTAGATCGCTGGAGCATGTGGCCCTGAGGGATTTCTTTAAGTGAAGCATGTCCAACAGCTCAGGGTTTGACATTGCCTTGTACGTTAAGCAGAGATCACCTCTGAGTAGACGATATTCCACAGAGTATAGCTGGAGTTTTTTTAGACGGTCAGCATAGGGTATCCGCTTTAGGCCTGTGATTCATTTAGTGAGGTATTTCTGCAGCCTTTCCAGCTGTTGCAGATGTCTTATGAGGTACATACCAAACAGGGTGTTGTACTCTATAATGGGTCTAATGAGGGATGAGTACAGTTTGACAATGCCCTCCTTTTTTCTGGATGAAAAGCCCTTAGTGATGAGATGTGCCACATAGAAGGATTTCCTGACTGTTGTGGCACTGTGATTATTGAAGGTGAGACCACTGTCCAACTGTGTCCCTAAGTCTCTCATCACACTTTCAGTGTTTAGTGTACTGCCACCTATGTGGTAATTCATGGGTACATGTTTTTTCCCAAAGGGGATAACTAGACATTTCTTGGCATTAAGCTTGAGTCCATGGCTCTGGCACCAAGCATCTGTGGAGACAATTGCAATTCAGATGAACAGTATGTCATAGTTTGGTATTTCAGCAAACAAGGAGGGGCCAGAACTTACCCCTTGTGTCAAGAAGTGCTCAGAGTGTAGCAATGGGCTATCTCATCCAACAACTTTCTCACAGCAGCACACATTCTGGGGAAGTCCAGTGTGATAGTAGACAAGCTGAGCAGGTGCATTCTTCTACCTCACAAGTGGTCTCTCAACAAGAACATGATGAAAATGATTTTACACCAGTGGGGCCAGCCTTACAATGATCTTTTTGCTTCTCCCCTAAACAACAAATGCAGCAGCTACTTTGTCCTAATCCCCCAACAGGGGGAATTACTGACGGATGCTGTACTTCATGATTCGCTCCCTGGTCTACTTTATGCCTATTCACCAATCACAGTAATTCCAAAATTCCTACAGAAAGCTGTCATGTTGAAGATCAAAATCATCCTCTTTGCACCTTACCGGACTCAACAGATTTGATTTCCCTTCCTTTGACCTCACTTACTTCACAAACCTTGGGTTATGGTTCTGACTTCAGACTTCCTGTCTCACCCAACAGGCATGAGCCATCCAGATATATCAAACCTCATGCTGACAGCCTGGCTTCTGTAATTCCATTAGTAGTTAGATAACCTATGCTCTCTTCCCCTGTCTGACATACTTTTATCTTCACATAAACCTTCAACATGTAAACCCTATTCCAGTAAGTGGAACAGATTTGTGTACTGGGTACATCAAAATCATGCTGAACCTTTTTCAACTCCGATACATAAGATCCTTCAATTTTTGGCCCTACTTTTTAAAAAAGGAGCTAGTTCCTCAGCCACTAAAGTTCAGTTAGCAGCAGTATCAAACTTTATCATTGGATTTGAGGGTTTCTCAGTATCCTCTCATAAGTTGTGCAGAGCTTTCTTGTGAGTCTCTCTACTTTTAAGACGTCCTTTTTAAGACCCTACTCCCCCATGGGACCTTAATCTGGTACTACAAGTACTTATACATTCCCCTTTTGAACAAGCAGCCAAGTGTGACCTTAAATATCTTACTTTGAAAACGTCTTTTCTAGTAGCCATTACATCTGCTAGATGAATTTCAGAAATTCAGGCATTCTCTACAAAACCTCTATACTTGATTTTACACAAGGATAGAGTTGCATTATGAACCAATGCATCCTTTCTGCCCAAGGTGGTGTCAGAATCCAATATCAGTCAGTCCATTCATTTGCCAGTTTTCTTTCCCAAATTTACTAACAAAGGAGAATACATTTTACATCTGCTGAATGTTCACAATTATGTTTTTACCTGCATAAAGCAAAAACATAAGAAAGACAGATTAGCTGTTTGTTTCCTTTGCAGAGTTGAAATTGAGAAAAACAGTTGCCAAAGTAAATTTAGCCAGATGGCTAATTGATCGTATCTCATTTATTTATAAAAAACTTGGGGGTTACCGTACCACAACCAGTATGAGCTCATTCAACTAGATCCATGTCAACATCTTCAGTTTTTTTCTTTCCAGGATGTCCATGGATAAAATATGTGCAGTAGCTAATTGGGCTACCCCCCTTACTTTTGTTACTCATTACAAATTGAATCTGGTCTCCAGACATAGAGCATCATTTGGTTCAACTGTGCTCAGAAGGATCCTTCTTTGAGTCTGTGATGCCCCAACACTGGCCCAGTAATCAAGGAGTCTTAATCCTCACCACTGGCAATCGTGGGGGATGTACACACTGGGAGGAAGTACACACGTAGTAAAGTGCAATGTCCCTTAAGAGCACACAGAGACCACAGTCAGTCTGAGGCTGGTTTCTTCCTCTTCCTCTTTCTCCAGATCCCCAATAAGACTCCCCACTGGCATAGCTATAGAGTTGAGATCTCAGCTGAATGGCCAAAACAAGACCTCCAGCACTCTGTCTCTCCAACCAGTGCTTCATGTCCCTGCCCAAATAGCTGACACAGACACTCTTGAGATTTGATTTATACACACACACACACACACACACACACACACACACACACACACACACACACACACACACACACACACACACATGGGAAAGGCTGGCACAGGTTTACTAGTTATGCCCCTTCTGCCCAGACTATAAGGTAGTTTTGGCTGCCACCATCCCCTCCTTATCCGCTACTTTAAGGCCCTTAACAAAGGGTGTCCCATATTACTGTGTAATGTTACCATTAATCTGGTAGTCTGACCAAGAGCAAGGCTGTTAGGAGTGGCCTGCACAGTGTCACCGAATCAATATACAAGTACTCTAAGAGCTTAAATATCTCTAGACAGATGAGCCACAATTGAAAGGTTTAAATATATTTAATAATAAATAATAAAAGAACAGGAAAATACTCAGTAAAGCATTGCAGTAACTTCAGAGTTCATAATCACAGGAAATATTTAAAACAGTATTGCACAACAGTCTCAAATAAATAGAGAAACCATCTAAACTAATTTTTACTGTATTCCTAACTAAGGCTAAAAGAGTTACTATACCCTAGAAACTTACTATTATGACAAGGCAAGTTTGGTGAATGTTTCTTCTAGCTGATGTTGATGTCATGTCAAAGACAAATACAGAATGCACAGTTTCTCTCTCAGAGGGTTATAAGTTAGTATTTGAAATATTACTGCTGGGGTAGCCGTCAGCATGACATCACCTCTTGTCATCTGGCTATCAATTCCCAGGATCACAATCATTGCAAGAAATTGCTAGCATTTAGCATCTCCCCATGAAAACACATAAATAAGGGCCCTTCTTAGATCTTTTGGCAAATGGTGGAAGTTGTAAAATAATTTACATTCCTTCACATTTAAAGACAATACAAAAAACTTCTAGTTCTAGCCATTGTGTTTGTTACTAGACTGAAACTGAGAGATAATGTATTTTGTTTATGGCCCAGCTATAAAGTAACTTAATTTCAACTATTCTTCTAAAGTTTTGTAAGTTAACCTTCTATGTTCCAGTTTCTACTTTTAAACTATATAGAGTTACATAGTTACAATAGTGTATATACATTTCTGTTATTTTCCAATAGGGTACACTGTAGATACATCTCCCAAGTTCAGCACTGCACAAACCCTGTTCAACCCACTTACTGCTGTACCAGCAGTTTGATATACACAACATACAGTTTTAATTCAGTTGAAACACAAGCATATGAATCATGCTGATATTCGCAAATCACATATAATTATTTACAAAATTCCAGATAGCTGGGTTGGCAGTATCTCCTTTTGTTATATTTCTATATAAATCATATTAATATTCACAAATGACATATAATTATTTGCAAAATTTCAGTTAGCTGGGCTGGCAGTATCTCCTTTTGTGACAGAGTCCACTGGGATTTTAGGTAGCTGAGGACTCTGTCCCATCAGTTAAGGACAGAATGAAAATTTACATCATCAGATAAAGAAGTTATGTACTTACCATAACGTTCTATCTGTGTTGTCCATTTTCCTTGTTCCTCAGCTCCCCACCTACCAACCTGCATCATTTGCAAACTTCTGGAAGAATGAGTTTTTAGGGGACATCACTCTCCTTTATATTGAGTTCCAGATACAGTCTTTTTATGTATTGACTGCATGCAATTTTTCACCTCCTCTATCTATGCATAGTAAATATTTCCTTTCTGGCAAAAATCAGCAAACAAGATCTGTGGTAACTTTGGTTGGTGCATTATGGGTAAGGAAGAAGCTCGAGAGTTTTTGGTTGCCATGAGCTTTAGCAACGGCTGAGTCAGATCTGAGGGATTGGATCTGAACACATCAGCTGAGGAAGAATGAAAATAGACAACACAGATGGAGCATTATGGTAAGTACATAACTTCTTTTTTCTTTGCAGTTAAGATTAAGTTAGAGGTTTGTAACCAAGACTCAATAGATGAGAAGGACTCTTGAGCAATTTGTTGAAGTTTCTAAAGGGTTTGAGCTGAGCAGATGAATGCTGAGTCATCTGCATATTGTAGTATACTGCTGTGCTTGGTTGTGGTGTGAAGATCATATATAAAGATGTTAAATAGTAATGGTCCTAGGATTTATTCCTGAAGGATTTCAGTAGAGACTGGGAGAAATAATGAGTATTTGTGTTGCCATGTTACAACATGCTTTTGATTGAATATGTTGCTCTAAAACCATAAGAGGGATATGTGGTCATGATATAAGAAAAAGACTGAAAAATAATTTCTGGTGCAAAACTGTACTGAAGGCTTTAGGTATGTCAAGGAAGAGAGAAGTGACAATGTTGCTTGCACTTCTGTGAAGGTTTATGCTGTGGTGAAGAGGAAAAAGGAAAATTGTGCTGTGTTTGGGAAAGGAGATTATTGTTCATAAGATATTTGAGCAGATGAGTATGGATGCATATTTCAAGAATCTTGGACAGTGGAGTTGGGATAAATATAGGTTTATAATTAGAGAAATCTGTGAAATGACTACTTCTGTGCAGGTGAACAGTGATTTTTTTTTCAGAATACGGGGACATAGGTGACTTTTATGAATGGGTTTATCAAGATTATTGAAATAGAGTAAATCAATGCATCTGAAACTATTTTAATATATTCTCCTGAAAGATTATCAGTGGCTAAGGTGGTGGATTTCAGATTTTGAAGATATGTTCTAATAGTTGATGTTGGAACAGGTTCAAACTTGAAAGAAGGTAGCTTGTTTTCAATATACTTGAGTAAGGTGAAGGGAGTTACAGGATTCTTTTTGAGTAAACCAATCACTGTTAAAACATACTTGGTATTGAACTGAGTAGCAATGCAGTCTGTATTGCTTGTGAATCAGGTTATTTATTGTGGCCCAGATCAGTCTATGATTGTTTTGATATCTATACTGTATTTTAGAATAGTAGGATTGTGTGTCTGATTTAATTTGTTTTTGTTTAATGTGTTGTTTGGTACAGTTTATAAGCTGTCTAAAAGTTTCTAAGTTGTTTTGTGTTTTATTTCTATTCCTTTCCTTCCAGGTGTTGTCTCTTTGTGACATAAGTTGTTTGGTTTGTTTAATTAACCAAGGTGCATGTTTTGATTTAATTGTTTTTGTTCTGACTGGAGCAAGACAATAAGTGTATTGAGAAAAGCTGCATTAAAGCATGATACTGCATCTAGAGGTATGTCTTTTTTTAGGTATAGTCCAGTTAATGAGGGATAGGTATGTGATAAGTGTCCTTATAGAATGTATATAAGTTATGTACTTGGTTGTATTGAATTTGTTTATTTACACATGATGTCATGCAATAAATGTTGGAAGGTGGTCACTGATTGTATTGGAGAAGCCTCCTGAGGAGCTTATTTGGTTTGGCCTAGAGATTATATAATTTAGTACTCATTGCCTGTTACTACATTTGTTGACTCTTGTGGACTGTTGATTAGCTGAGTAAAACTGTAAAGATTTCTAGAGTTAGTAGAGAAGTCTGAGTTTGTGAGTTGCCAATTGATGTTTATGTCTCTCAGAATAATAGTGTCATTGGGAATATTATAAGTTGTCTTACAGAAAAAAAAACTTCTGCTGTTTGGATATTATTGCCAGGTGGTATGTAAAATACTGCTATGCATATGCTTTTTATGATTATTTTATTTTTGAAAGCGATATTAACATTTCTGAATTGCTAAAATTTTGGGTATAAGTAGATGGAGAGTGAGATCAACATTGTTTTTTTTAATAATTGATGGCTACACTGCTCCTCTTTTATATGTTCTATCAAGTCTAAAATTATTATATCCAGGGGCACTATTTCTTCATCTTTCATATCTTGTTTAAGCAAAGTTTCTATCATTGCTAGAAAATATGGGGAGTACAAAGCTGTGTATGCATTGAGGTTAGCCAGTTTGTTGTAGATGTTTCCAAGATGAATGGTTAGGAAGATTAAGCTTTGTAGTTCATGTAGTACACAGCCTGTGATGTCGTCTGGTCCCATGGATGCTGTATTCTTAGTTTTGGAGACTGCAGTTTTTACCTGTGTGGCCATGATTACGGGAATTTGGCAATCTTTCTGCATTGAAATGGGCCCTTTAGGGAGTGAGAGGGAGGAAGGGAATTGCTCTCCCTGATTCTGGCCATGTGTTTTTTTTTCTTTTATTATATACCCTGTTTAGGTGAGGATTCTATCATGAGGTTTGTTTTGGGTTTACCTCTGGTAAGTATGGCAACCATTCACATTTTTGTATAGGGACTCTGTGAATAATTCTGCATAGGTAGCTCTGGTCTCAGGGTTAGGGGGTGCCTTGAATTTTGACAAACTGTCACTTAGTAGGTTGTAGTTTAA
Source organism: Protopterus annectens (assembly GCF_019279795.1). Classification (NCBI taxonomy): domain Eukaryota; kingdom Metazoa; phylum Chordata; order Ceratodontiformes; family Protopteridae; genus Protopterus; species Protopterus annectens. The sequence continues at coordinate 1,146,070,468 of NC_056745.1, read as the reverse complement.
CTTAGAAAATATCTGTAACTGGTTTAGCTAGGTTTTCTAGGCTGATTTTTACTTCAAAGGAAACAACTTTGTGATTGAACCTCATTTGTGAGGATGCAGCATGGGGTGCAGGAGAGCATGCACTATTCCAGAGTGGATTAATAAAGTCCGGGGAGAATTGTGCCTGTGAGTGAGACAGTGTACATTTCTCAGTCTACAGAGGGGTACTTAAAGCCACCCATAAATAGGGTGTTTGGTTGGAAGCTGAGCACCTCTAGCTAGTTTAGGTAAGAGTTTTGAGACTCTAGAGGCATAGATGGTGACCTGTTGCTAGCCATAATATGGTGAGGAACCTTATCAATGGGGACTTGCTTGTGGATGAGCTTCACAATCCTTTTTAACTAACCTGGAGGTACATTTGCTGTTATATCAAGACACCTCCACCTTTGGCTCCAGTCTGTACTTTAAAAGCCCTTTCTATGGTTTTAAACCAAGTCTCAGTCACAGCACAGATGTCCACATTCTCCAGAATGAGGAGGGCTTGAAGGGTGCCAAGTTTCTTGTTTAGGCTCCTACCACTGAGCAGTAACACTTTAAGGTTGCTTGGAGACTTTTATCTATGTTGCTAAATTTGTCTTTTTGACATTGCCTAAAAAAGGCTCTAATCTAAGGTGGTGAATAAAGTTTTAGCTAATATCCAAAAACCTATGGGGGGCTAGTGCAGCTCATCCTTGGCAAAGCAACATGGTCTGCTGACCATGTCCTCTTGTGCTGATACTGGACCCCCCTGGAGTGACACTAGTAACTAAGACAATTATTAAAATCAATCATTTTATGTTTGTACAGTGGCATCATCCTTGGTAAAGGTAGAATGCTGCTCAATGTAAGGCTCGCACATGTCTGCGACACATATTCCAAGAGATCCATTATGTATGTTTTTGTATAGTCCAGTGAAGTACCTCTCAGGTCATTTACAGCAGTGTGTACTATGATGGGATCATAGTGGTACCTAGGGTGCACTGACCTGAGTGTATGTGTAATATTGTGGATCCTGGCTCCAGACAGGCAGACAACTATTATTTTCTTTTTGTCTAACCTGGTGGGTGGGGCAGTGGCAAGAGTATTAGGTAAAGTATATGCTTGCCTTGTGGACTTTGCTCTTACAGGACCACTGGGTGTACACTTACGCAAGATGTTTGTTGCTTCTTTTCATGTGTGTTTTAATGATTGCTGAAGAGCAGTGTTGCTGTTAAGTGACATTGGAGGTCTTTAAGATTTGGGAAAACTTCTTTTAAGCATTGTGTGTGTGTGTGTGTGTGTGTGTGTGTGTGTGTGTGTGTGTGTGTGTGTGTGTGTGTGTGTGTGTGTGTGGTGAGTAGTATTTGTGAGAGATGTAGTGTGGGTATTTTTGAGAACCTTGACTCTATACAAGATTTTTGCCTGCAAGGAAGTTGAGTATTTACATCTCTTGCATAATGTGTTATTTTCGTTAATGATTAACTGGTTGTCTGAGAAAATGAGGCCTTAGAATGTCCAAATCTACTAAGCTGGTCAAAGATACATTAGGAAATTACTTGTTCATACTGTCCAGTTCTGTTTAGGATAAAGGGTGGGTTTTAACAGGGGTCTCCTAGGACGGTTTCTGGGGTTAAGGGTAAGATGTTATATAGCGCTACGATATGGTAGTGCCATTTGATGTGCAAGTTGCTATAAGCTCAGTTCCATGCAGTGCCATGCTGTTTAACAGGTTTTAGACTGAATCCTAACTAGATAGGAACATTTTACATTCTTGGTATTTGCTACACTGCTAACCACTGCTGCATGGTGCAGCAGAAACTCGCATGATTTATAGCAGGAAAAAAAGTGTGAAAACTGACTCCAATGCCCTCTAGCCAATAAACAACCACACATTGAGTTCCCTGCAGTACTTTCCAACTCAGAGGCACCAGGCGAACACCATCTTCTACAAGATGAATGATTCTGTAATTTCTTAATGTAAAAGCACAGCAAAAGTAGCTCTCAAGTGTAGATTAAACAACAAACAATTAGCAAACAACTAAGTCCGTGGATAATTCACCCTCTGCAATTACTAGCTCTGCTTCCACCTTACCTCTGCCTAACTTCTGCAACTAACATATACTTTAATTTCAACCATACTACCTCATTTAACACCATTTTAACCTCTCCTAGAAATGCATGCATTTGCAGTACCTTCACTTCTCTTCTTAACGCTAAGAGGACATCTTACTTCCTCCCTCGGATTCAGTAGCACTTACACTAAGTGTACACTATTCTGAGTGAACAGACAACATAGACATAACTCACACCTTCTTCCTCCTAATTTTAGTTTTCCTACTGATATTCTTGCAGCTTTAAATATTGACAGGGATTTATAAAGGTTGCCACAAAATGTAGACTATATGTACACTTAGTGATATTTTTATGAGTGAGTAGAAAGCACAAAAATGAGAGAAGAATATTCTTGAATACATATCATGTACACTTAATTTACACTTAGTATAGGCTTTATTGAATCTGGTCCCCTATCTTCCATCCCTTCCCACTAATTTTATTTCCATAATTGCACCCCTTATTATCTTGTCATATCCCACAAATGTGCAATAGCACATGCATCAATCATTTAAATTCAGATAACAGCTTCTCAAGAGTCCGTAATCACACTATTCACAAAGACATTGGAGCATTTACATGATGTAATACATTTTATTGGACAAATGCAGGTTTTGCGATTGTACGAGTTTTTGTACTGGCAAGTTTTTAAATTACTGACGTTAGATACAGATTCTAGTTGTGTTCTCAAGATGAGGATTTGGAAATCCTATTTGGACAGAGTTTTCCAAGACCAGGCATTACAGAGATCCATCTCATCATGCTAGACAGAATTCAATTATTCCCCTTCTCTAGTTGGTACTGCAGAGCAAAAGTGAATTTGTTGTGGAAAGATAATAGTAGGAAAGACTCCCAAATGCCATTTCCTGTTTACCCTAGCTCCATTTCTCCATAAAATTCAAAAAAAGAAAGAACAAAAGGGAAAAGAAAATGTAAACCGTGACGCAACATAATTATCCTGCTATGAACAAGAAGGGTGTGGTTTCAGGTCAGTAGCAGGGAGGAAATCTATCCCAGTACAAGTTAACATATCCTTATCGGTTGAGGTGACTGTTAGAAGAACTATAGATTATTTGGGTAATTCCGCAATTAACAAAGATGTGGGGAATGTATACGAGTTCTAGAGATGTGCTAAGCTTGATTTAAAAATGCAATTACTTAAAATGCCACAATGAAATTCTGGCCTGAGCAAAATTAATCAATAAGGAAATAAAGTCAGTCTCAGTTTGTCTGGTAGAGAAATTAGTTATGTCCAATACATATGTTTGTACCTGACAAAATTATACTGTCCAGTGAGATGCAAAGAAGAATGCTTGAGGGGCTGCTTAAATCATATCTAGGAACACTAGACTGTAAAGAAAGATCAAGGGATATAATACATTGGCCAGGAATGTCAATGCAAATAGAAAAAGTTGTACATTCCATAAAAACATCCCAAAGGAAGATAATGCTAGTATGGTCAGTATCAAATCTTTCCTGGAATAGATGGACATAGACTTCATCCATTTTACAGAAGATTTATTTACTATAAGCTATCATTTTGCCACGTCCTCTGAAGTAAGTGCACTGACAAACACCCACTGATATATCACATCACAGACACAAGTTCGAGCAAGATCAGTGCAGTAAACTCTTTATTCCCAAGATAGGTAATACTAGTTGTTGCCCTATCTGACATTGGTCCACAACGCAAAAGTCAAGAATTCAAAAGATTTGCATATGAATAAGAATTCTGGCATATAACTCCCGATGCACATTATCTGTAGTCTAATGGATAAGTGGAAAGAGCTATACAAAAAGAATATTATGAGAAAGAGCTGTAGCAAATGCTGGGAAGATTGTCTTATCTCAGCTTTGGAAGCAAGAAATACTGCTTTGCAGTGAATTGATCTCTCACAGTCAGTTGTTGATGGTCAAAAACTGAAAAGCAAAGGTTATACTTTAACTGCATTACTGGTGGGTGAAGATCAGTATAAAGGAAATGAAATGCTAGAAAGAGATCAGCAGAGCCAGAAATACTGCTGTGATAAAAAGTGCAGGGAGTTAACAGATGTGCAGGCTGGAGGTGAAGTAAGAATACAGAAACCATGGGAAGAATTCACAGCAAGAAGTAAAGTAGTTCGTAAGGCATCCAAGCCAAGATCCTGTATGGTTGTCTTGGAGAAGATGGAAGCTATATAGAAGGAATCACAGGCGTTTGTACAAGACAACACATCCACATAAAGGAAGAAAGGCAGTCAGGTGTATCTCAAGACAATATAAGCTGTGAGAACTATGACAGAGTTAGAGTGGGATGAATGAGGCATTTGTTCTAAATGCAAGCTATTAGGGGGCACATTTGGTGGGTGTTGATGGTGTGAGAGTGCAGTACCAGCATTGCTTTATGAAGCCTCAAGGATATCATGGCCTTATAAATGCTGGTACTACATGAGCAGTTCTGGCTGAAGCAATGAAGTGCTGAAGTGCACAATGTCTGATGATAAATAAAGGTGTCTACAGAGAAGGTACTACTTGTTCGGTTACTGAGACAAGTAATATTTCCAGAAATGATGTGCATGTCATTATAAATATTTGTCTTCTCAGTTTATGGGTAATAACTTATTTGCTTATTGGTAATTATTTTGTCACTTTTGAACATTAAGCCAAAACACAACTTATTTCTTCCTTTAAAAAAAGTAGATCAAAGACAGTATTTTTCCTATAATCATGGTTTTTGTTCAAGCCATCACTGGATGAAAAGGCTGGGAAAAAATTTAAAAATGAACTTTAGAGCGTTTAGGACCCAGGCCCATATAACCTTTGCTCAGTTAAATCCTTTCCTGGACAGTTATTAGGTTGCACTTTTGACCAATTAAGATCTATTGAAAGGATGCTCAAAAAGGCTGGAGCATAACAAAAAGTGAAGTGCAAGAAAACAAGAAAAAAGTAATCTGAATGGTGTGGAAAAGTAGAGATATTTATATATACATTATATATATTTATATATATAGAATATATACATGTAAAATAGTTAACTATATAGCTGCAGTGTAATATATATAAATATATATATATATATATATATATATATATATATATATATATATATGTATAGGTTTGCCATGAAAATGTAGAATAAAGGGTCAGCAAATACAGGAATGTCGAAAGTGATTAGGCTGCTTCCCGTGTTGCCAACCATCACTACTGTGAGTGTTCAGTACAGCAAATCTTACTGTGCATTCGCACATATGTGGTCAACATTTCAACTAGAGATCGCAGTACAGTGCGGATCAGGAAACTACACCTTTCCCCACTGTAGTGCAATATCGGAGTTGGAATATATAATTTTTAGAAGGTATGTGGGGTGCAGGGGAGCTTGCCCCCTTCAAAAATGTTAGGTTACGTGATTTACAGTATTGAACTGCAAAACTAAATGTCAAAAGTGTAAATGCACTTCAACATTCTGCCCTACTTAATATGTAGGAAGTGGTTTTGTTGTGCCATTCAAACATTTGATGGTAAAACTATATATATATATATATATATATATATATATATATATATATATATATATATAGGTCTACTTCACATCATACTACAAGATTTACTGGCACTGCTCGATCCTCCTGCCTGGGTGACTTCCTTACCAAAGGCGCCCCCCCCCACCAACCTTCATCTCGTGGCTCCCAGGTTCTTGGCGTCGGCTCCGTTGAATCCTGCTATTGTGCGAATGCACAACCTAATACCCAGCACCATCTCCAACTGAAAAAGTGACTTTAAGGGCGCCCCCCCCACCAACCTTCATCTCGTGGCTCCCAGGTTCTTGGCGTCGGCTCCGTTGAATCCTGCTATTGTGCGAATGCACAACCTAATACCCAGCACCATCTCCAACTGAAAAAGTGACTTTAAGGGTAAAAGAAAAACTTTTATTTAAGATTTACCTTGTTAGGTATTGCTCCGTACTATACCCAGCTGCCTCTAAGGCCCTGCAACCTCCAGGCAGGTGTATTGGTGTTCTGACGTCAGGGAGTTTTCATAGTCCCCGCCAGATTCCGCCATTTTTTCTCATACTACAAGATTTACTGGCACTGCTCGATCCTCCTGCCTGGGTGACTTCCTTACCAAAGGTCTGCACTGTCCTGTTACAATTTGCTTAAACTATCTTAAATCATTGTGTTGTGGTCACAATAATTGCTGCTCTGCAAGAACGATAAATCTCAATCTAGTGCTCATAAACAGCCGTTTTAACTAGCACCATATATTTAAACTATGATAGTATCTGTTCAACTGTGCATCTCTAAGTAATTTGCCTTGTTCTAAACCTTATTTCGCCTCGGAGCATATATCAGATCTACTTGCTGTTATCCAGTAAAATTTGATGTGTTAATGCTCTTAAAACTTAGCTGGCGCTCTTTGTTAAAATAACGCTCAGTCTAGTAAAGTTGAACAGCACCACTGTTCTCTGCAATGTCTGCGTTCCTTGGCTACAACTACTCTAAAGTCTGTTTAATTTTCCACTGAAAGTCTGTGTTCTGTTAAATCGCAAGGTAGCCAAATCTACCGATTGTATATGTTACATGCCAAAGTTGACCTATATCATTGTGTAATCAGATGCTTTGCCTCCCTTTTACTGCTGTTAAAAGTCTGCCTTTTTTGTGCTCCAGTGAGTGACGAGCTAATCGGAATTTAAACATTACTTAAGACTATAATAATGGTCGTATTGTACTGTATCAAATTGTCTAACATTCCGATACTAGTGGTAGTAGCTAGCACATGTTTTCTGTAGCATAACTGGGCTGTAAACATCACTGTACTTGTCCATATTACATCCTGTGTCTGCTAGTAAGTAGTGAAATCTGCTTGGTGCGTAGAACTGTTGAATTTTTAATGCCTCACTCCCACTGCATTACACTCTCAGCTCATACTACTGTAAACCTATAAATAGTTTTGTACTGTGTAACCTCCAGCATCTATATTCTATTGTGCCTTTAATGTGATTATCTCCTCTATCTTATCCTAGGCACCCCCCCCCCCACCAACCTTCATCTCGTGGCTCCCAGGTTCTTGGCGTCGGCTCCGTTGAATCCTGCTATTGTGCGAATGCACAACCTAATACCCAGCACCATCTCCAACTGAAAAAGTGACTTTAAGGGTAAAAGAAATACTTTTATTTAAGATTTACCTTGTTAGGTATTGCTCCGTACTATACCCAGCTGCCTCTAAGGCCCTGCAACCTCCAGGCAGGTGTATTCCCCGCTCCGCTGCCTCGCTTGCTCGGCTCGCTCCGCTCCCCACCCTGCCCCCATATCCCACCCGCCCCCACTACCTCTAAATTTATAGAGATATCAAGCCCATCCCACACTCCTCCCCTCCATTCAAGACCGACCCCTGATTAACAACTCCCCTTTCCTTCTTAATTAGCCACTCCCCAAAATTCAGTAAGCCCTGATAATCCACCCTCCCATCTACTACCGCCTACTCTCTATCACGGTAAAAACCATGTATTCCGTCACCCCTTCACTATCACTACTTCTATTTATCCCTTATCTTTTATCACGCTATGAACACCAAACACTTGCAGGAATTCCTCTTCCCAAAGCCCATACAACCATATACACACACCCTCCATCTAACCTCATAGTTCCTTCTCCTCACCCAAAAAAAGTTCAAACCTTCAATTATACGCACCTTACCCTCCACCACCCCAGTCCAACCTATTGTAAATCTAGCCTCAAAATACTATATAAACTGCAAAGGCTCTTAGATCACATAAAACAAAGTATAACTCAACACGGGGACATCCACCCTAATCCAGGCCCAGCCTCTCATCTACACCCGGCCACCTCAACACTACCCCATACTCCTAATACCTCCCTCCTCATTCTTCACCTTAACCTAAGAAGTATAAATAATAAAGTACACAGCTTACATGCTATGATAGCCACTTACTCCCCGGACATCATGTGTCTTTCAGAAACATGGCTCAAACCTGCCACAAAGGACGAAGAAATTCTTCCACCTGGCTACAATATCCTAGGGAATGATCGAATAACCAAAAAGGGTGGGGGAATAGCTGTAATGTTTAAAAACAGCCTTAACATAATTAGAAACACTCTGCACCCCCCCCCCAGGTCTCTAATATAGAACTCATTCCAATAAAGATTTGCCTAAACTCCCAAAAAACTATCAATCTTGTAGTTATCTATATCCCACCAGGGAATAACCTTGAAAACCTTGAACAAACTCTAAGTTGGTTAGCTACTTACTACCCCCAAGAAACCATTATACTAGGAGACTTCAATATTGACTGGTCCCACTGCTCCACAAAGTCTAATCCCCACCCAATCAATCTTTATGGCTTCTCCCAAAATATCACAACTCCTACCCGAATTGGTAATGCACAGCAAAAGGAAAGTATGATAGACTGGATTCTAACTAATAAAGATGCTAATAACTACACCACCGGTACCCTCCCCAACAGCCTTAGTGACCACCTTGTCACTTATATTATAAAACACAAACTCTGCTCTTCATACCCACCCCTATATAAACTTATTAGAAACAAGAAAAAATTCAACCTAGAACTATTTCTAGCGGAACTAAAATCCTGTAACTGGTCTATTCTTACTTCTCTTCCCCTAGCCGAGAGTGTCTCATACTTCAATGACACTTTCCTAAAAATTCTCGACTCCCACGCCCCAAATAGGCTTGTTAGAACCAAAGACCGTATAGCTCCCTGGCTAACAAAAGAAACCAAAACAAAAATTAAACTCCGTGACCAAGCCTGGAATGAATGGAGAGCTACTAAAACTCCCCTAGATCGCATCAAATTCCAGCAGCTACGAAACTCCACAAAAACTGATGTTACTAGAGATAAAAAACAGTATTACTGCCACCTTCAGGATAAACATCAGTCTAACCCAAAAAAGTTTTGGGCTGGATTTAACAACCTCCTTCATCCTGGTAAATCTTCTACCCCAATACCGGAGAAACTCACAAGTAAAAAACCAGAAGAAATAGCCAATGCCTTTAACATTTTTTTTACAGAGACCATCCAGTCCCTAGCCAACCATCTACCCACTCCCTCTCCATCCTCAACTATTCCTCAAGACTTACCCCCTTGCTACTTTAACCTTCAAACAGTATCCACCTCCTATATTCGTACCCTAATAAAAAAACTAAAACCGTCCTCCCTTGCTGCCGATCGTCTCCCTGCAGAATACCTCCAACTAGCCTCTGATGTCATTGCCTATCCCATATCAATCTTGATCAACAGATCCATTACTGAGGCCAACATCCCCTCTATTTGGAAAATATCGTACATCATTCCATTACATAAAGGAGGCCCTTCCACTGAAACTTCCAATTACAGGCCGATTGCTATACTATCTCCAATAGCTAAAATTCTGGAACGGTGTATTCACAAACAACTCCTACACTACCTTACCATCAATAATCTACTGTCTAGTACCCAGCATGGTTTTCGCCCCCACCATAGTACTACCACTGCCCTCCTCACCTTTGTCGACTCAGTAAATAGCAACCGTAACAAAAAACTTATATCCTCTGCACTCTTTCTTGATCTATCAAAAGCTTTTGACATGGTCAACCACCAACTATTACTCAACACTCTTCGTACCCTCCATCTGGACAAGTTAGGCCTAAACTGGTTCAAGGATTACCTTTCTGGCCGACAACAAGCAGTCCAGTGGCAAAATAGTTTATCTCAACTACTCCCTAACAACATAGGCGTCCCCCAAGGCTCCATACTTGGTCCCCTTCTTTTCTCTGTCTTTATAAATGACCTTCACACTTTCATCCCCAGCTCCACCTGCATCCAATACGCAGACGACTCCACCTTGATCTGCTCTGATCTTTCTCTCCAGAAACTGCAAGTAGCCACCCAACAATGTTTTGCCAAAGTTGAAAAAAGGCTCTCTGACCTGAAACTCATTCTCAACCCAAATAAAACCAAGTTACTTTTATTCTTTCCCTCGTCTACCACTTCCTTAACCCTAACAGCGCAACCGTCTAATCCTAGCTCCTTTTTTGTGGAATCCTCTAATGGAACCATCATAGAGCCCGTCTCCCACACCAAGTTATTAGGTGTCACTATTGACTACAAGCTCAAATTCGATCTCCATACTTCCCAAACCATTAAATCTGTTAACAAGAAACTAGGTTCAATGTACAGAATCAGGAACTTTCTTACTCCACATGCAAAATTAACCATTGCCCGTACGCATCTTCTTTCCACGTTACTATATGCCTCCCCAGTATTTTCCTTCCTGAATAAACGTGAGCTCAATAACCTTTCTACCACCTACCACCATATAGCCAAATTCATAACAGGCTCACCTTATCGTACCCACCATTGCTATAACCTCAAGAAACTCGGCTGGCTAGAACTGCCCAATCTTCTTAAATTTAATCAACTCACGGAAGCCTTCAAAATAATTCATCAACCTGACAAAACCCCCTCACTCTCCAATATCCTTACCCCATATACCAACCTCAGTTCCCTTCGATCATCAAATAGTAATCAAGTATTAACCATCAAATCTAACAACATAGGTGGCGACGCTCTTTATGCTAACTCTATTGGAAAGCTATGGAATTCCCTTCCCAATAACCTTAGACTCATGACATCACTCACCACATTTAAAAATAATCTTAGAGAATATTTTAAGTCCCACTGGTTATGCCCATGTCCAACCCCAGATTAACACCTACAGCTTCACTTTACCCTACTTCCTACTCTCTCTCTACTATCAACCAGTTTTATCTCCTCCTTATCTACCTTCTCTGATCTATTCAACCTATGATTTCTCTTTACTAGCACGTATATAATGCTTATTTTACTGTTTCTTATTCTTTACAATCTAAGATTATACCAATGATTTCTCACTACAAACATGTATATAAGGTTTTTTACTGTTTTGTTATACTTTACAATGTAAGATTTCCATAAAATTGTAATGTTAAACTGTTCTCATGGTTGGGAGCTTTTCTCCCCGGGCCTCTACTGAAAAAGGATATGTATCCAGCTAGACTAGCCCGGTCAACAAATGTAAAATAAAATAAATAAATAAATAAATAATCAAACACCCAAATGTTCGACTTTCATATGGCTGAGACCATATGATCGAACATTTGAATGTTCAAAAATGTGAAGGAAAAAAAAAAAACTAAACAGTGTTAGCAGGGGGACATCCCTCGCTATTTAAATATACCAACTCTGAGATCGCAATACATTGTGCTAAATGAAAATCTTCCCGTTCCGCGCTCTATGGAGATCTCCATTCAGGCCATTCAAACTTTTAAAGGTTCGATCGTATGATCTTGGCCATATGAAAGTCGAGCTTTTAAAACCATGTGTGTGTGTGTGTGTATATATATATATATATATATATATATATATATATATATATATATATATATATGTGTATCTACATACTGAGAGAGTTCATCAGTATATATGTTTGTCTGAATGGTCTGTTCATGTAGGGGCTGCTGAAGGAATTCCCCAATAAGCTGAACAAATACACACTTATATATCAACATGTGTTGTCTTTTTATTACCTGCCTTACAGGATGTGCTGAGCATATTAAGAGTGAAATGCTATTTAAATCTTAATTTTGTATGAGGCAGTCTGATATTTACCCAAAAACATATGCTGAGGTATGAGGGGCTATAATAACATTTTTCTGGGCAAGTATTTTTTTTTGAAGTTTAAATTATTTTAGATTGCTATCTTCTGAGGGCTGAAATTATTAAGGGCAGATAAGACATGAAAAGGATTTAGTCATTATCCCAAAAACTAGTAGAAATTACATGAACAGAATCTGCTAATGATGGATAGTACTTGCCCAACAGTTTGTAACTGTTCAGCTTGATAAAGTCTCTTAATTGCTTAAAACAATAAGAACCAAATGAGTTTTTTTGGGAAGCTACTTCTGGAACAATATTAGGAACTATATGTCATACATCATAGGATGCAGATTGATAAATTACCTGCATTTGTATTTAAAGAGTAACTCAACGAGAGATGGAAAAATCATCTTTTAAATGCATGAAGATGTGGTTAGAGATATTAGATGAATTTCGTTCCTATAATCATAACAGAGTTTCAGAGGAGATCAGGAGTCTACAGGTGGGAATGAAACAAACTGCTTGCAGACTACTGTAAAGAAAAAAATGCAAGAGATTTTCAAATCTGTAAACTGTGAAACTAAAATTCCAATAAGGTAGAAATGGAAACTTTCTTGAGGTCAGCATGAATGTGGACATGGACGCATATTCTCTTGCCAAAAAAAGCATTACAAGATGTGACATTGAGGAAGAAATACAATATTTCCAGAGTCAGTTCAACTGCGGCCTCTGAGAAACATGTAAATAGATTGATAGCTATTACAGTGAGTACTGGCAGATCAGATATATTTTACCAAAACAACTATTATCAAAAGTGGAGTTTTCTCTTTGTGCCACTGTTCTGTGACCTCAGTGTAGGTATATGTAAGTTTGGGTGGTATTCCCCCGCACATAAGTAAGGGCATTGTCCCTGAAAAAATACCTCTGAGGTTTGCCTACAGTTGTTTCAACATTTTTTGTCTCTTATCCTTCATTGCAGCAGCTGTTGAAAGATGGACATGATTCCAGCCTTTTAAATAAGTTCAGTGTCCCACAGTATTTCTTTTGAAAATTTAATATTACAAGTTGGAAGAGCTTCATCTTACAGTGAAGTTTAGCTACCTAATGCAAAACAAAGTAATTCAAGAAACACGGGGAAGAAGATTTGGTGAGGTCAGAGAAAAAAGAGGGATGTGTCTGGCACATAATTTGATTTCAGTTTGGAACATTTCATTGCCAACATCTTACTCAGAGGCCTGAACATCTCTGAAATTAGATGAGTTGAACATTTATTTATTCAGATTCTGTCTTAAATTAATGTTGAAAGCACATTTCTTGAGTGGACACTAGTATTTCAAATTTTATGAATGATTTACATTTGTGCAGAACATGATGATGAAGAATTGACATATATGGGAAACTTTAAAGGAGATGATAGGGATTCATTAATTAGGCAAACTAGTGGAATGGCAGTTCATGGTACATTCATTTTCATTTGTAAAATTAAATATAAATGACATGTTTCTGGCACATAAAACAAAGACAAATGTAAATGCATTTGAACAAGTCTGTTTACATATAATCAGTTTTTTGGCATAGCTGAGATGTCCTAGAATTTATAATTTGAGAAAAGGTGAACAGGAAGCCTTGAAAAATGGTAGAAGCAATGAAAAATGAAGTTATTTTGATTAAAGTTGAGAAAGATGGCAATATAATCCTTATAAACAGACATGTTTAAATAATTATGTGTCACTGAGTAATCCAGTTGTTTCTGGGCTGAGGCTTTTCTTCAAAATGTGGGATTATTTCTTGACTAATTTCTGAAAAAACATGCTTTAATCAGACCTTTTTGTTAAAAAACAAAAGAAGTACTAAAAATGATAAAACAGATGATATGACAAGAAAATACTTTTTGCCACACTTGATGTTTAGACTATACACACAAGTGTCCCACACCATTTATGTTTGAAAATGGTAGCTATAACAAAAGAAAAAGACCCATAAGTTTATTTTATTCTTCCATCACTACATTTTTATTCACACAACATGTGCATGCTTGTAAATCATTACATTTTGTGGAGAGGGCAGCAGTGGGGCCAGTATTATGCCCCTCATTGGGTAACATATTCTTGTCCTCATTCTAGAAAGGCATATAAAATAATGGTTACTTTTTTGTAAATAATGTAATATTGTTTGTGCATTACATGGATGATTTGCATTTGTGCTATGCCACCTATTTGGATTTTTTGAGAGTTTTTAAAAAGTCACACAAAGAATACAGTTTACTTATGAGCTGTTTAAAAAATGTAAATTATTTGGATGCTGTATTGTGCGGTATTCACACTACTAAAGTATATAGTACCCTGTTGCCTTATGGAGAATATATGCAAACTAAAAGAAATACCACTAAGAGTATAGACTGACAAAATGGTAAGTAAGATGTTACAGAAAGGTTAGGTCAGAGAAATTATGATATACAACTGTTATTTTGGGCACAAGAAAGAATGGATAGAATGTATAGTAATCAGCAAGAGAGAAATGAAGAAATGAGAATTCCATTCTAAATGGAATAAAGATTGATCGGAAAGACAAAATTTATTTTGTTCTAACATATTGTATGTTTTCAATGACACTACAAATGCTTATTTGAACTTCTAGTATGGCGCTGAGCGAGAAGGTGGCGTTTTGTCACTCTCCCTGCTGTGGCTCAGAATCTAACTAAAAAATCTAGCAAGTCAAGCAAACTTTACACCAAAGTAGTTGCAGAGAACATGAGACTTGGAGACTTGGAATGGATGACAAAAGGAAAGAAAGGAGTAAGTAGAAGTGCTGTGGATAAGAAACAAAAAATAAAGAAGCTCTGTCTATGAAAGCACTGGCAGCAAAAGTAGTGGAAGCAGAAATCCAGACACAGGTGTTAGTCCAAAGAGAGCTGGGAAAAATGACAGAAATCCAGGAGAAGGTTAACAAGATGTATACTGAGACAATGAAGATAAGTGAGTTGTTTGCAAACTTTGTGAAAAACAAAGGCAAGATTTAGATGAAGTAGAAACAGCACTGTCTAATCAATCTGATAAAATAGGTTTACTGCACAAAGTGAATGTATTGGAAGGCTGACATAGCTAAAGTCAATTTAAGAGGAAATTAAGGAAAAGTTATTGGAAATTGAAGACAAGGAAGGAGAGAGAGAGAACATTTTTCATGCATGATATAGTAGTTAAGTAAAGTGTTGGAGCTGCCAAGAGAGGGAGAGAGAGCATCTTGATATGGAGGGCACACCAGGCTTTTACTTCAATAAGTTAAGCACAAAGGTTTCCCAGATCAGCCCTGGAAAATTTTAAAAAATATCAGTTGAAAGAAGGAATGCTAGGTGTGCTGTGGTAGAAATGGAGGAAACTACAAGCAAGAAAGAAATGAACATTCCTAGACCATGATTATTTCCCAGAGGCAAGGCTTAAAATTTTTTCTCCACACCTGAGGATGTACAAAAATATCAACTTGAAATTTAAATTAATGGATCCAGCAGTTTGATATTTTTCCCCCCAAAAGGCACAAAGACATTTTTTGAACTAGGACCAATAATTAAAGAACCAAAAAAATAAGACCTGACAGTTCAGCAGGAGGAAGTGTCAGGTGGAGGAGCACAGATCATTAACAAAAAAAAAAAAAAAAAAAAAAAACGCACGCAATAAGGACAGAAAAATGGCCAGTGAAAATCTTCACATAATTCCAGAAATATGCAGGAAACGAATGCAGAAAATTAGAGATTCATTTGCGAATAAGCCAGAGTTGGAGAAAGTGAATGATTCACAAGACACAGAAAATTTACAATGAGGTTTGAGTGAACATTTTAAAAGAGGACTGATAAATGAAATAAAGTAGTCAAAAGTTGTTGTTTCCTGTTCCCTAATTTTCAAATGTTTGGACTTAGAGTTTGAAAAATGTACCTGTTATTCCTTGTCTTAAAAGTCAGCTCATTATAATGGAAGATTAATGACATAAATAGCTTTTTACAAAATGCTAGTCGATACAAGAGTGAGTTAATATATGTGCTGTTTAATGTGAATTAAAGATCAACAATAATGAGAGCTATTTACAATATGAATAGTATTAAAAACAAATAGTGACATACTAAAAGAAAGAAAGAAGAAACGCACTAAACTGCTGCTGTAAATTGTTAGTTAATAGATTAAGTGCTTTCATCCCTGTTAATGGAACTTCATCACAAAATATTATATACTGCAATTTCACAAATTTATAATAAATGGTATATCACATGACTTACAGCTGACAACCAAACAGCAAATTGAACAACCATTAAAATAGCATTACTTCCTAGATACAATATTTATTACATTAAACAAACAGTATCATCAAAATACGTTTTGTAATCTTTATTAAAATTACAGTAAAATCCTTAATAAAAAATAAAATAAATAAATGTCAACAAATTAAGATTCTTATATATATATATATATATATATATATATATATATATATATATATATATATGGGTCACCTTCAGATGCCCGACAACGCGTTTTGCCGACACGGAATCCGACGGGACGAAAACACCGACAACGCAGATGACCGACAAGGTGAGAACCCAACGGACTCAGTAAGTGTGCGATAGAGTGAGGGATTTAGTGTTAGGGAGCGGACAGGTAAGTGTGCAATAGTGAGGGACTGTGGGTTTAGGGGTGGGTTAAGTGAGTTAGGGTTAGGGTGCAGGTAGGGTGTGTGTGCGATAGTGAGGGACTGTGGGTTTAGGGGTGGGTTAAGTGAGTTAGGGTTAGGGTGCAGGTAGGGTGAGTGTGTGGTAGTGTCGGACCTTGGGGTTAGGGGTGGGTAAGTGAGTTAGGGTTAGGGTGCAGGTAGGGTGAGTGTGCGGTAGTGTCGGACCTTGGGGTTAGGGGTGGGTAAGTGAGTTAGGGTTAGGGTGCAGGTAGGGTAAGTGTGCGGTAGTGTCGGACCTTAGGGTTAGGGTTTGGGTTAGGGATAGTGGATATGTTATGTAGTGTACTGTGTTGTTTACGTGTAGTGTGTTGGTGTAATGGTTTTCGGTGTATATATATATATATATATATATATATATATATATGTATATATATATATATATGTATATGTTTGTGCCTTTACATTGTTCTTTCATGCTACTTTAAAGCTTGGCAGATCATAGTTTTAAAATGCTCGATATGACGGTGTGGACATTCAATCCTAGTTTATTAATCATGTTCAGTCAGACATGCCAGACTAAATTATAGTATTCTACTCTACTTTCGCATGCTCCTGTTCCTGATCCCTTCTCAACCTTCTCCAGAATAAAAAATAAAAACCTTTTAAAATCAACACATTCTAGGGAGTGTTTATAAATAACTTTGTTGATATTGTAGTGTCTCATATTGTAACAGTGCTCATTAATATGACTTTTTAGCTTTCATTCTTTTTACTGCATATAGAAACTTTTGCATGTGAGGCAAAAGCAAAGTTATCTATCCCTCTTTTCTCACACGTGTAATGTTTATGACTTTAGCATAACCATAGACAATAATGTTAGGACCATCACATATATACCTGCAAAATTTGCAATGCCCTCATGTGGACATCTCTTTTTTTTTTTTTTTGTTCCTTGCATGCTTATTCTTGCCCACTAAAATCTCTTTGTTATTCCTAGATCTACTATATACTACTTGTTATAGGTTCTTCCCTCTGCTTAATTTTAATATTAGAACCACATGTTAACAATAATCATAATGTAGTTTTCAATACCTCCTCTAAACGTATTAGATTTGGCGTTGGATGTCTGGTTGTCAGCTCCTTAATTTAAATGGAATCAATCTGGTATGAAGGTGAGTGATTCCATTTCCAAACAACTGTACTTGTTTGACAATAAACTTTTAAAATTTTGCAGTCTGCAACTAGACAACTCTTCTTTTCAAGATTGTTATAGGCTGCACAGAGCCCTAAAGGGACTGAGAATATAAGAATTTCCTGCTAGTCTATAACCTAATTCCATCTTGTACACTGAACTTCTGGAGTTATTTGATTGCACTGCTGTTTAACTATTACAGCCATTGATTAGAGAAAACAACAGAAAACTTGAACAACTGAGTAAAGACATTAAATCCTTGGGTCTGTATTAGAACATCGAAGTTTCAAAACTTCGAATGTTCTATTATCGAATCCTATTCAGTGAAAGCTGAAAATATCAAAGCAACATAAAAATTTATTTTTTCCTAGAGAAAGAATTTGGTTATCCTTTTGGAAATTTCAAGTGTTCTGATATCGACCTGTTTTCAGCGAACACTGAAAATATCGAAGAAACAGAAAAACAAATGTTTTCCTAGGGAAAGTATTTGGTTGTCCATTTCTGTTGCTTCGGTATTTTCAGCACTGTGGTAGAAAGTTACGGGTCAGGTTTAGGTAAGTGTGCAATTGTGTGGACATGAGGGTTATGGTGGGTTAGGTGAGTTAGGGTTAGGGCACGGGTTAGGTATGTGTGCGATTGTGTGGACATGAGGGTTAGGGCGGATTAGGTGAGTTAGGGTTAGGGATCAGGTGAGGTGAGTGTGTGATAGTGATGGACCTTAGGGTTAGGGTTTGGGTTAAGGTAAGTGGATAGTTAGTGGTGTGTGTATAGTTTAGTGTAGGGTTAGGTGTAAGATTTTAGGTGTATGTGTGTGGATTGCTGTTTGTTTGGTGTGCTTGTGTTGTGTGTATGTGTTTTGGAACAGCAAATTTTTTCCCAAGAAAAAATTTGCTGTTCTGTATGTTCAATGTTTTCAGCTTTCGCTGAATAGGGTTCGATATTAGAACATTCGAAGTTTTGAAAATTCGATGTTCTAATATAGACCCAAATCCTTAAATGAAAGTATAACATCTGAACTGATGTTGTCCTTTTCATTCATTCCTCATATAATGGGTTCAGATATGAGACTTGAATCTGTCTCTCAAGCTCCTCCCTTTAACTATAAAGCCCCACCAGCCTTAAATACCTCAGATCTCATTTGCCACCATTCAGCTTCATAAGTGGTCAAGCAGGAAAAAGGTATCTTCTTTGATGTATTCATTCAAACAAAGTCTCAGAAGGTTACCCATTTGTTCCCCTCCTGCACACAGCTACAGTGATCATGGACACCTCTCAACTGTGGTGGTGGAGCTTTACTTGGGAAGGACAGTTCAAGGTACATGGTCCCCCAAAGAGGCCAAGATGCATAGCAATTTCCTGGAAATGAGAGCAGTTCTTCTAGTTTTCCAGGCCTTTAAAAATGCTCTCCCATCTGGGACAGTTGCCATTCAAATGGACAATATGTCAGTGATTTGGTACATGAACAAACAGGGAGGAACCAAGGCTTATGGACTTTATTGAGAAGTAGTGAGAGTGTGTCAATGGGTGATTTCTTCTGGTTGCTTTCTAATAGCAGAGCACATTCTGGGGAAATCCAGCATGATTGTGGACAAACTAAGCAGGTCCCTTCTGATGCCTCACAAGTGGTCTCCAATGTCAAAGTGGCATAGAGAATTTTCTATTGATGGGACCAAAACTATTTGCTTCTCCCCTTAACAACAAGTGCAGTAGTTTTTTTGCCCTGATCCCTCCAAAAGAGGAGTCACTGAAAGATGCTCTAGTCCACAGTTGGCTCACCAGTTATCTTTACTCTTTCTCACCATTACCTCTCATTCCCAAATTTCTACAGAAAGCATTCTAGTTAAAGATCGCAGTTATCTTCATCGCACACTTTTGGCCTCATCAGATTTATAGGTTCATACTAGGCTATCTGCCCTAGGACATTTATAAGCCTAGCCAGAATGTGTTTGGCTTTCGCCACCCATTTTAAATTTATTTTGCTATGCCCTTTTTCGAGGTTAGTATACTGTGCCTCTGTCTAACAGTGACACAGAAGTGATACCCAGGGTAAA
Organism: Protopterus annectens; assembly: GCF_019279795.1. Classification (NCBI taxonomy): domain Eukaryota; kingdom Metazoa; phylum Chordata; order Ceratodontiformes; family Protopteridae; genus Protopterus; species Protopterus annectens. The sequence continues at coordinate 1,146,050,829 of NC_056745.1, read as the reverse complement.
CCTACGATCTCCTATCCACTCATCAAGATTCCTCTTGAAGAGAGTCAATGAGGGACTCTGCCTAACCTGGACTGGGATTTTATTCCAGAGTGAAGGGAGCCTCTGGGTTATGAATCTGTCACTCCAGCATGTCCTATTTATTTCAGTGCTGAGGTTCAAGTCTCTCGAGCGCATAGCTCGATGGGATTTGGATTTTCTGAGGTGCAGCATGTCCATTACTTCCGGGTTGGACATGGCTTTATACGTCAGGCACAGATCGCCTCTGAACAGGCGGTATGCCACTGAGTAGAGCTGGAGTTTCTTTAACCGGGCAGCATATAGCATCTGTTTGAGCCATTTGATCCTCTTGGTGAGGTACTTTTGGGGTCTTTCCAGTTGCTGCAGGTGTCTGGTAAGGTACATCTCAAAAGGGGCATTGTACTCAATTATGGGCCTGATGAGGGATGAGTAAACAGGCACGATGACGTCCCCTGATCTAGATGTGAATCCCTTCATGATTAGGTGGGCTATATAAAATGTTTTTCTAACCACTTTGGCCACGTGGTTGTCAAATGAGAGATTGCTATCAACTTGGGTCCCCAGGTCCCTAATTACTTCTTCTGTACTTAATGGATTACCACCTATGTGGTAATTTGTGGGCACTTTGTTTTTGCCAAAGGGGATAACTATACACTTTTTGTCATTTAGCTTGAGGCCATGGCTCTGGCACCAGTTGTCTGTTTCTATGAGGCCCTTTTGGAGGATGCTTGTGTCGGCTGGAGAGTCGATTATGGCGCCCAGTTTGCAGTCCTCTGCGAACCTGGTCAGCCACAATCCTTCCGTGTTGGCCTGTACCTCCGAGAAATATATACCGAACAAGAGAGGTCCCAGGACTGAGCCTTGTAGGACACCACTTGTAACTGGTTTGGAGTCTGACATGGCTCCAGCAATTCTAACCATGTGGGTTCTGTCCTTGAGCCAGTTTGCAATCCATCTAGTGACATAGGGGTTTATATTTAAGCTGGTGAGCTTATCTATAATGTCCGAGTGGGGTATTGTATCGAAGGCTTTTGCGAGGTCCAGGTAGGCTGTGTGGACCACCTTCCCCTCATCAATGGCCTTGGTGACTGTTTCAAAGAAATCAACCAGGTTTAAGAGGCAGGATCTGCCCTTAACAAAGCCGAACTGGGTAGGATCCAGTGTCTGTAGGTCCCCAATATCTTTATTTATGAGGTCCATGATGATCCTTTCCATAGCTTTGCAGACCAAGCTAGTCAGGCTTATGGGGTGATAGTTTCCAGGATCCGTTGAGGCACCACCTTTATGGAGAGGGACCACTGTTGCTGTACGCCACTCTTTGGGCACATATCTTGTAGTAAGGCTGAGATTGAACAGTAGTTTTATGTTTGGGTTTAGCTCTTCTTGGAGTTCATGTAGGACACAGCCCGGGACGCCGTCTGGTCCCATTGATGCTGTGTTTTTTGCTTTGGAGAGGGCAGCTCTTACCTGAGCATCTGAGATGTCAGGGGGGCAACACTCTGCTGGGATAGATATTTGCCCTTTTGGTGGGGAGGGGGGGAGACGTTTGCGCTGAACCTGTCAGCTAGGATGTTGGAAATGTCTGTGGGTTCAGTGTATTTTTTGTCATTTTGGACTAATTCTGAGCATATCTGGGAATTACCACCCAGGTTCCTAACATAACTAAAGAAAGCCTTGTGATTATCCTTAGTGTCCTGTGCAATTTTTCTCTCGAAGCTGGCCTTAGACAATTTTATGTGTGCCCGTAGTTTTTTGCTAATACTGATCAGTGATGCCTTCCCTTTTTGGGATTTTGCTCTATCATTTAGTAGCTTCCTCCTTCTATTGTATAGTTTGTTTACGGCTGGGGTCCACCAGACAGGACATCTGCCGTTGGAGGATTGGGTCTTGGTTTTATTTGGGATCGCATGATCCATGCATTCCTGAAGGTGTTCATAGAATGTGTTTATAAAGGATTCTGCGGTCTGGGCCATATTTTCCACAGGCCCGGGGGCTTTGAAGGATTCCACCTCAGTTTTGAGGAGTGTGAAATTTGCTTTAGAGAAGTTTTTCACTGTGGTTTTCTGGGCAGGGGGTGGGGTCAGGATGTGAATATCCAGTGAGATTAGTTTATGGTCTGATCTTACCAGTGAGGGATACACTTCTGGTCTGGAGCATAGAGTCCCTATGTTGGTGATGATCAGGTCCAGTATGTTTTCCCCTCTTGTGGGAGTGGTAACAATTTGTTCCATAGCATTTGAGTTTATAAATTCTAGGAACCTTTGGGCTAGGGTGTTGGAGCTAGAGTAATGCTCCCAGTCTATGTTTGGGTAGTTGAAGTCGCCCAATATAATGGTGTTTGGAGAGACCTTCATATTTTCCAGTGTTCTCAGGAAGGCCGAGTGGGGTTCCTGGGTTTGGGAGGGTGGTCTGTAGCAGGCTATAAACTGGAAGGCAGTTTTACCCACTGTTAGTTGCACATGGATAGTCTCTGATGCTTCATGCTTTGCCACCAACCTGGAGGTGTGGGTATCTTTGATGAATATCGATACTCCCCCTCCTTTTGTGGTTCGGTCCACGTTTTGGGGCCGAAAAGCATGGTATGAGGTATAACCTGGTAGTGCTGGGGTGCTTTCAGGAGCCCTGAACCAGGTTTCTGTTACTGCACAGATATCGATGTTCTCCATGCTAAGGAGAGTTTCGAGTGCATGCATCTTGAGGTTTAGACTTCTGGCGTTGAGTAGCATTACTCTTAGTTTCTTATCCCTTGTGATACCTATGGAGGTGGGTTTGTCTTTTGAGCCTTGCCTAAAAAAGGCACTATGGGGGTAGCAAGAGCCTTTGCCAATATCCAAAAGCCCAGGGGTGACAGGTGCAAGCCGTCCCTAGTGAAGCACCGTGGCTTGTCGAGCATATCATCCCAAGCTGACAGGCATTAGATCCCCTTTGAGTGACACCAGTACTTAAGCCAATTGTTGAAATTGATCATTTTGTCTTCATATTGCGGCATCATTCTTGGTGAGGGTAAGATGCTACTCAAGGTCAGGGTCATACCGGCCTGGGCTACATGCTCAGAGAGCTCCTTTATGTCTCTTTTCATGTAGTCCAGGGAGGTACGTCTCAGGTCATTCACACCAGCATGGACAATGACTGAGTCATATTTGTACTTGCCTTGGAGTGACCTGAGTGCTTGTGTTATGTGGCGGATCCTAGCACCCGACAGGCTGCTCACCGTGACCCTCTCCTTGTTCAGCCTGGTGAGCGGGACGTCAGTGTGCCTGACGATAGAGTCACCTATTACAAGTGTATCAGGTGTGTTGTTTAGTCTTAAGGGCTGTGACTGTTCGGCACACTGGCTTTGTGAGATATGTGTTACACGTGTTTTGTTTTGGGGTAGTGGCTGCTTGGGTGTCTGCTTTGGAGGTCTCTACTGCTTTGGCAGATCTTTATTTAGAGCCTCCGAGTATGTTTTTGTGTGATTATGTGTTTGGTTTGCTGTCGTGTTAGGCCTATGTGAGACTGGAAGTGTAGTGAGTGTGGTTTCCTTCTCCTCCTGACTGGTTATGCCAGTACTGAGTTGAGAGAGCTTAGCCTCCAGTTTGGCTATATGGTTGCATCTCTCACATGTGTTGGAATTTGTTGGGAGGAGGAGAGGGTTGTCTGTGTACATGAGGCAGTTGTAACATTGCCTCAAGATTCCCAGATTCACCAACTGGACCGGAGAGGAGATTGACAACTCACCTTTGGACATACTAAAATAATATTGGGAATTCCTTAATAATTGAAAACCAGGGCCAGGGGGAGTGAGGGGGTAGTGCTTTTACTTTTTAGTGCTGACTTATATAATTGCTTTAGTGAACAAGTGCCAGGTAACTTAAGTGCAATGTGTTACAGGTAACTTAAATGCAAAAACGACAAACAGTAACTTTCTTTCAAGTGAAACAAGGAAATAAGTACAGTAAGCAATGCAGATATCACTAGTGATCCACAGAAGCGCTGAGAAGCCGCGTATTAGGTGGAATTAGCGTTCCAGGGAAATAACAAGCAAACAAACAACAAGCATATAAACAAAGCTAGATTCACCAGGCCTGGATCTAGTCTATGCTACAGCAAACAAGGTGTACCAGTTTCAGTAAGATACAGTTCAAATATTCAGGCACTATAAACCTTTAACCAGAAATTCCCAGCTCAGAAGGGCAGAGTCCAGCCTCTTCTTCCACAAGAGTGCAGACCACAAACCTTCTTAATGTAAAATAACTGGTCTGAAGCCCAAGTGCTTAAACCAGAACTAATACACTTTAAGAATAACAGACACCGGGTTCTCAATCAGCAGTTCTCAACTTAGAAGGATGAAACCTACCTGTCCTGCCACCACAGTGCATGCCACAAACCTTCCTAATGTAAAACAACTGGTCTGAAGCCCAAGTGCTTAATCTAAAAGACTTAGAATGATAGCTACACTTTAATCAAGTTACTACCAAGCAGTAATAAATACAATTGAATACTTTAGAGAGTTCCTGGATTAGTGCTCAAGTTACACAAACAAAGCTAGATCCAGCAGGCCCGAATCCAGTCTATGCCACAGCAAACAAGGCGCACCAACTTCAGTAAGAAGCAGTTCAGATATGCATGCACTATAAGTCTTTAACCAGAAATTCCCAGCTCAGAAGGGCAGAGTCCAGCCTCTCCTCCCACAAGAGTGCAGACCATGAACCCTCTTAATGTAAAATAACTGGCCTGAAAGCCCAAGTGCTTAAACCAGAATTAATACACTTTTAGAATAACAGACACTGAGCCCTCAATCAGCAGTTCCCAACCTAGAAGGATGTAAGCTACCTGTTCTGCCACTACAGTGCAGACCACAAACCCTCTCAGTGCAAAACAACTGGTCCAAAGCCCAAGTGTTTAAACCAAAAGGCTTAGAATGAGTTACACCAAGCAGTAATAAATACAACTGAGTACTTTTACGATGATGCAAAAGTAAAAAAGTAGGTAGAAACACAAGTACAGTAAAAGCAGATGAATTTTTTTTTTCTGAATAAGTGCTGAGATCAAAGAAACAGATTTGAGTGCTGAAACTAGAAAACTGGCTAGTTATAAGAAAAAAAAAAGCTAGAAGGCTTCCCTCCAACACAGAAGGGCTTGGGGGCTCAGAAGCCTACAAATAGTCTATACCACTTAACAGGAAAGGCAGGAAACAAGCTTAAAATTTTTTTTTTTTTTTTGGTTTCCCTTCCTCTGGCCTCACCTTCTACATCCACTCTGGATATTGGGTCCCACTACAGACCTTCTGTTTCACCCAACAGGAATGACAGGAATGACTCATCCGGACTTAACAAGACTCAAATTGACTGCATAGTTTCTCCAGTTCCATAGACAACCCAGCCTCTCCTCCCTGGTCCATCTTGGACTCTTGTCAAAAAACATCTACTAGAAAGATTTACAAAAGTAAATGGAAGATATTTGTTTTCTGAGCCTGTAAAAATGACCTGGGTCCCTTTTCAGAGCCTGTGCCATTGAATTTTTACCTTCAGTTTTCAATGAAGGTGATAGTTTTTTGACTAATAAAGTTCAGTTGGATAACATTTCTGATTTACACCTGGGCAAAAATAACTCTGTTTTAGCTTTTTCTAAACTATGTAAAGCCTTTCTTAAAGGGGCCTTTTTACTTAGACCCCCCATTAAAGGATCTTACTACTCCTTGGGATGTAACTGTAATTCTTCAGGCCTTAATCCGGACTTCCTTTGAACCATCATCCATGGCAGAGCTAAAATTTTGTCTTGGAAAACCATTTTTCTAGTCGCTATCACATCAGCTAGGTGAGTATCTGAACTTTATGCTCTATCTTCGAAACCTCCTTACCTGGTTTTTCACAAAGACAGGGTATCTTTGAGGACCAACCAGTCTTCTTTGCCTGAGGTATTTTCTGAGTCCAGCATAAACTAGGTCATTAGTCTACCGGTTGTCTTTCCAAATTTTTCAAATAAGAGAGAGTATATGCTCCATCTTTTCAGTCTGCATAGGCAACTTCATTTTTATATCCATAGAACCAAAGAATTCATGAAATCCACGAACCAAAAAAGCAAACACAAAACGACAAACTGGTTAAACCAAGGCGCAGAATGAAGAGGCACACTCAAAGTAATGTATGAAGCGCTTTTCGTTTATGCTACAAACATAAACTTCATCAGACATTTTTAAAACACAATCAATACATTTAAATACAAAAGTGTGACCAATCAGGGTAGATTTAGACATACCTCAATTTTAAAAAGACAGTGTATTGAAACAGTGAATTAAAACAGTATATTAAAACAATATATTAAAACAATAGGACAAAGAAGCAACACCACCTTCTAATCTAAGTAAGTAGTACTATAACCTTCTATGGAATGTAAACTTGATGTGTTTACAAAGGTATATATTTACATAAAAAGTTTTTTACCGTTTTAGACTTCTTAATTTTAAAATACTACTAATAACACATCCTTCATTTAAACCTGGCAAATTGTAAGCATTAAGCCTAATTTGCCAGGCTAACTCCAACTCTTCAAGTTTCAGAGCATCGGGGCCACCCCTAACATCTCTTTGCACTTGGTAAATGAGATCATTGATGAAGTGTCATTGAAACGCCAGTCCTTGTTTTATATTCCACTGTTGAATAGAAAAGTTGTCCTATCAAACGACACAGGTGATTTATTTAACTTAACACCTAATTTAACACCCTGCATCATACAAGATCAAGTAGTGAATGAAGTATCTACGTCTTTCATAACTACTTACAACTTGGACAGCGCTAGGTGTGTGAAGATTTTGTTGAAAAATTGGGAACTTTTTAAAGGTGATCAACAAGTTTCAAACAGTGTAGGTGTTTTCCCTATAGTTACATGCAGGAGAGGTAGGAATCTTAAAGACTACTGTGAGTCTAAGAACACTATGGTTAAGACTCCTGGCATGTACAAATGCCAATCCTGTAATTATTGCTCGTACATGGTGGAATCCAATAGGTTTAGTGTCAATGATTTACATTTTACATTGAAATGGAGGAACAATTGTAACTCTAGTCTTGTTGTTTACATTGCACTATGTCAACTTTGCCCTGCATTTTATGTAGGGAAAACTGAGAGGAAACTCCGCAACCGTGTATATGAACACTTATATGCAATAAGGAAAGGGAAAATGGAAAATGCACTGGCCAAGCATGTTGCTAAATTTTCTAACCACAGGTTTAAGTTTCTAGTAATAGACCAAGTGCAAAGAGATGTTAGGGGTGGCCCCGATGCTCTGAAACTTGAAGAGTTGGAGTTAGCCTGGCAAATTAGGCTTAATGCTTACAATTTGCCAGGTTTAAATGAAGGATGTGTTATTAGTAGTATTTTAAAATTAAGAAGTCTAAAACGGTAAAAAACTTTTTATGTAAATATATACCTTTGTAAACACATCAAGTTTACATTCCATAGAAGGTTATAGTACTACTTACTTAGATTAGAAGGTGGTGTTGCTTCTTTGTCCTATTGTTTTAATATATTGTTTTAATATACTGTTTTAATTCACTGTTTCAATACACTGTCTTTTTAAAATTGAGGTATGTCTAAATCTACCCTGATTGGTCACACTTTTGTATTTAAATGTATTGATTGTGTTTTAAAAATGTCTGATGAAGTTTATGTTTGTAGCATAAACGAAAAGCGCTTCATAGATTACTTTGAGTGTGCCTCTTCATTCTGCGCCTTGGTTTAACCAATTCATGAAATCCAACCAGTATTTTGTTTCTTTCTCTCATAACCTGGGCAGTCCAGTTTTGAAATTAAATTGGCAAAATGGTTAACTGAATATATCTCCTTTGTCTATGGTAAAAAAGTTTTATCCTTGCCTAAACCTCTAAGAGCTCACTCCACAAAGTATATGGCAGTCTCTTCAACTTTTGGTTAAGGGCTTCCATAGATGAAATGTGTGCAGCTGCAACTTGGACTGATTCTCACACTGTTATTGCTCATTACAAATTAGATTTGGTTTCTAGGAACAGAGCAGCTTTGCAGTACTTCTATGAGGGCCACCCAAGGTTCCAGTTGCTGGTGACTCTGTCTCATCAGGTGAGCTTTGAATGTAAAGGACAACATCAAATAAAAAAAGTTATATTCTTCCTAAACTTTCTGCCCACCTTCCCCCTGCCTTTGCTTCTGAAAAGATCTAAGAGTTTTACAGAAACCTCTGTTCCTTGTTTGAGCTCCAGCTTCCTTTTTTCCTTTCTGCCTTTGTTAATTTCTTTAACAGGTTGTCCCTTTATATGTAGGAGCAGCAGACTCAATCTGCAGTATGTAAGGTTGGCAGGGCATTGTGGGTAAAGGGAGGAGCCTGACAGTCTTGGATCTGAAGATCTGGGAGAAGCGTCCAAGTCAGATCCAAGTCTCAGATCAGAACTTATCAGTTGAGGTAGAATGAAAATGGACAACAGAGATGGGACATTATGGTGAGTATATAACTGTTTTATTTAATTTTTTTCCTCCTGTAAAATAGACTATTCCAATTTGTTTAAATGGGTGGAAAAGAAAAGTAATGAGATTCAGTAAAGGAAGTAAATTAATCAGTAACCAGAAAGACTGGCATAAGAAGTGTGAATATCCCATTCCACAGTTTCAAAAAAACAGCAGTCCACTTTCTAATTTAGATTAGTCATCAGATGATTCCTCCAGTTGTAATTCACAGTCTGAAGAATATAATGGTCATGAATCTTTTATGGAAGCATATTATGTTCAGAAGTCAACGAGAATACAGCAAGAACACTAAAAGGCTCGGGATCCTATTGCACCACACCAGCTCGGGGTGCAACCTGGGCATGGTTGGGGTCACAGATGGGGAAAATAAATTCATTCCCTTGTGTTCTTCATCAAGGTTGTGAACATAAGAATCTTAAAATGTATAACGTTAGCAGCTTGGTTATCAGTGATGAGTATAATAAAGTCTTTGAAAAGGGTTAAACATGTATACCAACATATAAGAGGGATATTTCAAATGTATTAATTGAACTGAAACTATTTTCTAGAAACTTGAACTTCAGTGTATTTTATGGCAGTAACAACTCTTCACAATAGGGGACAATAGTGCTAAAAAGAAAAAGTATGTAAAATCCTCCCCTCCATCCAGCATTGCTACATTTTAATGAATTATGAAGAATTATTTTAGAAGGGTAGTTTGTGGCAAATCTGGTTTCTATAACAGTTTATCTAAGGTTGAGAGAAAGTCACTGTTTGATCTTTCCAAGAACAAGGACATTTGGATTTTGATACAAAATAAGGGTGGAGAGGTTGTACTGATGAACTCAGTTGATTATTATATGAAAATGTTATCCATGCTATATAATGCCTTGGCATATGAAAGTGTTTCCAGAAAATAGCCTTCTCTGAAATAGACAGCTTTTTGTTTGCAAGGAGCCATCAATGAGGATGGCTATGAATTTTTACTTGTTAATAAATTCATATATCCCTGCATTTTTGACATCTCCAAAATCCATAAGGATGGCGTAAACACATCTGTAAGACTTATAATGGCTGCCAGGGTTTCCACAACTACAATATTTGTGGTTTATATTGGTAGGAAAACCAAAAACATTTTGTTATTCAAGGAACACATATTAAAGGACTCATGGCATTTTTTGAACAATTTGTCTTAAAGCACTTGATGATGATTTATATCTGGTAACCACTGATGTGATCAGTTTATTTACAGTTATACCCCATTCTGCGGATTTAACTTGTTTTTTTGATATTTTTAGTACAATTAATTATTTAACTAACAGAATGGTAGGTAATTTGGTGAATTTTATAGACATTGTTTTAAGCAACAACTACTTTATTTCAAAAAGGAACATTTTGTCCAGATGACGAATATTGCTATTACTCATTTATGCTAACCTAACCTTACTACCATGGAAAGAAAAGTGTATTTTTCCTTCAGAATGTATACATTTGTGTCATTACTATAGTAGACTATTAGATGACATTTTTATTTTATGTGAAAAGGAGGGGTTAAAGAGTTGAGCAATTTCATTGAATTTATTTCGCAAACTACCTCCTTCCTCAAATTTACTTTTTCCTATAATAAGAAAAAATAACTATTTGAATGTAATGGTGTTTAAGACCATACCTGAACATTGATTTGAATGCACGTTTTAAGGAGGGAGATACAAATTCATATTTACATTTCTGTAGCTGCCATCCCATCACAAAAAAATGAATGTAGTGAAGGGTCAGTCCAATTATTTAGATCAATTGCAGACAATACAACTTTTTTTGATGGAAGTAGGTCACCTCACAAAAATATTTTTAGAACGGGATTACCCACTTGACTTTTTATTAAAAATACAAAAGGAAGTAAATGGGAGTGAGACATCCCCATTGTAAACCTGTTTTGAATAATGGTTTTAATATGGAGAAAAAAGTTTCTGATGGGTGCCTTTCAGACAAGTTTGGGGTAATGATTGTACCTTATTCAGGGAATGTCAATAATATTAGTAATATAATTAGGAGGGTTGGTGTTTAACATTTAGCTCTGATATCAAAATTAAGCAGGGAGGAAGAACCAGAGATAGTATACAGTAGGTCTAAGAACATCAGGGAGATTTTACAGAAGCACAAGAATAATCATGGAAGGGACAAAACAACCACTGCCAAAAGGATGTCCAAATGTGGACTTTGCAAATATTTCAGGTATATATGTGATGGCACTGGCATTATTGTCCATGGCTGTGATAGAGTAAGAGAGATAAGAGTCGAGGCTTACCTGGCTTCTTGTCTTATATGCAAAAGTTTCTATGTAAACAAAACAGAAAGACATTTAAAAAACCGTATGTATGAGTACTATTATGCAGGAGCGGCCTTAGGTCAACTGGTGCCCTAGGCAAAAGAGCTCCACGGTGCCCCCTACCACACCACCTGGTGCCCTCATCCTGGTCTACCTACATCAAATAAATATTAGAAAAGCCTCCTGCTGGAATGGTGCCCTAGGCGGCCGCCTAGTTGGCCTATGCCTAATAATAGTATTATGATATGAAATACTAAAATATCAGCAGTGGTCTTTATAAACAGTCTCTAGAATGTGTTAATTTTAAACGTTTTTTATTTTTCATTCTGGAGAAGGTTGAGAAGGACTTAGGAGAACTGGTATAAGAAAAAAGATTTTAATGCCACGAGTAAGCTAGGACTGAATGACCACATCTCTAAGTCAAGCATTTCAAAAACTACATTCTGTCAAGCTTTAGAGTAATATGAAAGAAGGTTGTAAAGGCATAAACATGGATACACATTCATAAGAATTTTTATAACACTTATTTTATTTTATTTTTAATAAGGACTATACTGTAGTTTTAATAAATTTACAACTTGCAATTTGATTATACTATTTCTTTATTATAATAATACATATTGTATCTACCTAGTGATTTTGTTTGGATGATTGCTGATGGATTGGCAGTTGCAAGTCATATCATAAATCATTTTTAAAATTTGCAAACATTACAATGTGTAATATATTCTGATGTTTCATTACTAAGGGAAAATATGCTTACTCTATTAAATGACTACAGTAGTTCCATGTGTTTTTTTCTTTTATTTTTTGCTCATAGTGCATGTGCTGTGAGAATTGCATTTTTGATTAAAAAAAGTAAAGTAGCTAAGCAAAGGGCAAGAAATCAGCTTGATCTTCTGCAAAGGCCAGCCATGCTGATTTAGATTATAGAGAAGGCAGAATGGGGGTGGAGAAAGTGAAAAATTCTGGAAAATGTGTGGAAGAGAGAGAAATGTTTGCTTAATGGGAGGACCTGACAGGATTTGACAGTACAGCAACATAGTTATGAAAGGAATTACATGAAAAACAACACAGCTTTTTAGAAACTTGGCAGAGGTAATGTGAGAAAGGTTACTTAATCAATGACCACAGTAGGAGTTACAAAGTAATGAGAAATGGAAAAAGGGAAACAATTAAATTATGTAAAAAAAACCCTGAAAAACAGAAAGGCCAGAATTGTTAACAAGGATCAAAATAAGCGAATATCAGGGAGGTGAAAGTGATAACATTGAAAACTACAATGCATATGTAAATAACATCCTCTCCACCTATAAGAACACCTAACTAACAAACACACTTTCTACTACATTTCTGCAGGGGCGCCCCCCCCCGCACTCCCCCACACTGCCAGAAATTAAATATACCAACTCCAAGATCGTACTGCAGTAGAAAAAAGTTAATTTCCTAAACTCACTGTATCACAATCACCGTACATTGAGGTTATGAAATTAACTTTTTTCCATTGTAGTGCAATCTTGGAGTTGGTATATTTAATTTATGGGGTGGGGTGGGGGGATGCAGGGGGGCTTGCCCCCCTGCAGAAACGTAGTAGAAAGTATGTTTGTTACTTATGTGGTGGTGTAGGTGGAGGGGATCTTATTTACTTGTGCAATGTAGTTTTCAATGTTATGAAGCACACTTTCAATATTCTGAGTTTTCAGTGTTTTGGGTTTTCAGTGTTTTGAATTTTTGATGTTATGGTCTCAATGTTATGAAATTCAGCGTTATGAAATTTCAGTGTTATGAAGTAGACCCTAAAAATATATATATATTTAAAAGCTTTTATGAGAATGAAATGAAAAAAGTTGGTGTATGTCATACAAAATACTGTCATAAAATAATCATGTAAAAGTATTGAAAATTACAAATGTCCTTGACCTTGCCACATTAAGACAGGCAGTTTGATTTGATTTTCATAACAGGCTTAATACATATTAAATCATTAATGCCTGGGGGGGGTGACCTTCAGTAAAATTTGCCAGTGGAGCTCTCTCTTTTCAATAAATGTTTTCCAGTCACCACCTCTTTTGAAGTCTTCTAATAAAACAAGGGAGAAATTGTTGGATAACAGATATTCTAGACAATGGTCAGGATTTGCAAATGGATATAGTTAAGGGATGAAAGATATATAAGCTTAGAGTTAATGATAGGAGCAGAAGAACTGGTATGAATCTGAAATCATTAGGAGTTCAAGGTGGGAAAAGATAAAAAAGTTACAGCAAAAAGGCAAAAAAGTAATAAAAAATGAGAAAGAAGCACAAGAAGAATCCATAGAGTCATAGATATGTACTAGGCTGTCGACCACCAAAGCCTTTATAAGCATAGCTGTGTCCATCCATATGTATCATGAGCATTTATTAGGAAAGCATATATTAGGAAGTTTCTAGAGGTTATATTGTGGGCGATGTTAGTTTAGATATTACTATCTGCCTCGGTGTATCACAGACATGGGGGCAAGACCTGAGTGAATTTCCGATTTCCCATCCCTTAGTCAAGGTTACACTTAAATAGGGTTAGGGTTGGACTGTGCTTCACATGGATGAGGACCCTGTTCCACAGCATGCAGATCTTCTGAGATACATATCTTATTTATGCCACAAGCAAAATTTAAATCCCTGGATCTTATGGTTCTAATGCTGTTCATTTTGCAGATATGCAAAGTGTCCATCAGACCTCGATCCAAGGATGCTTTGTATGCCAGGTGTCAAAGGAAAAAAAACTTCAAAGACCAATTCACATTAGGTTCGGGTATGGCATCTTTTATTACTTGCAGCAAGGAGACAAAAACATGCACATACAGGATTTTGCCTAATTATTAACAGGAAGTATGCTCTTCTTATACTGTTCTACAAAACGCTGCTTTCTATAGTTGACGTAATTAAACACAACTGTCTGCATTGTTCTACAGCAGATGTTACTCAGATTTTCTGCTGACATGACTGGATTTATGAAAAACATTTGAGAAAAACAACCTGACCTTGGGGGCTTTAGCCCACTGCAAGCTTCTATTGTGTAGTTCTAATACATGTGTTACATTTCAAGGTACTTTTCTAGACACAAGTAAATGCTGATTGCAGTTCATATATTTTCAAGCAGTCTTTGTTCTTATTATCAATAGCTTCTGCAGCTGTGTATTTTCTCACAGCATAAGCAGAACTCCTTGTCTAAATCTCATAACATTAATACAAGTGATACATCTATTTATTATTTTCCTGACACAAGCAGAAATTATCTGCTTCTTTGTAAATTTCCAGAGCATAAGCAAAGATTATAACTGCACATATTTCATGACAATACAAGACTGAAAAGCTCCTGCAGTTTGTACAGATTTATGCAGTGTGAAATAGAATAAATGTGTTAACCCTTTTCAAACCTTAAATGCACTAAGCATATTACTAATACATACACTAATACATATTTTTCTAACATTTCCCCCCTTTTAATACTTTTATTCTACTTTCAAAATAAGCATAAACAGTTTTTCTTCCCCTAACCTCTTCCTACTCAGGATTTGCAGTTAAGAGAGTCATTCAGTTTAAACTTATGAAAGCATTTTCAATTTTTTAACAGTTCTTCAAACTCAGCACCTTGATATAAGGTTTCTGAAACTGACATGTCTATAAGGTCTTTGATCAGTCTTTTCATGCAGGGGATGCCACAGCAAACACATACTCCCAGTAGGATCATTCCTACACAAATGGCAATCAGGATGTTCATTAGGATAGTACCCCATCCCCCAAACAATCTCTGGAAAAAGTCCATCAATGGATTTGGTCCTGGTTTGGTCATGGCCAACACTTGCTGAATTACCTCAAGGTGATTGTCTATCTTGTGTTTATGGTCAGGAAATACGAACAGCACTCCTTTCGCCGCTAGGGTGAAGTCGAGAGCCATGCGGTTTTGAAGCACTACAGTTCTCATGGCATTCAGTTCATCAGTCACCAATTCTAGAGCGAAAAAGGTCGCATTACTCATTACTTCGAGAGGTTTAGATAGTTTTCTCAGCTCCCAGATCAATTTTGTTGCTCCATATGCTGGTAATATGCCTGCCCACGATATAACACTGTCACTCAAGTCCATGTGTGTCAGTTTATCGCTTATAGAATGATGGTTTTTCCAGCGTGCATCGATTTTCCCCACTGGATTTACAGGTTTCTTGACGACCTCTTGGATATTCCGAATTTTTCCTTGAGGTAAGACTGCCGTGTGTCGTATGGCCGGAACCAGGTAGCCCAAAACACAACTGCCGGACCAATTCTCAGGTAACCACTTGTATGCTTTCCTACCACATACAAAATAACAATCCTCTACTTTAGTAGTAACTTTACTATGAATATACACTTGTCCTGCATGAAACATTTTTCTATCAATTATAGACAGTTGCTTATAAAGAACAGAATCATGTTTTACTTCATCAGTTGTTTTGTGCATCAATTCAAAAAATGAATCATAGTTTGTATTACAATAAAAACCTGCGTTATTAGCTTTAGTGTAGCATCTATAAGGAGCAGTCACACTGCAATTGCTCCAACCCACCTGAACTGTATCATTTTTGTAAAAACACACAGTTCCCTTTTGTTGAACAGACAAGTGCAATGCTATTTTATCTTGTGCTGTAATAGTTGAAGTATCATGAACCAAGTTTTCCCAGGTCTCGTTGACTCCTAGGGGGACTGAAGTTAACAATAACCCCCCGTATGCTGTCGGCAAAGCTGTGCAAATCCAGCAATTCGAAACATTGAAAGTCTCAGCATACACATATTTGATTGCCTGGTAAGTATTAAAGTTTGGGTGCCAGTCTATGTGCAACTCTTCACATTTATTCAGTTCAGTTTGTGTGGCTGGGAAAAAGAATGGCCACAACAAAAAGATTATTGTCACTAGTACAGTTAACAGGATGATTATGCAATAGTTCTGAGGAAATGGTTGTTCTGCATTCTTGTTTTCTCCAACTCTTCCGAGTAGTTTTATTTGGATTTTTTTAAATTATATCATTTTTGCTCTTGACATGTGACAAGATTTTTGTCCAGTTCAAAGTTCTTAACTAGTTTGCAATGCGTTAGGTGGATCCACGAGGCCCGCTCTGCGATTTTGACTGCAGTAGGTGTCGACAGGAGCACCTCGTATGGACCTTCCCACCTTGGTGACGTCCAATTCTTCTTTTTAACAGTTTTCACCCAGATCCAATTCCCTGGGATCACTGCCACTTTCGATGTTTCGGTTTGTTCTTTATCTGAAATAGAATTTGACTGCAACAGATGTTTAGAATTCAACAAATTTCTCATATATTCGGCTAGTGTACAGTCAGCTTCCTGGTCTGCGGGCATGAGAGGTTTCCACTGGGGTATATAATAAGCCCTTCCAAATAGTTTTTCAAAAGGAGTCAATCCTTTTGCAGTCGGAACAGTTCTCATGCTCAACAGTGCCAGGGGCAGACAGTGCACCCAATTCTTTTCTGTTTCTGCTATTAATTTTCTTAACTTATTCTTTAATATTCCATTATGCCTCTCAACTAGCCCTGCAGATTGCGGATGGTATGCACAATGATTTTTTAAAGAAATACCAAAATGCTTACTTAACTGCTGTATGGTTTGGTTTACAAAGTGTGTACCGTTGTCACTGTAGATCCTTTCTGGAATGCCGAATCTAGGGATGATTTCTTTAACAAGGACATCTGAAGTAGGAGATTCATTTGTCTGCAACCTGTGGGTTATGGATCCGATATCGGATCCGAACCGGCATGGTTTACCAGCTATGGATCCAAGCTCTCAGCTCCTCCCCTCACCCATAATGCCCTGCTCTACCCTCATGACCTCAGATCTCGTTTGCCGCGCATGGTGACCAGATTGTTTTTTCCAGCTCTCCAGCTAAGTGATAGATTCAGTGTTTAAATTGTAAAATTTAAATAATTTTTTGGTTAATTTGAGTGAAAGTGTAGGTTTCCCTTTTGTATTATTACTTTTTTTAGAGTTTATTCTTAAATTTATATCCCTCCCCTCGCTGGTAGCGTAGTGTGTGTGTTGGGCCTGTGAGTGATTTTTGTTTTAGTTACTTTACCTTAGTTATAGTAACTTTTATTTGTAGCTTGGGATGTCTGAGCAGCCCAAGGCTATTTTCTCTAAATGCTCCGAGTGTGGCCATAAGCTTTCCCCAGCTGATGGCCACACTCAGTGTGTTAGATGCCTGGGGGTTGAACACCTCACATCTGGATGTTCCATTTGTGCAGGGTTCAACCCCAGGGCATTGAAGGAGCGGAGGTCCAAGCTTGTTTTGGCGGGCCTTTTGCCGCCGGACTTGGCTCCGACCTCCGCTCCTTCGGGAGTAACCGTCTCCACGGTTATTTCCTCTCCGGCTCCCCCTCCTCCTCCTGGGACTCAACCTCCCGCTTCTGGTTCGGAGGAGAGGGATGCTAGAAAAAGGGACCGGAGGGAGAAGCACCATAAGCGGCGGGCCGAGACCTCTGTTTCAGCCCCGCCAGCCAAGCGGCTTCTCCTGGCTCCCTTGTCGGCTGGATCTCCTCCTCCTCGGCCCGGTCTCCAGTCTGTTTTTCACCGGGGCCTGAGGAGGAGGAGACCCGATCTCCGTCGAGGCTATCGAGGAGGCACTCAAGGCCTACCTCGGTAGCCTCGTCGAGATCAACGTACAGCCTATCGGATGCTGATCTGGACCAGATGATGAGAAGGTTCATCCAGGCCCAGATGCAGATGGGAGTGCTCTTGCCTCCCCCCCCTGGGGGGGAGCTCGACCCCCTTTTTCAAGCCAATTGCTCCTTCTCCGACCCGCTACCCAGGTTCGGAGCAGTTGGAGCCGAACAGCTTCGGAGCCGGGGGTGGGTCGGCGCCGATAGTACTTGGTACTTCGGATCCGACCCTGCCCTCGAGTGCATCGGATCCGACCTCTCGGAGCCTGGATCCGAGCCTCGGATCCGGGGGGATCAGTGCTCCTTCGGCGCCGTCTGTGTCGGAGCGCACTGTCCCTTCGGATCTGAGCGCTTCGGCGCCGGCTCCGATCCACTCTTCGGATCCGAGGGGGAGCCGATTGTCAGATCCTTTGGTCGAGGTCGGCTCCCCTTCGGCTTTTGATGTAGTGGAGAGGGCCCTGTTGAGGGTTTCCGGACCCCCGGCACTTGTTTCGGCTCCGTCCCGCGCTCCCTCTGCACTGGGTCAGGCTTCCACCATCCGGCCCTTGGGACAGCCCGCTTCTGTGCCCCAAGCTGTTCCCCCGGAACAGGTTGCTGCTTGCGAGGAGTCCTCTGACAGCCCCCCAGAGGATGTTCCTCGCAAGCATACGTGCAAAAGGAGGCACATTGACTCCCCCGAGTCTCTCACGGAAGACACGGATTTGGAGGAAGGGGAAGGCTCCCCACGGTCACCCCCCGAGGATGTCTCATTTGGAGACATCATGGAAATGCTCCATATAAGGGGGGGGTGGTCTGCCCCCAAGTCTTCCTCGGACGAGTCCGTGTTCTTGGAGGCATTTGAAGCGGGCCCGTCTACCTCTTGGGTGTCCCTCCTGCCGACCCCCTGGTGGACCTCATTACCACCAGGGCGTGGAAGGAACCGGACACCGTGGAGCCAATCCCTAAGAGACCCGACAGGATCCTCAGTCCACCATCTGACCGTGCCCATTGGAGTAAGGGGCCTCCGGTAGATGCCATGTTGACGGCGGCCACCAAGAGGGAACTTGCTCAGGAGAGTCCCTCAGTCCATCCCCCGAGCAAGGAGTCTCGGATGATGGACCGCTTGGGGAAGCGGATGTTTAGTTCAGCGACCTTCTCGGTAAGGGCGCTGAACTACCTGGCACACGTTATTAGGATGCAGCGATCTCATTAAAGAATACGCTGCATCTCCCCCAGAGTCCATGTCGGAGGAGGACAAAGTGCTGCACTCTACCCGCATGGCCACTCTTAGATCAGTTACCAATACCTCTATGCGGCTACTCTCCCATGCTACGGAAGGCGCCGCTAGAGCCGCAGGGGCAGGTCTAGTCACTAGACGTCAGGCCTGGCTCCGTCATTGCGATTTCTCAGAGCCCTTCAAAGTGTCATTTGCGAACGCCCCCTTTGATGGTTCTGCCCTCTTTGGCAAAACCGTTCGCGACACTTTGACCCAGAGCGAGAAGGACGGGAAGACGCTGTCTGCCATCGGAATCTGCTTCTCTGCACCCCAGAGGCCCTATTCTAGGAACCAAAAGGGTCAGAAGAAGATGTGGTTCCGGAAGTCGCAGCAATCCCAGCCTGCTCCGGACAACCAGTCCTTCCGTGGCAGAGGAGGACAGGGAGGACGCCGCCCTAGAGGCAGAGGGGCTCCCAGGAACTTCGGGTCCAGAGAACCCTTCTCTGAACGGCCCGCGCAGCAACCCTGAGGGGTTGCCCGGCTGCTCCACTCTGGAGGCAGTCGGGGACGTTCTGGGCACCTAGCGGCATGGGAGTCCATAACATCAGACCGCTGGGTTCTCCAGATCATATCCAGAGGATACCGCATCCCTTTTCGTCACTTACCAAAATTGAAGTCCCTCCCAGACGTTCCACCCAGTCAACGGGAGGCCGCTTTGGCAGAAATTGGCCATCTGCTAAAGAAAAGAGCCATCCAGCCCGTCCCCCCAGACCAGATCGGATCAGGGTTCTACTCCAGGTTCTTTTTAGTGCCAAAAAAGACGGGGGATCTAAGACCAATTTTAGACCTTTCTCTCTTGAACCTGGCAGTTCCCAAGGAAAAATTCCGAATGGTCACTCTGCAATCTATTCTCCCCCTTCTGGGAGAAAATCACTGGATGTGTTCCATAGACCTCAAAGATGCGTACTACCACATCCTAATGGACAGGCGCTCCAGGAGGTTCCTCCGCTTCCGGCTGGGAGCCAGTCACTACCAGTTCCGGGTCCTTCCCTTTGGTCTCACCACAGGCCCCAGGGTGTTCACCAAAGTATTAGCAGTGGTAGCGGCCCACCTGAGGCTTCAGGGGGTGCAGGTCTTCCCCTACCTGGACGACTGGCTCCTTACCGCCCCAACAAGGCATCTACTACTATTGGCGCGAGACTCCTTTCTCCATCTTGCTCCCAATCTGGGCATTACTATAAATACAAAGAAATCCAACCTGGCGCCCACACAGCTCTTAGATTTTATAGGGGCAAGGTTAGACACAAGGAGTTTAAAAGCCTTCCTCACTGCGGACAGAGTTCAAAATCTGCAGCTCCAGGTGCGGGCCATTCTCCACTCAAGTTCTGTTCCGGCGGAGTTGGTCCTGAGGGCTCTAGGGTCCATGGCGTCTGCTATAGCACTTCTTCCTCTCGCCAGGCTCAATATGCGCATCCTCCAATGGACTCTCTTAGTACAGTGGTCATACCTTGCTCTTCCTATGCATCATCCCATTGCGATCAGCAAGGCTTGCAAGCGGTCCCTCCTGTGGTGGCTTCACTCCCCAGATCTCCACGGAGGCCGTCCATTTTGTGCTTCTCCTCCTCTCGCCACGGTGACCACGGACGCCTCCCGCCTCTGGTGGGGGGGCATCTTGCGGGCCGGACTGTCCAAGGCTGGAACGATTCAGAGACCTTACTGCATATCAACGTTCTAGAGATAAGAGCAGTGCTCTTAGCGTTGCTAGCACTTCAGGACTTTCTTCCCTTGGGAACAATTGCGATTCAATCGGACAACATGTCAGTTGTCTGGTACATCAACAAGCAAGGGGGAACGAGGTCTGACCCTCTTTGTCGAGAAGCCATGAGAGTTTGGGAATGGGCAATCTCCACCAACCGCTTTCTAATAGCAACGCACATTCCGGGTCGGTCCAGCATCCTGGCGGACAAGCTCAGTCGCACCATTCTGACCCCTTACGAGTGGTCTCTCAATTTTCAAGTAGCGGAACACATATTCGCACGGTGGGGAACTCCTTCATGCGATCTTTTTGCCTCTCCCTCAAACACCAAGTGCGACAGTTTTTTCGCTCTGATACCTCCTCCAGGAGGTTCCCCAAGAGACGCTCTGGTGCATGCTTGGCCACCCGGTCTTCTGTATGCTTATCCACCCTTGCCTCTGATGCTCCAAGTTCTTCAGAAAGCCTCTCGGGTGGGTTGCAGAATGATTCTCATTGCTCCGTTTTGGCCTCGGCAGATCTGGTTCCCCTTCCTAAGGTCTCACTCGGTGAATCCTCCTTGGATTCTAGATCCCATTCGGATCTGATATCTCATCCATCCTGCCTATCTCCTCCGAACCTGGACAACCTGAAGCTGACCGCTTGGCTGCTCCAGTTCCACTCTTGATCAGGACTCGGTATTTCGTCCCTGTTAAGGCGATCCTGGTGGCAGCTCATAAACCGTCCACTAGGAAAGTCTACCGCAGCAAGTGGAAACGGTTTTCTTTGTGGGCGGAGCGGCAAGGCCTGAATCCCTTCACAGTTCCTCTCCCTTTAGTGCTTGATTTCTTAACCACTCTTTTTAACGATGGTGCCAGCAGTTCCACAGTCAAAGTACAACTTGCGGCAATTTCACATTATCACATTGGTCATGACTCTAGTCCACTCATGTCAGCCAAGTTGTGTAAAATTTTCCTTAAAGGTACTTTCCTTCTCAGGCCCCCTGTTAAACAAGTGGTTCCTCCCTGGGACCTTTCCGTAGTTCTCCAGGCCTTGACCGCCCCCCCCCCCCCTCCAACCAGCGGCTACGGTAGATCTCAAATTCTTGTCTTTCAAGACTGCCTTTTTAGTAGCCATTACTTCGGCCAAGAGAGTTTCAGAGCTCCAAGCATTATCAGCTAAACCTCCTTACTTGGTCTTTCATCCGGACCGTGTTTACCTCAGGACCAACCCGTCCTTTCTTCCTAAAGTAGCTTCTGAAGCAAACATTAATCAATCCATTAACCTCCCTGTTTTCTTTCCTAAATATGAAAACAAAGGTGAATACAAGCTTCACTCCTTAGATGTTCACAGGCAACTTAGATTTTATCTAAACAGAACGGCTGGTCATAGGCAATCCGACCAGTTGTTCATTTCCTTTGCTAAATTTAATTTGGGCAAGCCAATTTCTAAAGTGTCTCTGTCTCGCTGGATTTCACAATGTATCTTATTGGCTTATCAAGCTTCAGGAAGGCCCGCACCGGAGGGTGTACACGCCCATTCAACCCGGTCAGTATCTACCTTGGCAGCCTTTAAGGCTAGGATTCCTCTAGATGATATTTGTGCAGCAGCCACGTGGGCTTCATCTCATACTTTTATTTCCCACTACAAGTTGGATCTTGCATCTAGGGGTAGAGCATCCTTTGGCTCCGCTGTGCTCCGGAATATCCTTCCATGATGGCCGCCCAAGATTCAGGTAGCTGGGGACTCTGTCCCACAGGTTGCAGACAAATGAATCTCCTACTTCAGATTTAGAAGTTATGTACTCACCATAACGTTCCATCTGAGTAGGTGTATTCATTTGTCTGCAACCATCCCGCCCTCCTATCCCCCTGGCCTTTCAGTTTCCTGCATATTATGTGTTACCCTTTTCAGGGTGTTCTTGCTGTTGGCAAACTCGATCTGAGGTCATGAGGGTAGAGCAGGGCATTATGGGTGAGGGGAGGAGCTGAGAGCTTGGATCCATAGCTGGTAAACCATGCCGGTTCGGATCCGATATCGGATCCATAACCCACAGGTTGCAGACAAATGAATACACCTACTCAGATGGAACGTTATGGTGAGTACATAACTTCTAATTTCGCTACTGTAGCTGCATCTGGATTTTTGGTCGGAAAGGCTTCCACCCATCTGGAAAATATGTCTACAATGACAAGACAATACGTCTTAATTCACATTTGTTCAATTCTATGAAATCCATACAAATAGTATGAAACAGATATGGTGGTGTAGGGAAACTCCCTTGCTTGGGCTTTAATGCCCCTTGTGCATGATGTTTGTTACAAATGTGGCACATCAAACAAAATTTTTTATAATAGTTGGTGAATCCATATGTCGTGAACACTCAGTTCACCAGCTGTACCATCCCCCCTGTTGAGACATGGCATTGCCCATGGCTCAACAAAGCTGCATATCTAAACAAATTAGATGGTAATATCGGTTTCCCTTCTTTAGAGATGTACAGCCCCTTTTCGAGAATTGCTCCTCGTTTTACCCATCTTTGTTTATCAACTTGCATAATGAGTGTCTGCATTGTCTTTAACATTTCTAAGTCTAAAATCTCAGAGGGTTGTAGTTCCTCATTCAAAAGAAATACTTCTGAAGCTGCCTGCTTTGCAGCTGTATCAGCTCTCGCATTACCTTTTGAAATCCTATCCTGTTGCTTGGTATGAGCGGTGCATTTAGAAATAGCTACTTTCTGAGGTAACTGAATAGATTCTAAAAGATCTAGAATAAACTGTGCATGATTGATAGGTTTGCCAGTAGATGTTATCATTCCTCGATTCTTCCACTGTTGTGCAAAAACATGTACAGTAGAAAAAGCATACTGGCTGTCAGTAAAAATGTTTACACTTTTACCCTTTGCTAAAACCTTGTCAAGGCAATCAATTCTGCTGCCTGTGCAGATAAGTTGTGTGGTAAAGGTTTCACATCTATAATCTCAGTATCAGAGACTACTGCATATCCTACTAGGTTCTGTCCTGCAGGACCCCTTTTGCACGAGCCATCCATGTAGTATGTCACCTCGGCATCATCCAAGGGGACATCCGTGAGATCTTTTCTAGGTAGTGTCTTTTGCTCAATTACCTGCAGACAGCGGTGTTGTGTGCCGTCTGCAGGGGTTGGGAGCAAGGTAGAAGGGTTCAAAGTCGTGCATCGTTCAATTGTCATGTGAAGTTGGCTCAACAATATGGTCATACAGGAAAGATGCCTATCAGGGGAAAGATATGCTACCTTCTCTTGCAGTAAAATAATTGTGACTGTATGAGGCACTCTCAATGTGAGAGGGTGGAATAAAACTACTCAGGCCGAAGCCTGTACTGCCATTGCAGCTGCAACTACTGCTTGTACACAGTGACGTAAAGACTGTGCCACTGGGTCTAGTTGTGATGAATAATAAGCAATGGAGCATTGCTTGTCCCCATGCTGTTGTGTTAACACTGATGTCATATAACCTTGCTTACAATCTACAGTTTGGAAAAAACGTTTATGATAGTTTGGTAATCCCAGAACTAATTAGGACGCTATTAACTGTTTCAGTTTGCAGACAGCAGATTCTGCCTATGGTGTCCATTGTAACAAATCCTGTGCTGCCATAGGCTTTTTCTATATCAGGTCAGTCAGAGGTGCAGATTCCAAAGCATAGTTTGGAATCCAGCTCCGGCAAAAATTAGTTGTACCCAGGAAGGACATCATTTCCTTCTTGGTAGTGGGTTTTGGTGCTTGCAAAATTGCTATTTTTCTGTCCTCATCTAATGTTCTACCCTCCTTGGATATTACATATCCTAGATATTTGACTTGTTTTTTCCAAAGCTGCACTTTATTTTTGTTTACCTTATGTCCTTCAGCGGCTAAAAATCGTAATAGCGCTATGGTATCTTCTTTGCAATCTTGCTGGGTGGAGGCCGCCAGCAGGATGTCATCAACATAAAGTAAAATCTGGCTGCCTCTTGGTGGGGTAAATTCTGCCAAGTTGCTTGCCATATTGTTGGACTTTCACAATATCCCTGTGGTAGTCGCGTATATGTATACCTTTTCCCCTGAAATGTGAATGCAAACCAATACTAGCTCTCAGGGTGCATCATTATTGAAAAGAACGCATTGCTGATATCTACCACAGAAAAATATTTCTGTTGAGGTTTTAAATCATTCAACAGGGTGTGTGGGTCTGGCACTGTAGGTGCCCTTGGTATTACTGCGTCATTTACAGCTTGTAAATCTTGGACCATACGCCATTCTCCATTTGCTTTTTTAACAGGAAATAAGGGTGTGTTACATGGTGAATTGGGAGACTCTACCAGCACCCCTTCCCAAAGTAAAGCTGCTATAATAGGTTTGATTCCTACCTCTGCTTCTTTTCTTAGGGGATACTATCTTTTTCTGTGGCCTAAATACTGATTTTGGCATGATAATAACTGGTCCCACTGTACGAATAAGTCCTACATCTGACTTTCCTGTTGACCAGAGAGTTTCTGGTATATTCTGTAAGGCATTCTCTTCCTCCTTTAATAGGAGTGCTAATCAGCTGTTCTTGCTAGACTGCAAGTGTATGGCTGGGTGGGTCTGAGTTATCCAATTCAGCTTCTGTATTTGTATTCCCTGTTCTGACAGTTCTAATTCTGTCTGTTTTTCCCATCTCGTGACTTTTTCTCCTAAGTCTGCCCATTCTATGTTTCTGTCCTTAGTTAAGCTAACGTGGTAATCGATTAGATTTATAGAGTGCAAAGAACTCCTGGGGCAATGAACAGCTAGCTACACTGTTCCCTTCTGTGTCCCAGTACAGATTACGTAATATCAATCTGTTTGCACGATTTCTAAACAATTCTTGCTCATATTCCTTATCCGGTCCTGGCGTGTTACAATAATACAGGGTACAGTGCAATAAGTGTTGCTTATCAATGTCAAGGGAGGGGAATTTGCTGATGGCTACATTCATTAACTCTTCGACCACAGTCCCTGGACCAGTTGTAACCAAGTCCTGGCTGTACCAATAAAACATTTCACCTTTCGATTGCACTGCAAAGGTATCAATTTGTTGCTGTGCTTCCATACCCTGCATCGTTGGGACTACTGCAATACCAAATAGCTGCATAAGGTCTCTGCCCAAGAGGTTTACTGGGCATTTTGCAGAAACAACAATTTTGCTTTTCTGGGTCAATCCTGAAACAGGATCAGTTATTGCGATGCCATGGGAGAGAGGCTCCCAGTACAGCTGTCCATTAGCTGCTTTTACTAGTATATAATCAGGTGACTGAATTTTCTGGCAGTTTGGAGGGATGTATCAGGGTTCGTGATGCCCCTGAGTCACACAAGAATTTGACTTCCCTCCCTTCTACCAAGAGTGTAACTTCTGGTTTTGTGTCTGCTAAATAGAGCTCCAGGCTCAATAAAGCTAGGTCTAATATTTCATTTTCTTCACTATCACTAACTTCTTGCACTTCCTCTATCTCTTCTGTCACATCCTCTACTCCCTCTATCACATTCTCATTTGTCCTTTTTTTGTTATCCCCTTCTAGTGATTCCTGACTATCATATAGTCAGTCCTTACCCTCCTTGTCTTCCGTGGTTGCCTGCTTGTTTTTCCTGCAATCCCTTGCCAAGTGTCCCTTTTTACCACATTTGAAACATTCACCCCTTTTCTTTCTCCCTTCAAAGTCCTCTGATTGTTTTTTTTGCCCTTTTTCCCGGGCTGTACTACATACACTTCTGCTCCATCTTCTAAAGAAAATACTTGAGCTTTCTTTTTCTTTTTGCTATTAAAATGCCTTTCGGCATGCCTAGCATATTCAAGTAATGACTGTAACCTGCTTGTACAATGGTCTACCATGTATTTTGTAATAAAACTGCTTATGGGTGCAATACTGCCTTTTAAAAATACATTCTTTAACTCTTGTTCATGTGGGGAATCTTGTGTTTGATCTTCAGGAACCTGCATTCCACAGTTATTAAAACATTCTAATAATCTGGCATAATATCGGTCAACAGTTTCACCTTCTTGTTGGATGCATTGATTAATGCAAGTCCAGTCTGCCCTAGGCTTCCATTTCTCAGAGTTGCAGTCTGTAAGACCTTTTACTCTGTTGTCTAATTCTGCGCTGCTATGTGGGAGGGGTCTTTGTGCAGTGTCACGGGGATTCCAGTTGCCACTAATCATGCGCCAATCTGGCCCCACAATTTGTCTAACTACTTTTTCTACCTCTTCTCCGTTTAAGTTATAACTCAGCCTCATTCCTTGGAAATCTTCTGAGAACTTTCTAAAATTGACTTTTGGATAGGGAATTCCCTCAGTGACTTACCGTCTTGTCCTGCCTGAGAATTAGGTACTTCTATGAGTGGGCATATTTCTTCTTCACTCATAGATCGTGAATTCTTAACCATTTGATGTAACTCAATGCCTTCATTTGAGTTACCTGCCCGTGTTCGAGACCTGGCCCGATGGGATCTCTAATAAATGATTTTACTTTTATAATGTCTCTATTTTCAGTGACAACAGGATATCGTGGGGGTGGACTAACCTGTTCACGTGCTTCATATTCTGGTAAGGGAGGTGGAGGTGCTGATGCCATAACTAAGTTATTGTCCTCTTTGTCTAAAAACATTGTTTTTGAATTGTTGTTCTTTTGTTCCCTACGGTTTACTTCCTCAATCCACCTGTGTGCCAGAGGAATTCCTAATTTGCGTTGCTTTTTTACCTGACCTTTGGAATCAGTTTTGAGCTGTTTGACAAGTTTGATAAGTGAGGATTTTTCTAATTTTCCATCAAATTCATATTTATTAACCCATTTTGAATAGTATTTAATATTGTCAGCTCGCTGCGACTGCATGGATTTTGCGTCTTCGGTTAATGGCGGATTTTGGGGTCTTTTTCTGCAATTATTACCCATTTTGTTCTACCCTTTTAATCATAGGTTCATAGGTTCATACTAGGCTATCTGCCCAAGGGCATTTATAAGCCTAGCCCATAGTTATGTGGCTTTCGCCACCCCTTTAGTTTGAATAAAAACTATGCCTATCATTTTTCTGTGCCTCTGTCAAGCAGTGACACTGAAGTAATCCCTGGGGTATATCTGCGATCTCCCATCCATTGGTCAAGATTCCTCTTGAACAAGGCCAGCGAGGTGCTCTGCCTCACATGTACCGGGATTTTGTTCCACAGCATAGGGAGTCTCTGGGTGATGAATCTGTCCCTCCAGCACGTTCTATTTATAACCGTGTCAAGGTTTAAGTCCCCCGCCCTTGTGGTTCTGAGGGATCTAGATTTTTTGAGGTGAAGCATATTCATCAAATCTGGGTTTGACATGGCCTTATATGTCAGGCACAGGTCACCTCTGAGCAAGCGTTACGTAACTTCTCTTATTTTTAATGTGGTACCATGGATTTTGTTATAGTCTCTTCAGAATGACTGCCTACCTACTCTGTTTTTCCCTGATCTATGACAAGACAGTCATCTTTTCTGTCCCTGACTTGTAAAAATACAGTCTTGACAAAAACAATACAAATCTAGTCCCTGATCTAAAACAGAAAAAAGTAGATTCACCTTACCTGAGCCTTCATGATTGATCACCTGGTTTGTAAAAACCCGTCCTTCAGTCGCAGATCAGAAAGTGGCTGGCCTATTTTGTACGACAATTCAGTCAGCGGGCTTTTCATATAAGAAAAACCAATTTGGTTTCTTCCCTGTACAGTTTCAACCACCTGGCCCGTCTGATCCGAGGTGAAGTGATGGTTTCCGGTCCGAAGGACAATCTGTCAAAGGAAGAAACTTCAAACTCCAATTCACGTTAGGTTCAGGTATGGCACCCTTTATTACTTGGAGCAAGGAGACAAAAACATGCACATACAGGATTTTGCCTAACTACTAACAGGAAGTATGCTCTTCCTATACTGTTCTACAAAACGTTGCTTTCTATAGTTGACATAATTAAACACAACTTTCTGTATTGTTCTACAGCAGATGTTACTCAGATTTTCTGCTGACATGACTGGATTTATGAAAAACATTTGAGAAAAACAACCTAACCTTGGGGGCTTTAGCCCGCTACAAGCTTTTATTGTGTAGTTCTAATACATGTGTTACATTTCAAGGTACTTTTCTAGCTTAGACACAAGTAAACACTGATTGCAGTTCATATATTTTCAAGCAGTCTTTGTTCTTATTATCAATAGCTTCTGCAGCTGTGTATTTTCTCACAGCATAAGCGGAACTCCTTGTCTAAATCTCATAACATTAATACAAGTGATACATCTATTCATTATTTTCCTGACACAAGCAGAAATTATCTGCTTCCCTGTAAATTTCCAGAGCATAAGCAAAGATTATAACTGTGCATATTTCATGGCAATACAAGATTGGAAAGCTCCTGCAGTTTGTACAGATTTATGCAGTGTGAAATAGAATAAATGTGTTAGCCCTTTTCAAACCTTAAATGCACTAAGCATATTACTAATACATACACTAATACATATTTTTCTAACACCAGGCATAGATCACCTATCAGTAACGTGTAGGAGAAAGGTTATAGTGACTAGGCTTTAAGGTGATGTGTATAGGACAATGTGTTTATACCCTGGATTCTCCCCACCTTTGTGAGAATTAAAACTGTTGCATATGTTGGTGAGATAAATGCCGAAAGGAGCATTATACATATAAAGTGGCACTGTGACTTCCTTGGGGCTGGGTGTCATGTCCTTACTTATAAGTTTGGCAGCAAGTAATGATTTTCTTACTACCTTACCCACATGTTGGTCAATGGCCAGATAACTGTCTACATATGTTCCCAGATCCCTGACTACTGGGTCAACACTTAGGGGTGTCTTATCAATGGAGTAATTAACCTGGGTGGCAGTTTCCTCAAAAGGCACTATAATGCATTTCTTGTCATTGAGTTTTGGTCTGTGACTTTGACACCAGTCATTTGTCTGTGTTAGACCATCTTGTAGGATGTTTGTGTCATGGTTGACCCAACAATAGCTCCAGATTTGCAGTCATCTAATATCTTGGTTAGCCAAAGGCCCTTGACATTAGCCTTTACCTCTAAGAACTGAGTGATCCCAGAATAAAGCCCTGAAGTACACCACTGGTAGCCAGTCTGTTAGTAGAGGTGGTATCACCAATCCTAGGTCCTGTCTGTGAGCCAGCTGGCAATCCAATGAGTTATGTTGGGGTTTATGCCCAGTTCAGTGAGTTTGTCAACTATACCCAAGTGGGGTATTGTATTGAATGCCTTATCCATGTCCAGGTAGGCAGTGTGCACCTTTTTCCTCTAATCTATTGCCTTGATGACCTTCTCAAAGAAGTCCACTAGGTTTAGTAGGCATGATCTTCCCTTGACAAAGCCAAACTGTTTTGGGTATGGTGTCTGAAGACTGCTTATGTCTTTGTTGATTATTTCCACAATAATTCATTCTGTGGCTTTGCATATTAGACAACTCAGTCTAATAGGTCTGTAGTTTCCAGGGTCAGTTGATGGTCTACCCTTTTGAAGTGGGATAACTGTTTCAGTCCTCCATTCTCAAGGTACAACGTCTGCTCTGAGGCTATAGTTGAAAAGTGATTCAAGAGGTCCTGATAGGTCATGTTTTCAGCTATTTATGAGGCATCCCGGGATATTGTTGATGCCCATTGAGGCTGTGTTTTTGCTCTTAGAGAGAACCACCAGGACCAGCTTCCTGTTAATAGTTGTGGGAGGGGGGGTTATTCTAGTAGGTATTTCATGGAGTGAGGTGGAGGAGGGAGTGGGTGTGGTGAAGTTTGAGCCAGCAAATTCACACTGTTGCTGTGCTCAGTGAAGGTAGCACCATTGACCACCAGTTCGGTACACTGATGTGTTCTGCTTTTAAGGTTTCAGACATAGCTGTAGAAGGCCGTATGGTTGTCTTTAACCTGTGAGGCTATCTTGACCTTGTAATTGGCCTTGTTGGCCTTAATTAGTCCTCTTAGTTTCCTGTTTAGTTTGATTAGAGAATTCCAGTTATTATAGGAGTTGCTCTTCCTGATTTTGTGCATGATTTTTCCTTTTGTTCTATACACTATTAAGGTTAAGATTCCACTAGTGTTGTTTGTTTTTAGAGTTTGTTTTGGGCTTACTTCTAGTGGGCACAGCAGCCTGTATACAGCTACTTACATAGTTGTACAGGGTCACTGTGAACAATTTCACATAGTTTGTTGTGAAGTCGGAGTTGAGTGGGGCATTGAGTTTTGATAAAGTACCCAAAGCAAAGAAGCCAAAAACCAAGTAGTCACAAAGGCAAACAGAAATCTCGAGTAACAGGTGTAAGCACATTTAAAAAAGCTCCAAATGCTAACAAATAATACTCAGGCTTTTAATGTGTTTGAAAATCTCTAAAAGCAGTTCAAAATAGGTCAACATAACCTGCTCAAAAAGTTCCAGTATGTCAATTCAAATGATAAAGGGCTTTTCGTCTTCCATAAGTGTAAAATTTCATTAGATACTTTACAATTTCAGTCAACTTCTTTCATAAACAGCATTTAAAATGACGTCATCACTCGTGATTGCTAAGCCTCCTGATTAAATGAGCTGCCATGTAAAGGGCCAGTACATTAAACCATGTAAAATATATTTCTGTGTTTATTTTAAAACTTATTGTTGTTACTCTAGGCCCATTACTTATCTTTCTAAAGCTTTTAGCTTTAGCAACCTGGAAATAGATATGGGTTAATTTAATAGTGGCCAGTTAGTAGCATTCAATTTTAGTTGCCAGTATACTTCAGCTTTCTCTAGTCTTAGTGTCCAAGCACCTCCCCTTGCATTTATTACTGTCTTTTCCAAAACAGAAAATTTAAAACAGTGCCCTGATTTTTCTGCAACATATTTGTAGAGAACACTTGTTTCCTTCCCAGTTCTTATGTCACATAGGTGCTCATATATTCTCTCCTTTTATTTTCTTTTGGTTTTACCAACATAGAAACACTTACATAAAGTGTAGAAAGCACATTAGACCACTTTATCAGAATTACAGTTGCACATATGCTGTATGATAACCTTGTTGTTGTTTATGATGAAAAATCTACCCACAAATATTTACTTACAGTATGAACAACAACCACATTTTCACAAGCATGCCTTTTCATGCCTTATATATTTCTGTTCAGAAATGTTTTTCAGGTTACCACCTTTCCTGTAAACAACACAAGGTTTCTGGCCTATATGCTCCCAGATGTCTCTATCATTGTACAAGATTGCCCAATTCTTTTCCAAATTGTTGTTTTTACGTGATGGCTATCAGTATTAAATGTTGTAATAAAGGAGCATTTGTGTTATTCTTCTGTTGCATCACTGTATTGCTAGCAGTTGGTGTAGTTATATTCATATCTTCACTAGCTTCATTATGTTTCCCTATCCTTGGGACAGAAACATTTCTTATTTTATTCATTACTTCCATCATTAATTCATTGATCAAATTTAAGGTATAACCTCTATTAGCAAACATACTCCTAGGCTGAATGCAGTCATCCCAAAAGGCTTCCATGTATGTTGTCATCCTGGCAGCTCTAACAAATTGCCGTTAGACTACGATACATTTTTGCCTACTGGGATGGGCACTTGAATAATGCAAAAAGTTGTCAGAATATGTTTCTTTTCTAAGTATTCTAGATGTGAATCTCTGTTTATGACATCTTTTTCTAACTAAATGTCTAAAAAACCTATATGTTCATCACTAATGGAGTGAGTAAACTTGACAAAATAGTTTTGTTTTATTTAGATACTCGATAAATTTGACTATCTGTTCTTTAGAATATGCTCATATAATAAACATATCATCCAAAAAGTGGATATAGAATATAAATATTTTTCAAAATGTGTGTTGAACAGAATATTTTCATTCCCATTGCAGCATTACTATGTTTGCAAACAGGCCACCACAGGATGACCCCATAGCAACCCCTTCTTTTTGCAAATAGATCTCCTTTTCAAAGGAGATGAAATTATTCTGAAGCACCATTTCCAATAACTGTTCATACATATTTATATGTTCTTGTCTCACACGCTTTTCAAAGAGGTATTCAGTAAACTCTTCCCCCACCTTATGTAAGAATTTCTGAATAGAATATTATTAATTTTGTGCAAAAAATCCCATGAGTCTTTGCATATAGTCTTTTCCCCTTGTACAAAGTATTTAAGTTTTATGTCCAGTCCAAGTATTTTGCCAATAGGTGCATAATGGATCCTCTTGCATCAACTGTTGGACACATAGGTGGTTTTCTTATATTCCTATGTAATTTTGGTACCCCAAAAAAGAATGGGGTCCTAGGGTATTGTGTGTTCAGGAAATTTTACTCATCTATTGTGATTAACTGCTGTATAAACAAATCCTCAGTATTACTTTTGATTTGCCTATATGCACTATTTATTTGGTTCACTGACACTTTCTCATATACAGCAGTTTGTAAAATATCTCTCATTTTTGTAAAATGAGCCCCCCCACCCGCTCTTGTCACGTTTCATTATTCTCACACAGTTTTTTTCCTTAAATACATCCAATTTGTTCTCCTGTATATCAGATAGGTTGGTATCAATTGCATCATTGCTTACCTTCTGATTCGTTTTTGACAATTCTCTTAAATCCAACTTACATAGCTTCTCAAAGTATAGAATAGTGTTATGTATGGGGGGAAATACTCAGTGGATTCATAATAGTGTTTACATTTTTAAACATACATCTGAAATTTAACTTTCTAGTGTATTGTTTCAAATCCATCAGCATATTTGCTATGTCCAACCTTTTTCTAGGTACAAAAGTGAGCCCTTTTGCGAATACGTCACAATCATGTTGATCAGTACTCACAATGGAAAAATTTATATATATTAAAGTCACCTTTTATGTTAGTCACCATCACGCAGGGTGGTAGTATTCTTTCACCACAGTCCTGTACTGGATTCACAGCAGGTTGGGGTATTTCTTGATTCTGTTCTGCCCTCTGAAGTTCCCTTTCTATACTTGATTCAACCCTGTCTAGTCATGGGTATTTTTTGCTGAATAACACCATTGTAGGTCCTGTCCCTGATATTTGCCTTGCAACCATTTGGACCATTTCAGGGGAGGGGATCGCAGGGATCTAAAAAATGGGTGTTGGTATTTTCAGTAATATTCTCATCTTCAGGGACATCTTCAACCTCTCTGGCTGAGTTGATGTTATTATTAAAATGACCACCCAGGACTGAGAGGGGGAAGGTTTTTGATAAGCTGCATGATTAGCATACTCCTTCATATCCATATCCAATTTCTTTATTTTCCTGTTTTAAATATGTTTATTTTTCTTCTATACTCCTAAAAATACATTCATATTCATATTTATTCACCCCAAATTGAGTATCTTGTTGAATTTCTTTATCAGTACGTTCAAGGTCTTTGATTAGTTTATTAATAATTTTGTTATGATGTTTAACTATAGGTTTCATTAACTCTGCAATGTATGTCAGCCCACACATTAGATAAATCCCTACAGAAATATTTAAAGAATGTAGATTGAAAATTACCCCAATATGGTACAAAATGTTTAATACTGTAATGAAGGAAGGATGGATTCTAGATCTCTGCAACAAGATCTGTAACATGGAAAGAAGGTAGAGAACCAGTAATTAAAAATAATGCAAACTGTCCCTTCAAAGGTGTAGCGTGATGTTCCAACCAAATAGTCTGGATATTTTGGTTGTATCTGAAGAGAACCAGTGGACTGGTAGATGATGACACTCCCAGATGAAAAGTGAGGACTAACAATACAGAATTTGCAACTACAAATTTAAAGCTGTGTGGTTAAATGAGGCATATTAGAATACAACATGAGAATTATAAATTAGTAGTATTTATTAAAGAATGAGAGCTACAATTCAAAATAGAAAGGGATGATGCTCCAACAGGGAGAGGATAATCATGTTGTACAAAGATTTGGCCGTGGGACAAAATAATTATATCTAAAACAAGTCTATAGAAATGAGCAGGACAGAGTTTTTTCATGGATGTTTGTGGTTTGGCCCATTGGATTAGGTAGATTAGGGTTAGCCATTGACAATTTGCTCACCAAGAGATAACAGGAAGGAAACAGGAAAGTATATTGCTGGAAACAAATGATTGAATAAGGGAAGAGAATGCAATTGGAGAAATTTTTAGAGAAACGCAGGCTAAATAACAGAATATATAAAATATAGTGTAGAATTGTGGAAGACTATGACAGAAAAATTAAGAATGAAGGGATGGGAGTTAAGTCAGTTATTAATAGTGCCAAAAACAGAAGGGACGAATAATAAAACAATTTTAGAAAATGGGAAGGCTAGAACTAAACAAATGCAGGTTTGGAAAATGGTAATGGGAAAAAATATAAAGGAAAGTTAGAATGGGACATCTATCACCACTAGAATTGGAACCAAATCAGGTAAAATTAGGATATTTTGTGGAAATGCCTACATAAATATTTTTGTACACCATTATTTATACAGCATGTTTCATGAGGTAAATCAAATGTGCTAGAGATGTGACCAAGAGCAGATAGGGGACTGGCAACATATTTTTGGAGATGTAGCAAGTGAGAGAGATGTAGGTAGGAAATGCAAAACTTAATCAAAATATGGTAGGACATAAAGTGCATTTACGAGAAGCAGATTTCTATTTAAGTTGGATAACTGGTCAACTTCAGGAAAATACATGTATCAGGCCTCAATAGCATTAGTTTTAATAATGGCAAAATGGTTATAACATGGAAGTGGAAAACATCTCAAGAGGGTAATACTGATGATATGTTCAGATAATCAGATAATATGTTAGGGAAACTATATGCTAAGAAATGGAATCACTGGGAATTGTCTCTTGGATATGTAGAATAAAAGGGATATAGAGTTAAAGAAAGGCTGCCGTTTAGGGGAGGAGGTAAAGCAATGCAGAAAAGGGTGCTTTTAAATTCCAGGCTTAAGGGTCAGGGCAACTAAACACTGACAAGTAGTATTGGGAAGTAAAGAAATGTGGCCCAAAAGAGAGCTGTATAAAAGAGGGTACTTCTAGGAAAGAATGATGCCATTTAAGAATATGAATTGGAACTGGAATCCTTGGTTTTGTTTGAGTCAGAAGTATGGGACAGGAGGTTAAATGCTGATACTAAGCCAAGTGAAGGGAATGGAGGTATGAATGTGGCAAGAATGAAAGGCTCAACCACCAGGGAAGGTTAGTGGTGTACAATGCATGCTGATTGCTGTTGATGTAAACTAAAATTGTAATATGTGAATAAAGCACCTTTTTAATAAAACATTCAAATGTTTATTTGTCAAAAGTGACATATCTTGAAGTCTGCTAAAGAACTTAACAGACTACTTCCTGCTACACCTACTTTTTCTTTCAGGAAAGCATTGAATACTGGTGACAGATTGTACATGTTATCAGTGCAATATCACAAAGTGAGTGACTGCTTGTAATGCCATCAACCCAGGTTCAACTAGGAGGAGTCTGAGGACTGAAGGAGGAGCAGTAGATGGAAGGTTTGAGCAGCCAGTGGCCACTTATTATTTAAAAGGCTGTAAGAATAGTGTGTGCACTGCTTGGAAGTCTCCCTTATGAAGACCACACATCTTGCTGTCTGGAAGTGACAGGGTGGAGACACAGAAAGACACCAACAGTTGTATGTGCATGCATGCAAATATGTATTTAGGCTTTGTCATATTGATTTCAGTGGATTTTGAGATCTTTGTGATGTTGGATTATTGAGTAATGCATAAAGAAAAAAAGTTCATTTCTGCCTGTCTCGCTGGTTCACTGTTTTTCAGAATGCAGTATTAGTCAATACTCATAATAACAGTAGCACCTCTCAACGTCTTAGAGCAAGAAATCTGAACAAAGCCATAAATACAAGCGAGACAAAGGCCCAAAATAGGGAGAATTTTTAAATATTGCTCTTAAAAACTTAGAAAGTTGATAAAATAACAGGTTTTGCATTAGCATGAAATTTCTGAAGGGTATGAAGTCTAGAACTCAAATGTCTGCCATTATTTTCTAACGTCAATATTTAATGATTTGCCACTAATGTGCCCCCAAAAAATACAATTTAATGAAAAACTTACCAAAAATATGAGGCAAAATTCGGGGCATTCTGCAAAAAACTGTACAGTTGGGAGGTATAAGTTCACTGTTTAGTAGTTCCTTTAGAACTACCAGTGCAATAGACAGCACACATATCCTGAGGCTTGACATCTTTTGGGAGGTTTAGGAAGTTGAATAATGCAGTATATTTCAGTTTAATTTATTGACTAGGAATACACTTTGATATAATGGAAGACTGCATTAGGAAGCCTACATTTATAAATAAGCATGTTTTTCAATAACTTTATTACTCGGCTGCATTATCGTAGTATGACAGTGTTTTTATTGCCACCAAATGCAAATTAATTTCAACCATGTTACAATTAAGTTCAGATATAAAACCTCATTTAATTATATTCTTTACAGCACCTCTAAAGTACTGGCAGTCAAATACAGCAGCAAAGGATGGATGCAATATAAAGTTGTATAAAATGGGTGTTGAATGCTAATCATTTATTAAAGATTTTGTGCATTAATGCTAAAGTACTGACTTTTCTGCTTTATCTTCATTTTGCTACCACCAGCAAAGACATACTCGAAGCATTGAGGAACTCAAGGCCAAAGATCTTATCATTCAAGATCACAAGAAGAAGAAACAAGAAGTTCATGTCAGGTCAGCAGTGTTCATCAAGCAAATCTATTTAAAGTTCACAGTGTACATACTTGTGAGAAACTTTTATGAACTTACACACTTCATCCCACTTAGATGAATGCACAGCATCTCTCAGTTTCTGAGGCTAACACTGCAATATATTAAATAACAGATACCAATATTAAAGCTCTTTAGGAGTGCACATTCTTTCTTCCATACCTAATATTTTAGAGAGTTTGCTGTATAATCAGTATTTATTTTTGTACCATGTGCTTATTCAGAGATATTCTAATAACAGTAATAGCAGTAATAGATAATACTGCTTTTCTTAAACATTGGGAGGCAGTCCAAAAGACTTGCTCTAAGCTACTCCTAGATAGAGTTGTTTGCATGAAGAAACTATACTGGCTTAAGGGAATTAGTTTTAAATTCTGAGACTCTGGCTCAAATCCTGGAAGAGTGACACTGAATGTGCAAAAATCAAGACTTTATGTACTAAGCTGGAGGTCACTGTATCTCAAGTACTTCCTTTACTTGGTGACAGAACCGTAGTTGGCTCATCTAGTGCCCAGTGTTGTTCCCTGATCTGACACCAAAACAAACAAAAAGAAAAAAAAAACATGGAAATGGGTACTGTTAATTCACTGCAGACCAATTAGTATCTGCCAATCTCATCTCACATTGTGCTCTCTCTCCCCTGCAATAATAACATTAAGGGAGAACAGCAGTTGACAGCATTTTGTTTTCTTTATTAATTTTGCATGTTTTGTAATTCCAGGACTAGCAGTTATGGGTTTCAGAATTACAACCAGTGCCATGTAGTAACTTAAGATCGCTAAGAGTAAGAATTTTGAGAATTCCATGCATTACCCATGTTTTTCAGAATGTTCAGCATCTCAGGTTCTCTTTGTTACTGAGATCTGCATCTTAGGTGTACTTTCTGCAGAAAAAAAATAAATAAAAAAAGATTAGCATTTCTTTTTGTTTTTCAACAATGAGAACTTCTAAACCACTTAATTTAATAGACATATAATTTTATTTCATTTCAGACTCAGAGAATTTGCCAAAATGTATGATATTATCAGAAATGAAAGAAACAAGTGTATCAGCTTAATTCAGTCTGCTGCTCAGAGGGCTGCTGAAATGCGAGAAAAGATCAAAATTATAGAAAATGAAATTGAAATCCTTAGAACAAATGCCCTAAACAAAGACAAGTAAGTAAGATGCACATTCTTTCATGTAACACTTAATATCATTCACTGATGCAGGAGAAATCAACTGCAAAGTCCACTTTATCCATCTAGACATTAATTTTCTATATAAGCATTTATCCATTTCATGTTTGAGGGGGTTGAGTTTATCCCAGGAAGCAAAGTGGTGCATCAATCCATCTCACACACACACACACACACACACACACACAACCCTAGGGTGATTTAGAATTGCCATTTTTCCTAACCTTATCTTTGAAGGAAGGAAAGAAAATTGAATTCTTGGCAGAAAACCACACAAATAGGCAAAATCCACAAAGAAGGCACTCTGACAATCACAATAGCGAGTCCAAGTGCTAAGACTGAATAATGAAGTACCTGTTCTGGTCTTTCTGCATGTTATACAAACCTGCTGAAGGTTCTACAAGAACCAGTATTGCTTTAGTTCACACTAAATAGCTACCTACATGTGTGATGCCATTTGCTATATAAGGCTTCACGTTTTTTTTGAGAATTGGAGAAGCAGTGCAAAATGAACTGCAGTATATTACCATTTATATTTGTCATCTTTTTCACTGTATCCTGTTTCTCTTCAGTTGTTTTGTATTCTTCTATAAGAATAATGCTTTAACCCACACTAATCACAAGCCACAAGCTTTATTAAAATTATTTTTTTCACATTGCTTCTGCTGTTATTATGTCTCCAAATGTAACCCTACATCTTAACTACATTGTGGTGTACATGCTTATGTCATTTAGAAGTGTGGTTAACATTAAAAATGTAGGTCAGTTATAAGCATTCAGTCAGAAAATTATTCTTATTTTAAAGGAATGTCGATTCTGCTTCTTTGCTCAGTACTTTTTGTGGGATAACTTGGATGAACAGTGAGGGGTGATTGACCTGCAAAGTGACCAGCAGTATACAGTGGAGGTTAAGTTAATTAAAAAATGGAATTGTCTGTGTACATCAGGATTAATTATTATATATTTTTAAACCCCAGGATTAAATTGCTCAATTGCTTTTCTGTATGTAAATGCAAACTCTACTACTGCAGCTTTCTGAAAATGCCTAGAAGTACTGTTGCACAAAACAGAAATTGTGTGTATGTGTGTGTGTGTGTGTGTGTGTGTGTGTGTGTGTGTGTGTGTGTGTGTGTGTGTGTGTTTGCGTGTGCAGTCTGTAAAAGCAAACATTTTTACAGGCTTGTTTTTCAGCCTTTCAGCTACTTTGCATGCAAGATCACTGTACAGATGGGTGTGGGAATTTGCCCTTTCCTTGCTACTATGCAATCATGGATTTGATATATATAATGCGAAGGAGTGGTGTGGGGGCACTGCCCAAAATGGGAGGTGCAGGGAGGCTTACTCCATTAAAAAAACATTTTTTTTGTTATCTAAAAAGATAGCTGTTTTTTTTTATTCGCTCATTGAACAGTTCACTCAGTGATGAGACATGATTATTATTGTTCAGAAAGACATGAGCTGGATTCAATAAAGCCTAAACTAAGTGTACACAATATGTATTCAACAAAATTGTTATCACATTTCTTATCCACATTAGTCACACAGAAGGATTACATTAATTGTACATGTAGTCTGCACTTTGTTGTAATTTTTACGAATCCCTGTCAATATTTAAAGCTGCAAGAATATCAGTAGAAAAACTAAAATTAGGAGGAAAAAGGTGTACATTATGTCTGTGTTGTCTGATCTCTCAGAAGTGTACACTTAGTATACATTTAGTTTAGGCTTTATTGAATCTGGCCCATGATTTCTACTGAGTGCTGAATGAAAAGCGAAAAACTGAGCTAACTACATATGGACTAGGGAATATAGGCAGAAAGCATTGGTGTTAAATAACCTGCTCATGACATTGTTTTAAATGTTGTTTGAGCAGTCTTCATTAGACCGGTTTCTTTTTTTTAATTTGTAGATAACAGAAAGTTTTGTTTATTCATTTTATTTTTCAAAGACACATTGACTTTGAATTTATCTTCAAGCTAGATTATCCTGACTCAGATTCTAGCAGTGTTTATGTTCTGGGCAAGGTGCTGCCCTGAGATTATATCTTGCAGTGTGGGAGTGATTCTAGAAGATGGCTTGTATACAAGACCTGCTAAGAATTACAGGTGCAAGCCATTGTGGGCATGTGTGTAAAACAATACAGAACTAGTTGTTAATAGCTCTGCAGTGAAGGCCAGGAACCTATTGGGCATCTCCCAATATCCACTGTCTTTAGAAGCTATAAATCCTATCAGTACATTTCCATGTTACAGTGGCCATCCTGATAATGTCTTCTGCCTTCCTTCAAGACCTTCAGCTATAGAGATTTAAGCAGTGTCTGTTCTTTTGAAGTATACATCTCAGTGATTTCTTCAAGAGTGAGCAGTTTTAACCTTGCATAAATGGTTAAGGCATCTTCCAGGCCTTAGGCAGTAGATGTTTTCCGTTATGCTCCAGTCATAGTTTCACTGGATAGCAAAAGCAACACTTCACTTTCTTTAGAATCAGCAGTTTATATAGCAAAATTAACTCCTTTCTTCTCTGTAAAGCTACAACATAGT
The DNA here is from genome assembly GCF_019279795.1 of Protopterus annectens. Classification (NCBI taxonomy): domain Eukaryota; kingdom Metazoa; phylum Chordata; order Ceratodontiformes; family Protopteridae; genus Protopterus; species Protopterus annectens. The sequence goes on along the minus strand of NC_056745.1, from coordinate 1,146,009,933 downwards.
CAATGTCCACTTGAACAGTTTGCCAGTTGTATAGCACCAACCTTCTAGCCCAGGCTGCCTTCCTTCTTTGTCACTAGAGTAGAAAAAAATATATAATGATTGCACTTGATGAGCTTGGCAATTAAAGAGCTTAGATGAAAGAGAGTGGTGAACTGGTGGGATTTCCCTACCAGTTTTCTAAAAGTCAAAACTGTTTCTTGCCTGCCATAGCTACAGTGAGAAAGTGTGCTGCTTGCAGGTATGGGAATACCACTGTCAAAACCACCAATCATAAGGGGTCCAGACCAGACAGAAATGAAATATTCACATTGATGACATAGAGGCAATGGTGCTTTTCTTTTCCCTCTAAGCTCAGCAAAAATGGATTTCCCAAGACTATATTTCCAAGTATTGCAATATGGCTTTGTGTGCAGTACCTCAGCATGCAGGGAAGGACTCATTCCTACCCAGTCTGTAGAGTCACTATGAGAATATGAAATTATGTCTTCAAGAGTAACATATTTTTACCTGCAGTTTATATTAGAGGTGTCTGACTGCCTAGCAGTCAGACCAGGCAAGTTCTTCAAGAAAATTATATTTAGGAAGTGAGATTGCTTAGTCTCATGTCCTTCTGCTATCTTACAAACAGCACATTTTTGAGATATATCTCCTTAATTATTATCCCAATGGAAAGACAATGATACAGATGCAAACTTGACCCAAAGGCCTGCTCTATGCATTTCCTCTGCTTCTGTTCACAACAAAATAATTTATTCTGAAAATCAGAGATTCAAAAGTGATAGTGATCATGGTGGCTTCTTACTGACCAAGAGAAATTTATCTTCCCATATTTTAGCAGTTTTATCTAGCTATTTCATTTGACTATAGCATTACAAATGCTTCCTGGCTCATTCTGGTTTTGACTTCCCCTAGTTGACAGCTTGGATACTTCAGTTCCATAACTGCTAGATTAAATGAATTATAAAAAGTTAAGAGTGGTTTCTATCATCTCTTCTTTCTGGTGGTCTTCCATGCAGAGGATATTCCATTTTATCTCCAGTTATTCTGGTGTTTCTATACCTCTCTGAGATTTTTTCTTTATTTTTGTCTCTGTCTACCAACCATCTTGCCACTGTACATTACTGCCCAGTCATTCCCCATCACTGCAAGAGTGCTAATCATGGTGCAGTGGTCATTCAGGCAACCATAAGAGTTACTTCCTTTTTCTGGCCTAACCCTCCCCCAGCAGCTAATTTGAGGGCCTGTTATATCATCGCCTGTGGGCATGGGCACATTCCTAGCTATTGCCCACAAAAGCTGCTATATTGATATGGCTTGGCATACCATTGATCCATAGTGCTGAATCTCTGTATCCCTTTCTCTCTTCTCTCTTCTGTCTCTATCCATTAGTAGTACAGCAAGTTAGCCCACTTTCCTCCCCAAATGAGTTGACATTAGGTACTTACTTCCACCATTTCACTCTTGTGTCTTCCCATTCATGTCATGGAGTTCATCCTCCTGTCTGAAGTTTATGGCTTTGGAATTGTTTTTCCACCATGAAAGTCTATTTAGCTAATAATCCTGACTTCCATACGGTCAAGATTTCAAAGTCCTTGGCTACATTTAGAGTCGGCAAGGCCTTTCCTTGTTGTACTTTCCTCCTTCTAGGTGCAGTTCAGGATCCAGTGCTCAGTGTTGACTTGGGATATATATTTTTTGCAGAAGAAGCTCCTTTTCCATCTGTTAGAATCCACTGCTAGAGCAGAATTAAAGTCTGTGTTTTGGAAGGCACTGTTTGTAGTGAAAGTGACCTCTTCCAGGTTAATCAATGTATTATAAACCTTATCTATTACCCCACATTAGTTTAATTTTCATAAAGAAAGAATTAATGTGAATACCTTATGTCTTCTTCATGCATAAGACGACTACTAATACATTTAACTCAACCACTTAATTTTTAGTTTTCTTTTGATTCTGTTCCCAGCAAGAAAATCTTCTTCACAGTATGGATGCATAAAAACAACTTAGGTTCTATGTAGAAAAGACAAAACCCCTATGAAAAGTTAGTGATTTCCTTTAGGACTGTACTGAATTAGGAAAGCTCTGAGGAGTCTGTCTTATCTTTTCCTGCAACTGGAATTCTATAATATCAGAAATAAATGTTATGGTTTCTCAGCATAATACTGGATCAGTGAGTAAAGCTATGGACAAAGAAAACATCACATTCCTTACAACTGGCTTTATTATCTTTAGAGTGGTATAAATTTCTTTGGCTTTAACTATCTTGTTAGTCTGCCCATCACAAGTAATTTCAGGGATGCTGCTGCAGAAATCTTTTACTTGATTGTCACAAAGCAGCAAAAATATCCCAGCAGTAGGCACCATGCTTGGTTACCAATGATTACTCACTTATATTCATGGCCACTATCATTCCAGTTTCCCTAAACTCTACAGAAATGTCTGGTTAAATCACACTACAAAATATGACAGCGTCTTTCTTACCAGCCTCCTGCATGAAGTCAGCTGGGGCTGCTTACCTCCCTGCTTTGAAGGATTTGTTAATTTCTGCATCTGTTTTCTAAGTAGATTAGAATGGCTTAGCTCCACAGAGAAAACTTAAGTTAAAGAAAAATTCTCAGTTCTGAGTTGCATGTGAACTCAGATAAGACATGAAGTGCAGGCACTATGCCTGGAAGTATATGCAAAAATCAGGGTACAACAAGTCTCATGGAACAGAGGGATAAAGCCTTGACTGCACCCCAGGTAACCCATGTTCAGCTAGCACTGATACCATTTTAGCAGTCCCTGGGGCAAGGGATGCATTTTTGTTTCCTGCATTGGCAATATCTGCAGGAATGCAGATGTATCACTACAGCATGAAGATCCTAGAGTGCATGCACTGCAAGTATATGCCACTTAGTCTGGAGATTGTGAATGTTCAGAAGCCCACATGTACCCTCCAAGGCAGGTTTAGTAGAGCCTCTAAGGCTGCCATTGAGGTGAGGATAGGATTGTCCACAGGATCTGCAGACTGGCTCATTCTCTAATATCCAACTCTTATATCCATCAAAGAATGAATGGGTCGGAGGGCTTCAGATGTGAAGAAAGAACTGATTGGTCAGTTGGATACAGGAAAGGGAGCCATTGAGAAGATCCTGCAGACCAAAAAATAAATTCAAGATACCACAGGTGTTGCAGATACATTGGAGAGTAAAGGACTTGCGTACAACTACTATCAGAATTGCAGAAAGTAACTACCTGACTTGTTCACTAAGTATGGCCAAAAACAAACCCAGCTGGAAGTTTTAATATGAACAATGGTAGTTACAAATTCCATTCTTTCAGCTCTCCACTACTATCACTGCTGAAAATTAGTGACACCAAATTACTTAACAACGTGCACACTGGTCAGGCAAAGCTGTCTGCATGTACATTGCAAATCCAGCCTTAACCATGCAAATAAGTCTGATCACAAAAGAAAAACAAAACAATAGTAACCCGTGTGGCTGGTGCCACTGAAAATAAAAGCTACAACTACTCGTTTCCTTGTTGGTAAAAGGAGAAGCTGAAATCCAACAGCAGCACAAAAAATAAAAATGAAATGCATCCTTGCAAACCTGCATCATTGCCCTCAAGTCTCTTCTGACATTCCACCTCTCTAGTTCTGATGTTTCCAATATTGTCATCTAATTCTGTTTTAATTCACTATATCAGAAATAAAGGTAACCAAAGTAAAATATTTTCCAGCACAACCTCCAGAGACAGCAAGCTAGCCAAAGACAATGTATGAGAGTGTAAAGTGGCAAGGCTTCTCTTCAATACAATAAGTTAAGCACAAATTGCTCAACAAACAATGGGCTTTCATCCTACTGAAAACTCAGAGACTTAATCAGAGCTAATAACTATTGAAACGCTCACTGTAAATATCACTACTAAAAAAATCATGATGCAGATTATGTAGTTTGTTAAAATCATAACATATTTTTTAAAAGACATTAAAATTTCAAACAATAAATAATCCTAAAAATCAAGATGAAAATGTTAAAAATTTGTTACAAAGCTACAAAAATACCTCCGTATTTAATACACAGAATTAATGTTATACAGCCTGTAAAAACTAATGCCATGTAACAGTATTTATAATTTAGCAGCCCTCAATTTCAGTATAGGATTAATGGATAAATGCTTATTTATACCTGGAAAGCAATTTGCATCTAGCTATAACTGTCAAAGTTCTCTTTGTTCAGTTTTGATCTCCATGCCCCTCCGCTTGGATCTTTGGGGACAATCTCAAGGATACCAAATAAAAACATTAGTTATGTAGTTCTGATGAAGACCCGTTGAGTTTTCAGTGGGACAAAAGTGCACTGTTTGTTGATTGATTTTTGTTCACATCATTGTATTAAAGAGAAGCATTAAAGCTTTACACTCTCATACATTGTCTTTGGCTTTCTTGTTGTCTTTGGAGGTTTTGCTGGAAAATATTTCACTTTTGTTATTGGTTTGCAATACTTTCCAGTTCCTGCTTTGGTTTTAGAAATAAAAGTATTCTGTTAGCCTATTAAACCTTTCAGTCTGTTGACAGGCTGGATCACAGTTTTCTAAAGCTGAAAGTCAAAGGGAAATTTAAATGTGAAAAAATCTTTCTAGTCGATCAAGAAAAACAGGATTTTGCATTTCTTGTTCAATACAAGTCATTTTCTGAAATTTAATATGCTTAATTTTGACACTGAATACCTTAGATTCAGTACTGTAATTAAATTAGAGTGATACAGAAGTGTTGTGTGTCTGGTCTGCCTTTCAGGTGCTGACAGTTTGAATAAGCAGAACACATGAAATAGTGCTGCATGATTATTGGTACATTCATATGATGATCAGGCTCAGCAAAATACTGCTATGTGTGATAACTTCAATAATAGCAGCAAGAAGAAATCCACAACTGTCCACAATACAAACACAGGTATAACGAAGAACTCAAATCTGTAGCGCCTTGGCTTACAGCCTTCCAGGAGTTATACAAACACACAACTTTACACAAACTTTTTATAGTACCATTCATTAGTTAATTACTCAATTACATAATAGGTTCATAGGTTGGTACTAGGCTATCAGCCCTAGGGCCTATACAAGCCTAGCCATAACAATTCCCTGGCTATTTCTTCCCACACTATTTACTTCCCTGGACCCCTGTCTAGCAGGGCTACTGATGTGATCCCCGGGATGAATTTCCTTTCTCCCATCCAATTGTCAAGGTTCCTTTTGAAGAGGGCCAAAGAGGCACTCTGCTTGACATGTATGGGCAATCTATTCCAGAGTCTGGGGAGTCTCTGGGTCAGGAACCTATCCCTCCAGCATGTTTTGTTCATTGTGATGACAAGGTTTAGATCCCTGGAGCGTGTGGCTCTGAGGGATTGGGATTTCTTTAAGTGTAGCATGTCCAACAGCTCTGGGTTTGACATGGCCTTGAATGTTAAGCAGAGACTGCCTCTGAGTAGACGATATGCGACATAATATAGCTGGATTTTTAAGGCGGTCAGCGTAGGACATCTGCTTTAGGCCTGTGATTCTTTTAGTGATGTATTTCTGCGGCCTTTCCAGTTGTTGCAGATGTCTTGAGAGGTACATACCAAACAGGGCATTGTATTCTATAATGGGTCTAATGAGGGATGAGTACAGTGGGACAATGACCTCCTTTTTTCTGGATGAAAAGCCCTTAGTGATGAGGTGTGCCACATAGAAGGATTTCCTGACTGTTGTGGCGATGTGGTTATCGAAGGTGAGACCACTGTTCACCTGTGTCCCTAAGTCTCTTATCACACTTTCGGTGTTTAGTGTACTGCCACCTATGTGGTAATTCACAGATACATGTTTTTTCCCAAAGGGGATAACTATACATTTCTTGGCATTGAGCTTGAGCCCATGGCTCTGGCACCAAGCATCTGTTTCTGTAAGGCCCTTTTGTAGAGTATCCACATCATTTGGGGATTCAATAATGGCTCCCAGTTTGCAGTCATCTGCGAACTTTGTTAGCCAGAGCCCCTTAGTGTTGGCCTGTACTTCAGAGAAGTAGATACCAAACAAGAGCGGTCCCAGGACTGAACCCTGAGGTACTCCACTTGTCTGGAGCTGGATTTGGAGTCAGCTACTTTTACAGTGTGGGTACTATCAGTAAGCCAGTTAGCAACCCATTGGGTGATGTAGGGATTAATGCCCAGCTTACTAAGTTTATCTATGATTCCAGACTGGGGGATGGTGTCAAAGGCCTTGGCAAGGTCTAGATAGACTGTGTGGACCACTTTACCCTTGTCCATGGCTCTGGAGACTGATTAGAAGAAGTCAATCAGGTTCAGGAGACAAGATCGGCCCTTCACAAACCCAAACTGGGTGGGGTCCAGTGTTTGAAGGTTGCCAATGTCTTTGTTTATAAGTTCCATGATAATACGCTCCATGGCCTTGCAGATAAGGCTTGTCAGACTGATGGGGCAGTAGTTTCCGGGATCCAAGGTGGATCCCCCCTTGTGGAGTGGGACAACTGTAGCTCTGCGCCACTCAGTGGGCACGAAACCTGAGGTGAGGCTATGACTAAACATGACACTTAGGTGAGGTGCCAGTTCATATTGTAGTTCATGTAGTACACAGCCTGGGATGTCATCTGGTCCCATGGATGCTGTATTCTTAGCTTTGGAGAGTGTGTTTTTTACCTGTGTGGCCGTTATTACCAGAATTTGGCAATCTCCCAGTATTGAGATGGGCCATTTAGGGGGTGAGAGGGGGGTGAAGTTGGCACTGAATCGATCTGCCAGGATATTGTATATATTCTTTCCAAGTAATCTCTAAGTTTAAACCTACAGGTACCATAGTATTAAACTTTAAAAATATAAACAGATTCTTTATAAAGAAGTTTGTCCTTAATGTCACATATTTTACCAATGTTCATAAAAACTTGTTCTAAAACAGAAGCTTTTAACAAGGAATAGTCAGCATTATGAACTTTTTTAAACTGCATTGCAATGTTACTTTCTAAATCAGCATTCTTTATATCTCTTATAACAGTATTTCTGTAACTTCTTTATAAAGAATCTGTTTATATTTTAAAGTTTAATACTATGATACCTGTAGGTTTAAACTTAGAGATTAATTGGAAGCAATTATTATGTAATTGAGTAATTAACTAATGAATGGTGCTATAAAAAGTTTATGTAAAGTTGTGTGTTTATATTACTCCTGGAAGGCTCTAAGCTGAGGTGCTAGAGTTCTGAGTTCTTCATTAGTGTTTGTATTGTGGCCAGTTGTGGATTTCTTCTTGCTGCTGTTCTTCAAGTTGTTACATATATGTTTTTTGGGTGGACCATGGCCACTTATCCATCCTGCAATTTTCCAAGGGTTCTAAGGGAAGATTCTACAGTATTGCAGACTACATCTCAGAGAACCCAGACTACCTTGAAGAATTATGTTGCTCAATGTGTCTCTTCTAACAATGGACATTCTAATATTAAGTGGAAGCTTTACAAATTATATGGAAAGGTTGATGGGGGAGAGACACATGAAGATTGGTAATCCTTTTTCTACAACTGGTTTTGGTAATCTTGGCTTATCTTCAGATAGACAGGATTTATGTGATACTCTGGAGAAGTTGATGTTAGCAGAAACCAAGGTGCATTTAAATATTCTGGGTTTGCAGCTTTAGAACTTAAAATAACCCCCAAAGGCTTACGGGCATTTAAAAGTCCCACTTCGCCTTTTGACTTAACTAAAGATGCTGAAAAAACCTTCTGTGACTGCTGCATAGCAGCAGTGCATCGTTGTGCGAGGGAATGTGTTTCCATTCTCATTGAGAGAGATATGCTGAAGCAAGCAAGGTTAAAGGAAGACATAAAGCATACTTTTTCGAATTTGTCTCCCTTGCTTGTTCCCTCTCAAGTTGATTCTGTGTTACAGGACTTGAATGGCAAGCTCAAAGAGCTAAAATCTGTCTTGATTGAGAGAAAGAGAAGTAAAATTAAGAGGGATTCTTGTGATTATGAGAACAAGCATGCTTTTCTTTGGAAAACAAATGAAAAAAGGGACAAGAAAAACTTCAGTTTAAATGAGAGTTTAAAACGCTCACACTCAGTAACTTTTGCTTCTTCTGATGGTTTAACAAGTGGGTGTGACAGTGATGAATCCACATATCCACCTCTTCCCAATGCCCAGTGTCCGGAAGCCTTGCAACCTTTTCGTAGACAGGGAGAAGACCAGAGTGAACAACAGAATAGAAAAAGGAATAAGAACTTTCAGCGACAGAATGTCTACACTAAATCGGACTATAGACCTCATTTTAAATGAGGTAGATGGAACTAGTAATTTACCAGTAAGTTTGGACAATGTGTATATTAACTCTAATTGCATAGTGAATTTGGCAGGTTGTAATTTAAATGATAATGAGTGTAATATTTTACAGTTTGGTTTAAAGTTTGCACCTACAGTTATTTCTCGCATGCTCATGTTAAAACAAGATGTTTTTTTTCTTGGTTAGGAAATTGCATTTAAAGTATTTTTTTAATAGGACAGATAATACAAGGAATACGGAAGTTTTTGATTATGCTGATTCAGAAAAATGAGAGTTTTATTTCCTGCATGTCACATGACAATGATGAAAGTTTTATCTCTTGTATGTCAGATTTAGATGTTAAAATTTATTGTTTGTTAGATACACATGCTATTTCTACTAAAAGTTCATTTATTCTCCCTATATTAATGAGACAATAAAACAGTTTTGGCTATGTTTAATTATCATATAATACTATTGTTTGATATTTTTGATAAATATAAGATGTCACATATAATTTGAGTAGGGCTGAATGGAAGTCGCTGGTTGAGTTAAGTCAAAGAAAAGATATCATAATTAAGCCCTCTGATAAAGGGAATAAAATAGTTGTTTTACATTATACACAATATGTCAACATGTGTTATGAACATCTAAGGAATGAGGATGTTTATAGAAAGTGTAACTTTGTTGACTATAATAATGCTACGACACAATACAAGGTGTTATTAGAGAATGGGGTTAGATTAGGCTATCTAACTCAAGGTAATGTTGATAGAAAGTTTGATATAGGTGGGTGTAAGATAACTGCCTTTTATTGCCTGCCTAAATTACATAAAAATTTGCAGTGCCCTCCTGGTCGTCCAGTTGTTGGTGCCCATAAATATTTTCTAACCAATATATACATGAATATTTAAAGTCCCATGTTATGAAGTTACAGTCTTATATAAAAGACTCTCTTGATTTTTTGGATAGAATACAGGACATTAAGTGGAGTAGTGATATGTATTATGTAGTTATGGATGTGAAAAGTTTATACACTAGCTTCAGACATCAGGATGGCATCAAAGCCTTAAATTATTTTTTTAGGAAATTCTCCTTTGTCCTGTTATATAATAGAACTTACACATTTTTGTTTATTAAATAATTATTTTGTTTTTGATGGATGTGTGTATCATCACTTACAAGGTACTGCCATGGGGGCATCTTTTGCCTTTTGACTTAACTAAAGATGCTGAAAAAAACCTTCTGTGACTGCTGCATGGCAGCAGTGCATCGTTGTGTGAGGGAATGGGTTTCCATTCTCATTGAGAGAGATATGCTGAAGCAAGCAAGGTTAAAGGAAGACATAAAGCATACTTTTTCGAATTTGTCTCCCTTGCTTGTTCCCTCTCAAGTTGATTCTGTGTTACAGGACTTGAATGGCAAGCTCAAAGAGCTAAAATCTGTCTTGATTGAGAGAAAGAGAAGTAAAATTAAGAGGGATCCTTGTGATTATGAGAACAAGCATGCTTTTCTTTGGAAAACAAATGAAAAAAGGGACAAGAAAAACTTCAGTTTAAATGAGAGTTTAAAACGCTCACACTCGGTAACTTTTGCTTCTTCTGATGGTTTAACAAGTGGGCGTGACAGTGATGAATCCACATATCCACCTCTTCCCAATGCCCAGTGTCCGGAAGCCTTGCAACCTTTTCGTAGACAGGGAGAAGACCAGAGTGAACAACAGAATAGAAAAAGGAATAAGAACTTTCAGCGACAGAATGTCTACACTAAAACGGACTATAGACCTCATTTTAAATGAGGTAGATGGAACTAGTAATTTACCAGTAAGTTTGGACAATGTGTATATTAACTCTAATTGCATAGTGAATTTGGCAGGTTGTAATTTAAATGATAATGAGTGTAATATTTTACAATTTGGTTTAAAGTTTGTACCTACAGTTATTTCTCGCATGCTCATGTTAAAACAAGATGTTTTTTCTCTTGGTTAGGAAATTGCATTTAAAGTATTTTTTTAATAGGACAGATAATACAAGGAATACGGAAGTTTTTGATTATGCTGATTCAGAAAAATGAGAGTTTTATTTCCTGCATGTCACATGACAATGATGAAAGTTTTATCTCTTGTATGTCAGATTTAGATGTTAATATTTATTGTTTGTTAGATACACATGCTATTTCTACTAAAAGTTCATTTATTCTCCCTATATTAATGAGACAATAAAACAGTTTTTGGCTATGTTTAATTATCATATAATACTATTGTTTGATATTTTTGATAAATATAAGATGTCACATATAATTTGAGTAGGGCTGAATGGAAGTCGCTGGTTGAGTTAAGTCAAAGAAAAGATATCATAATTAAGCCCTCTGATATAGGGAATAAAATAGTTGTTTTACATTATACACAATATGTCAACATGTGTTATGAACATCCAAGGAATGAGGATGTTTATAGAAAGAGTAACATTGTTGACTATAATAATGCTACGACACAATACAAGGTGTTATTAGAGAAAGGGGTTAGATTAGGCTATCTAACTCAAGGTAATGTTGATAGAAAGTTTGATATAGGTGGGTGTAAGATAACTGCCTTTTATTGCCTGCCTAAATTACATAAAAATTTGCAGAGCCCTCCTGGTCGTCCAGTTGTTGGTGCCCATAAATATTTTCTAACCAATATAGGTCTACTTATACATGAATATTTAAAGTCCCATGTTATGAAGTTACAGTCTTATATAAAAGACTCTCTTGATTTTTTGGATAGAATACAGGGCATTAAGTGGAGTAGTGATATGTATTATGTAGTTATGGATGTGAAAAGTTTATACACTAGCTTCAGACATCAGGATGGCATCAAAGCCTTAAATTATTTTTTTAGGAAATTCTCCTTTGTCCTGTTATATAATAGAACTTACACATTTTTGTTTATTAAATAATTATTTTGTTTTTAATGGATGTGTGTATCATCACTTACAAGGTACTGCCATGGGGGCATCTTTTGCCGCCATGTATGCAAATCTGTTTATGGCACTTTTTGAGTTGGAATACCTGTATAAGCATGAGTTTGTGAGAAATAATGGTATTGCCTATTACAGATATATTGATGATTTATTTTTTATTTGTAAAGGTGGTAGGCATAATGTCATGAGTTTTTGTCTGGATTTAGAACAAAATATTTATGGTTTGAAATTTGATGACATACAGTGTGGTAGCATGGTCCATTTTCTAGACTTGGTACTAGAGGGTATTAATGGTGGGGGCATCAAGACATCAGTACATAGGAAATTTGCTGACAACTTTCATTTTTTACATGGGGCTAGTTTTCATCCCCAGCATTTGTTGGAAGGCCTACCCTACGGGGAGTTTCTTCAAATGCACAAAATTTGTAGTGATTGGGGGGATTTTGTAAGAGAGTGCAGGTACACTTTCTATATGTTTGTTAATAGGGGCTATAACTACAATATAGTTAAGTCTTTACAAAGAGTTGTAACGCATAGACTGGGATTAAATCAGTGTCAAAATGTTATGCATGGAGAAGGGAATAACACTGAATCTTGTAAAAATCAGATATATTTTGTCTCAGTGTATAATAGCTTGAGTAATAGGATTAACAAAATACTGCATAGCTATTGGAAATTTTTACTTCAGGATGTGGAGTTGGAAAGAATAATAGCAAATAGTCCTTGTATTTCTTATAAAAAAAGGAAAAAGTTTAAAAGAGTTTTTGGTTTCTAGTTATTTTTCTATGCCTAATGAGACATTATATATTACCTCTGCCATGAGGGGTACTCACCCTTGTGGTGGTTGCTCTATATGTTCCTGTGTTGTTACAAATTTTTAGAAAATTAAGAAATTTAGAAAAAAACATGTAATAGTGAAGGGTTAATATATGTTCTTAGATGTCCCTGCAATTTATTTTACATAGGAGAAAGTAAAAGAAAATTTAAAGTAAGAATACAGGAACATATAAGAGCTATAAAGAATGGTAAAGTAGAAAGTAACATTGCAATGCACTTTAAAACAGTTCATAATGCTGACTATTCTTCATTAGAAGCTTCTGTTTTAGAACAAGTTTTTATGAAAATTGGTGAAATATATGACATTAAGGACAAACGTCTTTGTAAAGGATCTGTTTATATTTTAAAGTTTAATACTATGGTACCTGTAGGTTTAAACTTAGAGATTAATTGGAAACAATTATTATGTAATTGAGTAATTAACTAATGAATGGTGCTATAAAAGGTTTGTGTAAAGTTGTGTGTTTGTATTACTCCTGGAAGGCTGTAAGCCGAGGCGCTAGAGTTTTGAGTTCTTCATTAAACCTGTGTTTGCATTGTGCCCAGTTGTGGATTTTAGCAAAGTACTGCTATTTGTAGATAATGCCTATCTGTATACAAAATAGCTGTTTGTTACACTTTTCCAAACACCTTTGCTAAACTATAGCAAAGAGCTACAGTAAACCCTTGCTACTTAACGGCTGCCATTTAAGCAGCCGTGAGATCTGAGCTGCTTAAAAAATTACCACTGCTAATTTAGTTGCAAGTTGTTGCAGATTTTTCTAGTCAACAGTGCAGCAGTTAAGACCCCACAAGGAAGGACGAAGGACAGGTGAACCACTCATCCCTCCCTTTAATCTGGTCCTGGCTAATAAGGTCACTGTGGAAGGTTAAGTCCTTCCATTGTTTTACTTATTTTAAGTATTTTGGTCTGAAAAGTTAAATGAGAAAAACAGATTATCTTCAGTGTAATCACAGTTTTACAATTCAGGTAAATTGCCTTGCATTTTTCTAGAATTGTATAGTCATGGATGATCTTCAGAGATAGTTTTCTTAAGTTCATACTTTTTCTTCACTGTTGATAGTCTTTTCTAGTATGTTTAGATATGTTCAGTGAAATGTTAATGTTATTTCTTTTGTTTTATTTGGTATAATGTTTAGTTGCCCTACTTCTTGTTAATCCTCATGATGTGTTATTGTTTCTTCTTTTTGCATTGTTATTTATTTATTTATTTAGTTAGTTAGTTATTTTATATTTATTAACTGGGTAAGTGAGCAATCAAGCTGCCCCTTTCCAGTCATGACTAGAGCTCAGTTGAAGAGCAGTAAGGGCCGTAGAGGACAAGTGGCATACTAAACCAAAATGATAGAGAACAATCCTATACAAATTTACAATAATTTCAAATAGTGATAATACCAAAATAAACAATTAAGTTACATTCATTCTAACATATGTATTTGCAGTTTGTATATAACTTTATCTGACAAATTTAATGTTAATGCATTACTATTGCAAGAATATTAAGAAATTGTGTTTAAATTATATTAAATACTGTGATTATAGCTTGAGTACTAGCTCAAATTCAATATTTCCAGTGTCCCTTATGTATCAGGTATACTTAAAACAACTGCATTCATTTCCTTGTATTAGAGTATTCTAGCTTGTTTTGGACATTTTAAGAGTTTGTTGAATTTTATTCTATGATGCTAGCAACCTGTTAAAGAAAAGGTTGTATTGCCTAAAACTAGTCCAGTAGTGGGTTTAAGAAAAGAGCATTATTATTGTTTCTGAGAGAGTTACTTATTCAGATGGACAGCTTTGTGCACAGTTGTTCACAGTACCTAAGCTTTACAATTTTGAAAAATACTTTGTCTAGTAGGAGAGTTGCCTTGCTATTGATAGATAGCTAGTGAAATTCCATCAATAATTCACAGTGGTAGGTTCTACAGTCTATCAAAAAATGCAAATTAAAAACATTTGTTTTCTGAAAATTGAAGTAGGTGGGTATCAACTTGCCAGTGATGTGGTTAGTTAGCTTTTGAGTTGCCTTCTAGAATAGTCTTGGTGACACAGCTGATGCAAACCATTAATGTTATGTTATCCTAGCTTGCCTTCATTCTTACTGGTTGGGTTCAGAGCCGATCCTCTGCTCCAACTCGGCCAAATACACTAGCTTGAAGTCTTTCACTTGGCTCATGGCTGAATACCTTTCCCATCATGCAGTGGTGTAATTCCCCTGATCTCGTTTGCCTCTTTACAAGGAGGATTCTCTCTCCTTGGCCGTGGCTAAAGTTTTTTGAAAAATTTTATATTTTCTTGTCTTTTGCTAATAATTATTAGTCTAGGAATAGTAATATAGATAGTTTTCTCTCTGCTGTAGTGCTGCATGCGCAATTTAATCTTGCTACTGTGTTTGTTGCTTTGTTGGCCATCGTTTAGTCACAAGGCCATTTCTCTTCTATCCCATCAAAGTTTCTGTAGAATAGTTGTTTAGTGTGTGTATTCCCTTGTCTGTGTTTATTAGCTCATTTTAGTTAGAGAGCTAAGTACCCGCTTAAGTTAGGGAGTTTTGTCTATTGCGTTCCCTTGCTGTAGCTCTACTAGGTCCGTTTAAGTTAGAGGGCTTAGAGCCTGTTTAACTAAGAGGGCAGAGCTGTTTTTTTCTCTTCAATAGATGTGCTGTGCTTTATTATAGTGTGTTATTAGGATACTTAGATATTGCGTGTGTTAGTTTTTCAATAGAATTTTGTGTAGTTAATGCTTACCCTTTTTCAGTATTGGTAGTTGTGTTTCCTTCTCATGATGTCTAAGGAAAGCAGTGAGAAGGAACCTAAGCCATCAGGCTTTAAAAAGTGTTATAAATGTTCAAAACAATGTCAATTACTGATGGGCATAGTATTTGTGTTTATTGTTTGGGGGTTATTCACCTCTAAGAGACATGTACTTTCTGTCACTCTTTCAGCTCCCATGTTTTGCAGGAAAGGAAGAACAACTTAATTCTCAGAGAACTCCTGAAAACTTCTTTTGATGAATATTTACAGTACCTCCTCTAAAAACAAATCACCTTCCCCTAAAGGTGACAAGTCTACAAAAAGACCCTCTTCCTCTTCATCGACTCATTTGGAGTCACCTCAAAAACTAGCCAAAACTTTAGAAAAATCAATCTCTATGGCTCCACAGCCCTCAAAACTGAGAGAGATCACCGAATTGGACAAATCCAGTCCTTTGACTCCACAGCCTTCGAAGCCAAAAGAGACTAGCTTTTGGAGCCGGTTCACTGAGCTAGTACCGGTCTCCCTTACCTTGAGATCTCCCATATTGCAGAGATCACGCTCACTGACCTTCTCCTCTAGGTCCTCTAAGAGTTTGTTGGACAATGACGTGGACAGGGTGGTGCGCAGACTTTTGAAGTTGCCGGCGCTGACTAAATTGTTTTCGCCTCTGACCCAACCGGTTTCATAGCCATTCAAGACTATTACATCCACGACTGTTCCTCCTCTGAGCCAAGCTGGATCTTTGGATCCAGAATGCCAGATACCACTTGCTGTAGACTCTTCGGTTCCAAGACCCCTCCAGGAAATTTTGGAACCGTTCCCTGGTCCGACACTCTCGGTGCCATCCGAGGTGTCTAGGATCAGACGTTCTCCAGTCAGCTCTGGGGTGGGACACTCGAACCCAAGTTTCTTCGGTTCTGAGTTTACCTCTTAGGGCTTCAGCGCAGCTGAGCTCGGCTACTACATCAGCCTCGGAGCCGGTCTCCTTGGTGCCAGGGATTCCCTCTCTTTCCTCAGAACCAGAGGTGTCCTCGGAGCCAGGGGGATCTGCTTTTGAGCTGATGAGGAGTGTGCTGTCCCCACCTATGGATCTACACAAGGATACTGGTATTCTTCCCCCCAAGGCACAGGCTTCTGTCTCAGCACCACCCCATCCACAGGACAGCAGAGATTCAGGGCCTCAGAGAGCCCCATTGGGCAAACCCCTCTCTTCCAAGACTTCCCCAGAATGCCCTTCTGAGGAGACTCTTCGAAAGAGAACATGCAAGAGGAAGCATATAGACTCTCCAGACAAGTCCATCACCTCTGACACTGACCTTGATGAGTCAGAAGGATCCCCATGGTCATCCTCTGAAGATATCTCTTTCTCAGATATCTTAGAAATCCTGAAACAGAGAGGCAGCTGGAAGCCCATCAGCCTTTCTGAGTCAGTGTACCTGAAGGCTTTTGGATCTCAACCTTCAGCCTCCTAGGTGTCTTCACCTTTTGACGAGCTAATAGAGTTGATTAGTCGAAAGGTGTGGGAGTCACCAAACACTATGGAACCAGTCCGTCGGAGGCCAAATAAGTTCTTATCAGCTCCAGCTGAAAAAGATTTTCTCACAAAAGGTGTCCCTGTAGATGCTATGGTGGTGGCAGTAGCCACCAAGAAGGAGCTTTCTGAAACATCCTCATCTGTCCATCCACCGAACAAGGACTCTCGAACGATGGACAGATACAGGAAGCGTATTTTTTTGTCAGCAACTTTTACCCTTAGATTGCTGAACTACCTTACGCACTTTACAAGACTACAAAGAGATCTCCTGAAGGTGTTAGGGGATACTCTCCAAGGTTCATTAGCTGCAGGAGTCCCAGACAAGGTGACCTCTCAGTTATCTACCTTAAATGCCATAGTTAACTCCTCCATGAGACTGATATCCTATGCAGCAGATGGAGTGAGCAGGGCAGCGGGTTCAGGAGTTTTCCTGAGGAGACACTCCTGCATGAGCTTGTGTAACTTTGCAGAACCTTTTAAGTCTACCTTTGTCAAAGCCCCTTTTGATGGTTCCTCACTCTTTGGACCCAAAGTCAAGGACACACTCACCAGATGTGAGCAGGAAGGAAAAACTCTCTCTGCCGTTAGAGTATGTTTTTCTGTACCTTCAAGACCTTACCCTAAAGGTCAGAAGAGTGGGAAAATGTGGTTCAAAAGATCCCAGGGAGTTTTTCAGAATGCACAAGGTGAACCCTTCCCCAGGGGCAGAGGGGCAGGAAAAATGGTAGACATCATCCACGAGGCAGAGGGGGGGTCCACAAAACCAGGGTGACCGTGATTCCTTTCCCAGTCGACTCTACCTGGGCTCCTGAAAGGAGGCCCATCTGCTCTACTCTGGAGGCAGTTGGGGGGGGGTAACTTTGTACACAGAAGCCTGGCGAGCTATCACAAGAGGCATATCCAGAGGTTATTCCATTCCCTTTTGCCATCGTGTCCCCCAGATTAGAACAATCTCAGATGTTCCACCCAATCAAAGGGAACAAGCAACTATAGAAATTCAAAAGTTGCTAGACAAAAGATTCATCTAAAAAGTCCTTGCAGACCAAATAGGATTCGGAGCTTACTCAAGATTCTTTTTAGTGCCAAGAAGAACAGGGGACTGGAGACCCATATTGGATCTCTGCAAACTAAATTAATCCGTGAAGAAGTCCAAGTTCCAAATGGTGACAGTCAGTTCTTCCCTTTTTAGGGAAAGACGATTGGATGTGCTCAGTAGGCCTCCAGTATGCGTACTACCACATACAAATGGACAGAGCATCGAGTCACTTACGCTTCCAGCTGTGAGCCAGTCATTATCAGTTTCGAGCTCTGCCCTTTGGTCTCACAACAGCACCCAGAGTTTCACCAAATGCATGACAGTAGTCACAGCTCATTTTTGATGTCTGGGATTCCAAGTGTTTCCGTATCTAGACGACTGGCTCCTAACTGCCACCAACAAGCATCATATCCCTGGGAAATCCAACGTGATAGCGGGCAAAATCAGCAGGGCGATATTAATGCCTCACGAGTGGTCTCTAAATCAAAACATAGTGGAGAAGATTTTCCGAAAATGGGGCCAGACTTGCTGCAACCTATTTGCCACCCCCATGAATACCAAATGAAGCAGCTACTTTTCCCTATCCCCATATGATGGAGACACCGAGAGATGCACTTGTTCACGATTGGCCCTTGGGACTACTGTATGCCTTTCCCCTGATACCCAATGTCATTCAGAAAACAAAATCATTGGCAAGCACACTAATTCCCATTGCTTCATATTGGCCTCATCAGATTTGTTTCCCCTTTCTCTGGCCTCATCTACAGGAGAAACCATGTGTTCTGGACCTAGCTCCAGGCCTTCTGACCCATATGTTGGGAACACTTCATCCTTCTCTCCAAACCCTGAATTTGACAGCATGGCTGCTCCACTTCCAAACTTAGTCAGGCTTCAAGACTTTACACCAGCAGTAAAACACATTTCGTTATCTTTTCACAAGGCTTCTACCAGGAAGTTATATTCCAGCAAATGGAAGAGGTTCTCCTACTGGGCAAAAGCAAAAAACATTAATCCCTTTTCTGCCCCAATGAGTTCAGTTTTAGAATTTCTCGCAGAACTTTTCCAGCAAGATTCCGCTGCAGCTGCAATTAGAGTTCAACTAGCTGCAATTTCTAATTTTCACATAGGTGAATACACTCCTAATCTGATGTCACACAAATTGTGTAAAGCATTTTTAAAAGGCACTTACTTATTGAGACCTCCCATAAAAGAACCTCTCTCACCATGGGATCTGAATTTTGTTCTGATTTACCTAACCTTACCGTCCTTTGAACCTTCATCATCATGTAATCTCAAATTTCTCTCTTGGAAAACTATTTTGTTAGTAGCCATTACATCTGCAAGAAGAGTCTCGGAATTGCAAGCTCTATCAATCAAGCCGCTATACTTGATTTTCCATAAGGATAGAGTATCTCTGTGAACTAATCCATCCTTTGTGCCAAAAGTCTGTTCTCAAACCAATCTGAATCAATCAATTAAGTTTTTTTCCTAATCATAGCAACATGGCAGAATACAAACTCCACCAATTGGATGTGCATAGGCAACTTGGGTTTTATCTGCATAGAACTAAAGATTTTAGGAAAACAGACCAATTGTTCATCTCCATTTCAGAGGCTAAAAAGGGCATGCCAGTTTCAAACGTTATGCTTTCAAATTGGCTCTCAAATTGCATTACCTTTATATACACCTCAAATAACAGAAAATTACCATTCAAAGTCAGAGGCCACTCGACTAGAGCTTTAGCAACATCCTCTGCTTACCTAGCCAGATTATCAATGGCCAGTATTTGTGCCATTGCTACGTGGGCAAGGTACCATACTTTTTTTACTCATTACAAAGTTAAATTGGCCTCCAGGAAGAGGGCTTCCTTTGGTTCCACTGTGCTCAAAGGTATACCCTGTGAGCCACCCAGGAAAATGGTGCTAGGGACACTGTCCCAACCAGTAAGATTGAAAGCAAGATAGGACAACATAATATAAAGAAGTTATGTATGCAGCATAACATTCCATGTTTGTTGCCCATCTTGCCCTTCATTCTTACGACCCTCCCACCTTCCCCCAGCCCAGGGTTCCTAGAGGACTTAGATGAGAGATTTTTCTTCCTTAGCGAATGAGCTCCTCTGAATTTCCTTGTTACTTCTATACCTGATGTTGCATAACAAATGTAGATGCATTGCTATGGTTCGCAGCAAACAAGATCCAGGGAATTGCACCATTGCATGATGGGGTAGTTATTCAACCACGAGCCAAGGGGAAGACTTCAAGCTAATGTATTCGTCTGAGTCAGAGATGAAGATCAGTTGCAAACCCAACCGGTAAGAATGAAGGGCGAGATGGACAAAAAACATGGAATGTTATGGTGAGTACATAACTTCTTTTTTGTTTGATACACTGCCCTAGCTGAGTTGGTTTCAGTTCTGCTTTGTTTCCTAATATTTAAAAACTGCTGGTACAGATTATTATTCTGATGGTCTTTTTCTCATTCCTTTCCTACTAATTTTCTTTTCTTCATTGAGAATTGATTTTCTGCTGTAATCCAGGGACAACGTTTCCAGTTAGGCATATAGAAGCTTGTAGGAACAATATATCTTGTATGGAGGATAGCTTATTTAGCAAGTAAGAGTAGCACTGAGGAGGATTTGTTTCATTGATGAGTCAAGCTGATGCTTTGCAGCATGGGGTGAAGATGTGATTCCATGGATTTCAGGTATAAATCTTCCAATTATACAACGACCCCCCCATTAAATATTCAAAAACGTGCACGCTGATTGGTCAGCGTGCATGTTGTAAATCAGAGTTATAGTAATGGAAAAAGGTCCGGTTGCCCGGACTTTTTCCATTACTATAACTCTTTTTTTTACAGCAATGGAGAACGCAAGATCTCCGTTGCTTCACACTGTCTCGCTATGTTAAACGAGTTTAACATATCAAGACAGCTTTAAAAAAGCAACGGAGATTCTCCGTTGCTTTTTTTAAAGCTGTCTCGCTATGTTAAACTCATTTAACATAGCAAAACAGTTTTTAAAAAGCAACTGAGATCTTGCTTTTTCCGTTGCTTTTTCAAAACTGTCTCGCTATGTTAAATGGGTTTAACATAGCGAGACAGCTTTAAAAAAGCAACAGATATTCTCCATTGCTTTTTAAAAAGCTGTCTCGCTAAGTTAAACTCATTTAACATGGTGAAACAGTTTATAAAAAGCAACAGAGATCTTGCTTTCTCTGTTGCTTTTGCCCACAGCTCTGATGTACTGCGTAGGCATGCGCATGCGCAGTACATCAGAACTGCCGCAGAATACCAGACAGCTGCGGAAGGACAGCAAGGAGACATTATACGATGCCATTATTTAAGAAAAGTAATTTTTTTTTTCTTAAATAATGTCATTGTATAATAGCAATAACCCACTTCTGGGTGTGTGTAATGCTGGATTTACCCAAGGTTGGCTTTGTTTGGCCACTCGGGCTTCGCCCTCGTGACCAAACCACACCAACCGTGGGTAAATCCAGCATTACCCACACCCAGGCGTGGGTTATTGCTATATTATCACCTGGACGCTTAATTGATTATTTAAAATAACCTGGGCTAAGGTTACTAAATGAGTTTGGATGAAGAATAAATCTTAAACAGTGGTAGATAATAGTGGTTATAATAAGACCTTGTAGTGAGTAATTGCCTGAAAAGGGGTATGCTGTCTTGGCTTGTTTTGCTATTTGTTCTAGGCCAGGAGATTGACACATCAGTGTAGTTGTGTGGACCCAGGCCAATAGCATTGATATGAAATCACCTAGAAATATGGTGTTTTTATTGATACCCTCAGGGAACTAATACAGAATGGGAACTGAAGTGGAAAGAAGCATATAAGCTACTCCCTTTGTGTATGTGCACATTCTTTCCTAGGAGTAGGTGTACTGTTTGTCAGTTAGTGGCATCATCATTTTGGATATTGAGTTTTTTAATTTGTGCAACACATGTAGGATGTTATTCCCAGTTTGTAGTAATACACTACCTCTTGTTCTTTTTCCAAGTATGTTATCTGTGTACATAGAATAGTTCCTTGCAGTGTTGCAAGGAGGGTAGAAATTGTCTTTTAACTATGTTTCAATAAGTACAAGTATATGTTGTTATTCTGTGAGTAGCCAGGGTTCAAGGATGGTCCATTTATTAATGATGCTATTTGTATTCATTAAGTTACCTTTCGAGTCTTTTGAACATAATCTTATATCAGATATTGGTACCCACATAAATTATATGGAACCTGGAATTTAGGTGAATATGTTTTGCAAGCCTAAATTTGATAGTGGAGAGGTAAAGTTAAGTAAGTATTTTTAAGGAGCAATAAGTATAACATAGTTGTAGAATTTGGGTATGGTACAGTTTGGGAGATATAAAGGTCAAGTTTTCAAAGAGTTGCTATCTCTCAACTGTCCCTGATTTTCAGAGACATCCCTGATTTTGAATCACATTTTAGCTCTGTCCCTCTTAATCCCTCCTAAAACTAGTGGCTATTGGAGGAAAGGTGGGGAATTACACTTAATGAATAATGACAGTGATTAAGAATTATAGACTTCTTTTATTTCAGAAAATGTATATTAATTTATATGCTCTGATTCTGTCAATGTCTGAAGTTAATAGCACTAATATTTTAAAAGGGTCCCTGATTATCCTTGATTTTTTCTGAATTTGTCCCTGATTCTGCTGAAACTTGTCCAAGATTGGTTGAGAGCTAATTAAGTTTGGGGATCTTATGATGCATAAATGGTGAGGACGTTTGGTTGGTCAGTTGGTTTAATTAGACTGCTAACAACTGAGTCACCGGAGAATGTGTCTATAATATTCAGGACAGACAGAAGAAGAAGAATGGTTTAAATACTATAATAAAGAATAAATATTTAATTGGTTACATATACTGATATTGTACTGACAGCAGCAGTTTAATGATTACCAATGCTGGAAAGCTGAAAGAAAGTATAAATGTGGAATATCTGTGTGAGGAGACTCTACAGTCAAAGTGAGGATATTATTTTTGGCTACTTTTATCTATCATATATACAAAGTGTGTGATATCATGTTTGGTTACACATATTTGTCGTATATACTGAGATTCTAAGAACTAGAATAGAGTGGAAGAGTGGGATGTAAGAGAATGGTGGCAAGTTGGTAAGCATGCATATTTGTTTTTGGTATGCTTTGGATTTTACAGTGGATATAAAAAGTGTACACACCTCTGTTAAAATGCCAGGTTTTTGTAATATAAAAAATGAGACCGCAATAAATCATTTCAAAACTTTTCCCACCTTTGCTGTGACCTATAACCTGTACAATTCAATTTAAAAACAAACAAATCTGTTAGGGAAAAAATATAAAAAATAAAAAATGTACAATAAGCTGGTTGCATAAGTGTACACACCCTTAAACTAATACTTTGTTGAAGCACCTTTTGATTTAATTACAGCATTCAGTCTTCTTGTGCACACATCTGCCATCAATTAAAGAGACTCTGATTAACCGCAAATAAAGTTCAGCTGTCCCAGTCAGATTTTCCTGACATTTACTCAGATGCCTGCTATGGCAAAAGCCATGGTTCACAGAGAGCTTACAAAGCATCAAAGGGATCTCATTGTTGAAAGGTATCAGTCAGGAGAAGGGTACAAAAAAATTTCCACAGCATTGGATATACCATGGAACACAGTGAAGACTAGTCATCAAAAAGTGGAGAAAATATGGGACAACAGTGATGTTGCAAAGAACCGGACGTCCCTCCAAAATTGATGAAAAGACAAGACAAAAACTGGTCAGGGAGGCTGCCAAGAGACCTACAGCAATGCTAAAGGAGCTGCAGGAATTTCTGGCAAGTACTGGTTGTGTACTACATGTGACAACAATCTCCAGTATTCTGCATATGTCTGGGCTATGGTGTAGGGTTGCAAGACGGAAGCCTTTTCTTACACAGAAAAACATCCAGGCCTGGCTAAAATTTGCAAAACAATACATCAAGTCTCCCAAAAGCATGTGGGAAAATGTGTCATGGTCTGATGAGACCAAGGCTGAACGTTTTGGTCACAATTCCAAAAGGTACGTTTGGTGCAAAAACAACACTTTGCATCACCAAATGAGCACCATCCCTATGGTGAAGCATGGTGGTAGCAGTATCATGTTTTGGGGTTGTTGTTTTTCACCTGGAACTGGGGCTTTAGCCAAGGTGGAAGGAATTATGAAGAGTTCCAAATACCATTCACTTTTGGCCTAAAACCTTCAGATGTCTGCTAGAAAGCTGAAGATGAAGAGGAATTTCACCTTTCAACACAACAATGACCCAAGCATACATCCAAATCAAAAAAAGAATGGCTTCACCAGACTAAAATTAAAGTTATGGAGTGGCCCAGCCAGATCCCAGATCTAAATCCAATAGAAAATCTGTCGGGCGATCTGGAGAGGGCTATGCACAAAAGATGCCCTCGCAATCTGAATTTTGCAAGGAAGAGTTGGCAAATATTGCCAATTGAAGATGTGCCATGCTGATAGACTCCTACCAAAGAAGACTGAATGCTGTAATTAAATCAAAATGTGCTTCAACAAAGTATTAGTTTAAGGGTGTGTACACTTATGCAACCAGCTTATTGTACGTTTTTTATTTTATATATTTTTTCCCCTAACAGATTTGGTGTTTTTCAATTGAATTTTACAGGTTATAGGTCACATTAAAGGAGGGAAAAGTTTTGAAATGATTTATTGTGGTCTCATTTTTTATATCACAAAAACCTGGCATTTTAACAGGGGTGTGTACACTTTTTATATCCACTGTATATTAGAAGAGATAGGAGAAAGAAGTGGAGAAAATTGATAGACGTTAGGGATGTAGCATGAGTAATCTGGAGGAAGCTAAGTACAAACAGTGTTAGTAGTAGTAAAATAACCTCTTACTGCAACTAAGATCCTGAAAGAGTACTAAGAGAGGCAGAGATAGTTAGCTAGGGTGCAGTGGCAATAACAGTGAAGAGAAAGATAGGTGTGGTGCATTGGTAATAGCACTGAAGAGAAAGATATGCATGATGTGTTAGCAATAATAGTTAAGAGGAAAGCTAGGTAAGGTGCAATGGCTATAATAATGAACAGAACAATAAGTGGGGCACAGTGGCTGTGATAGATAACAGGACATACAGTGGCTGTACTAGTGAGCATAGCACTAGGGAGAAAGTGGTGCTAATGTCTCTTATAGTGAAGACAAAGTTTGGTAGGGCACAGTGGCTGCAATAGTGAAGACAAGGCTAGGTAAGGCACAATGGCTGTGATAGTGAAGAGAAAGATTGGCAAGATGCAGTAATTATAATAATAAAAAGAAAGGTAGGGACCAATGACTCTAACAGGGAAGAGGAAGCTAGTTTTAGGACACAGTGGTATTAAGAATGAAGCGATGCTGCTGCTGCCACCAACAGCCTGGGGTGGTATGAAGAAAGACATGAGCGTGGAGTGGAGTTTGTGAGGTAGAAGTAATTAGTAAGAGAAAGAGAAATGGTTGTATTAATAGGAGAAAACTGTTGCTACCCACAAGAACCTGGAGTTCTAATAGGTCTGAAGGGAGAACTAGTTGTAATTTAACTAGAGGATCGCTGTTGTCAGCATAAGCATGTGGTTGTAGAAATAGTGATAGAGACAGCTAGAATAGTACAAAGAACATTTCTGTTATTACCTAAAATCCAGTGTGGTATAAAAAGAAAGCTGTGAGCCTGGAGTAGTACAAAAGGGTAACTCTTGGTACCATCAAGAGCTTGAAGTTGTAGTGATAATGACAGACAGAGCAAGCTGTAGTATTAAAGGATAGCCCTTGCTAGCATTTAAACCTGTATATGTAGAAAGAGTGAGTCAGAGTACAGTGACAAGAATTGTGAATGAACACTCTTACAACCACCTACAGACTAAAGTGATCTGAAAAAATGGTAGAGCCTGGTAGAGCTGGTTGTAGTACTAAAGAATAGCTTTTGTTGCAACCATGAATGGCAGACATAGCTAGTCAGGGCACAATAGTTAAAATAGTGAGAGGACACTCTTGTGCTTACCAAAAGCCCAGAGTGGTATAAAAAAAGGCCTAGAGCCATGGATGATGTGATGAGGATATGAAAAATGGTAGAAGAGATGGCATAGAAGATCTTGATATTACTGCTGCCTAGAGCTTGGAATGCAGAATTTAACTGAAAATGTCTAGAATACTGAAGGATGGCACCTACTGTCACCTGTAAGTGAGACCACATGCATTGTTGTGAAGAGAAGGGATACAGCAGAAGTATATAGATTAAAGCCCTTGCTGCCACCAAAGGTTTCATTAGAAGTGGAAGTTAGAATAAAATTTACCAAATAAAGAAAAAGGGCCTTGCTGCTTCTAATGGCAGGGCTAAGAATGACAAATAGCAGTGGTAGAAGATAGTAGAAACAGAAGAAAGGTATAGAGAATGGTAGATGTTAAGTTGTCTATCTCGCCTTCATTCTTGCTGGATGGGTTCGGAGCCGACCTCGGCTCCGACTCGGCCACTCTAAAAGCTCGAGAGTTGGTTCCTCCGGCTCGAGGCTCCCCTTATATCCCACAATGCTAGGCGAGAGTTACCCCAGATCTCGTTTGCCGCTACAGCTATCGAGGTGTTGGTTTTCTACCGGTTCTTGGTAAGTGACTTTTCTTGTGTACTTAGTCGATTAAAACCCCTTTAATTTTAATATTTTTACGTATTTCCCTTAGTTTAGAGAAATTCTTATCCCCTTTCTTAAAATACCTGTTTTTTTCCCTCAAGAACTTTAAGTTCTTCCCTTGGGCCTACAGGCCTTTTTTCTTTCCCTAGTGGAGAGTGTGTGTTATTTTTGTTTTTAAAACCTAGTTAGTGGTTTATTATATTTTATTATATTTTAAACTAGACAGGGTGTAATTAGTGTGTTTGTGTCTGTGTGTGTGATTACACCTGTAGTTATGTCTAAAGAAGCAAAGGTCTCAGTTCAAGAAGTGTGATGCGTGCTGTCAGAAAATGTCTCTGACAGACGCTCACACTTCTTGTGTCTACTGTCTGGGACCTTTGCACCTGCAGGACTCCTGTGCTGTGTGCCATGGCTTCAGCCCCAGGGTCCTGCAGGAAAGAAAAAATAAATTGATTTTAAGGGGCTTACTCAAGCCAGAGGATTCCCTTTCTGTATCTACAGGAAGCCCTCTAAGGCATCTAGGTCTTCGGCTCCGACAACTGAGCCGAGACCTAAGGTTTCTAAGCCTCTGCCTACATCGGCTCCGGCTGGAGCCGATGAGTCTCAGTCCACAATTTCTGTGGTTCCCTCGGCTCCGGCTGGAGCCGAGGTATTAGAAATTCCCGTGTCGGCTCCGACCAGACCTTGAGCCGGCGACTAGAAGAGGTCCAGGTCACCATCCCTTGGCTCCGTTCACTCGGCTCCAGGATCTCCCCTGCTGTCTGAACGGAGCCAAAGATCTCACTCCTCTAGGTCATCGAGGCTGTCGGATCATGACCTTCAGAGGGTAGTGAGTCGACTTCTTAAGTCCGAGGCACTGGCCCAGATGCTTCAGAGCCCGACTCATCAGTCGATGCCTGCCCCGGTCCATCAATATATTCCTCCTTCGACTCTCTTGAGCTCGGAGCCGGGTCGCGTCGGAACCGAGACTGTGGTAGTGTCGGAGCCGATACAATTGTCTTCGGCTCCGTCGTCGGCTCCGATTTCTTCCTTGGAAGAATCTCGGCGCCGAACTTCCCTCGTCGGCTCCGAGGGGGTGAGTGGCATCGGACCCTTGTCCGACCCCGCTCTTCCTCTCGGAGCTTCGGCGCTGGTGAGTTCGGCTCCGACATCGGCCTCGGAGCCATCACTGTCGGTGCCGAGGGGGTTCTTAGCTTCGGGCGGGGACCTGTGGCTTTGCCTGACAGGGGTGCATTCGAGGTCATGCGGAGTGTGTTAGAGCCTGGCTCTACTCCACAGTCGGCTCCGTCCGCCCCTCCTCACGGTGCCTCAGGTCAAGTCGACTCACTCCCTCATCCCGGACCGCAGAGAGCCAGCTCCTCAGGAACCCCCTGTGGGATTTCATCCTCTTCGAGGCCTCTCCTGATTTGGCAGAAGAGCCCCCTCGGAAGAGGAAGTGTAAGAGGAAACACATTGACTCACCTGAGTCCATCACGTCTGACACAGATTTGGATGATTCTGAGGGTTCCCCCCGTTCCCCTTCTGAAGATGTCTCATTTGCAGACATTCTAGAGATCCTGAAACAGAGGGGAAATTGGCCAGCCCTCAACCCTTCGGAGGATGAATCTGTGTATCTTGAGGCGTTTGGCTGTCGCCCTTCCACCTCCTGGGTGTCTCCCCCCTTTGACCCCCTCATGCAGGTGGTTGCTAAGAAGGCATGGACGGCTCCTGATTCAGTGGACCCCACTCCCAGGAGACCCTCCAAGTTTATAACGGCACCAGCAGACAAACAGTTCTTGACGAAAGGAGTCTCTGTGGATGCTATGGTGGTAGCTGCTGCCACTAAGAAGGAGCTAGCTGATCCTTCAGTACCTGTCCATCCACCTAACAAGGAATCTAGGTCCATGGACAGGTACGGGAAGCGGATGTTCTCGTCAGCGACATTTACCATGCGTTCGCTGAACTACCTATGCCATTTTACTCGTCTTCAAAGGGACTTGATCAAGGAAGCGAGTGAAATGTTAAAGGACCCTACAGCTGCGGGTTTTCAAGATAAGATGAACACGCAGCTGGCTACCCTTAACTCCATATCCAACTCCTCCATGCGCCTTCTTTCTTACGCGGCAGATGGAGCGAGTAGAGCCGCAGGGACAGGTGTGGCCTTACGTAGGCATGCCTGGATGCGGCTGTGCAATTTTGCGGACCCCTTCAAGACGTCTTTCACTAACTCCCCGTTTGATGGATCATCTCTCTTTGGTCCTCAAGTGAAAGAAACCTTGACTAGGTGCGAAACTGATGGCAAGACCCTTTCTGCCGTCGGAGTCCGTTTTTCTACTCCTTCTAGGCCTTACCCCAAAGGCCAGAAAGGTGGAAAGATGTGGTTCCGTAAACAATCTCAAGGGACTTCGCCTGACGCACAGAGTCGTTTCCCCGCCAGAGGCAGAGGCGGGAATAACAATGGTAGACGTCGCCCTAGGGGCAGGGGGGGTCCGCAGAACCAGGGCAATCGGGAAACCTTCTCTGACAAGTCCTTTCAGCATCCCTGAGGTGTTGCCCGACTGCCCACCTTCGGAGGCAGTCGGGGGAAGATTCTCACTGTACCCAGAAGCCTGGCTATCCCTGACTCAAGACAAATGGGTACAGTCCATCATTTCCGAAGGCTATTCTATCCCCTTTCTTCGCTTTCCAAATCAATCAAAAAAATCCCTTCCAGATGTTCCACCCGCTCAAAGGGATCTAGCGGTTTTAGAGATTTCAAAACTGCTTGCAAAAAGAGCAATTCAGCCAGTTCCAGCAGACCAGCAAGGATCCGGAATCTACTCAAGGTTCTTTTTAGTTCCAAAGAAAACAGGGGACTGGAGACCAATTTTGGATCTCAGTATCTTGAACAGATCAGTCAAGAAAACAAGATTTCGGATGGTCACGCTGCAGTCCATCCTTCCCCTATTGGGAAAAGGAAACTGGATGTGCTCTATAGACCTTCAGGATGCGTACTATCACATAAAAATGAACAGACGCTCCAGAAGATTCCTCCGCTTCAGGCTGGGAACCAGTCATTTTCAATTCAGGGCCCTGCCCTTTGGTCTCACCACTGCCCCCCGGGTGTTTACCAAATGCATGGCAGTGGTAGCTTCTCACCTGAGACGACAAGGATTCCAGGTGTTTCCATATTTGGATGACTGGCTCCTCACAGCTCCCACCAAGCATCTCCTTCTGATGGCCAGGGATTACACTTTTCGCATTTGTCAAAAGTTGGGCATTTCAATAAATTGCGAAAAGTCTGTTTTGTCGCCTTGTCGTACTATTATCTACATAGGCGCAAATCTAGACACAGTAGACATGTCTGCGAGGCTAACAGATCAGAGAATAACAGACATACACAAACTGGTCTCACTCCTTTTCAACAACAACAGAATCAAAGCCAGGTTAGTTCTGAAAGTGTTGGGAATTATGGCTGCGGCCATACCTCTGCTTCCATTAGCCAGATTCCACATGCGGATCCTTCAATGGATGCTCTTTACTCAATGGTCATACCAGCAACTTCCAATGTCTCACACCATTATGATCACGCAAGCGTGCAAAAATCATCTCATGTGGTGGATATCTTCCCCTCAGCTCTTGCTGGGAAGACCCTTTGTTCCACCCCCTCCGGTTGCTACTCTGACAACGGATGCCTCCCTGATCGGGTGGCATTATCAGGGCAGGACGGTCCAGGGCACATGGCAACCAGACGAATGCCACTTGCACATAAATGTTCTGGAGATGAGAGCAGTGCTTTTAGCGTTGCAAGCCCTTCAAGACTCTCTTCCCTTGGGAACGATTGCAATCCAGACAGACAATATGTCTGTAGTGTGGTACATCAACAAACAAGGCGGAACCAGATCATACCCCTGTGTCGAGAAGCACTCAGAGTGTGGCAATGGGCGATTTCTTCTCAGCGGTTTCTGATAGCAACGCACATCCCCGGAAGTCCAATCAAATTGCGGACAAGTTGAGCAGAGCTATCCTCATGCCTCACGAGTGGTCTCTGAAAGACTCTGTTGTGAGAGAAATTTTTCTCAAGTGGGGTCAGCCTTGCTGCGATCTTTTTGCTACTCCCCAAAACAGCAAGTGCAGAGAATATTTCACTCTATTCCCTTTACCAGGCCAACCCAGCAGAGATGCTCTAGTCCAAGTTTGGCCCCGGGGACTTCTGTATGCATTTCCTCCCTTCCCACTAATCTCTCAAGTGATACAGAAAGCTATCGCTCAGAAGGCCTCATTGATCCTCATTGCTCCTTACTGGCCTCGACAGGTGTGGTTCCCCTTTCTACATCAATGTCTATTGGAGCGACCGTGGCATCTGGACCTAGTTCCAGATCTTTTGATCCATCAGTCGGGTCAGTTACATCGCTCCCTCCCCTCTCTGAACCTCACTGCTTGGTTCCTCCAGTTCCAACCTTAGCCAGGCTTCCTCAATTATCTCACTCTGTTCGAGATATATTGATAGCTTCCCATAAATCTTCCACTCGGAAGATTTATTTGAGTAAGTGGAAACGCTTCACATTTTGGGCTCAAGGAAGGGACATAGATCCTTTCACTGCTTCCATCCAAATAGTCCTTGATTTTCTAGCTGAACTCTTCCATGCAGGTTCATCTCCCTCTACTCTTAAAGTTCAATTGGCAGCTATTTCTAACTTTCATGTGGGTATTTCTGAATCTGCCTTAATGTCCCACAAGCTTTGCAAAGCATTTTTGAAAGGAGTTTTTCTGCTCAGACCTCCTATAAGAAATCCTCCTTCTCCTTGGGACCTAAATTTAGTTCTTACTTCTTTGATTCTACCCCCTTTCGAACCTGCAGCATCCTGTTCTTTAAAACTGCTATCATGGAAGACTCTCTTTCTGGTGGCTATTACTTCAGCTAGAAGAGTTTCAGAGCTTCAAGCACTCAGCTGTCGACCTCCTTATCTATTGTTTCATAAGGACAGAGTATCCTTACGAACTAACCCGTCCTTTTTGCCTAAGGTGGTCTCGACGTCAAATCTAAATCAAAGCATTGACCTCCTGTCTTTTTTTCCAGAATATTCCAATAGGTCTGAACAAAAATTACACTGCCTGGATGTTCATCGTCAATTGAGGTACTACTTGGATAGAACAAAACAATTCAGAAAATCTGATCAGCTGTTTGTCTCCTATGCGGAAAGCAGAAAGGGACTTTCAGTTTCAAAGGTATCATTATCCAGATGGCTAACATCTTTGATTTCCCTTGTATATGAAATTAGACACCAAAACTGCCTAATAAACCTAAGGCCCATTCCACCAGAGCTTTGGCTACTTCTTTAGCCTTCCAAGACAGACTGCCTATTGACACCATTTGTGCAGCGGCTACTTGGGCTACTCCTCACACTTTCATTTCTCATTATAAGTTGGACTTAGCTTCTAGGCATAGAGCTAACTTTGGTTCCACTGTTCTCAGGAGTCTGTTCCGTTAGGCCACCCGGGACAAAGTGCTAGGGACAGTCCCATCCAGCAAGAATGAAGGCGAGATAGACAACTTAACATATAGAAGTTATGTTCTTACCATAACGTTCCATGTTAGTTGTCTTCTTCTCGCCTTCTTCTTAAGGCCCCACCCTCCTTCCCCTGGCCTGGACAGA
This sequence comes from Protopterus annectens, assembly GCF_019279795.1. Classification (NCBI taxonomy): domain Eukaryota; kingdom Metazoa; phylum Chordata; order Ceratodontiformes; family Protopteridae; genus Protopterus; species Protopterus annectens. The sequence goes on along the minus strand of NC_056745.1, from coordinate 1,145,978,237 downwards.
CCTAGAGGAGTTGTGATTGTGACCTCTCTTTCTACCACCTCTTTCTTAGGCATATGCTGTTGTGCATATTTCCTGGATCAGGATGTAGGTCACCCTTCTTTCTTCCTGTTGTTAGAGGTGGACTCTGTTAGAGTTATTCTGTTACTATGATAAGCTGGGGTTAGCTTACAAACGAGATCTGAGGTAACTCTCGCCTAGCATTGTGGGATATAAGGGGAGCCTCGAGCCGGTGGAACCAACTCTCGAGCTTTTAGAGTGGCCGAGTCGGAGCCGAGGTCGGCTCCGAACCCATCCAGCAAGAAGAAGGCGAGAAGAAGACAACTAACATGGAACGTTATGGTAAGAACATAACTTCTATTTCTTGCTGTATCCAAGAGCTAAGATGGGAATAATAGAGGTCGTTGTAGTAGGCACCTTCTGCCACCAGGAGCTGCACAGTTGACTGAATGCAGTTTTGTAGTGGAAAGCAGAAATATAGCCTTAGGTGAAACAGAGCTTGGAATGGAAATTGAAGTGAAAGGCTCCTGCCACTGCTAGAAGGCACCAGAACTGTAGTAGCTCTGACTGCCACCAAGAACTTAGAATGCAGAATAAAGAATATATTGCTGCCACTGAGGCTAAGAATGAGGAGAACAGAAGAGGTAGGATGTTCTAGAGGAAGAAGCAAGGTATCAAAGATGTTAATACTTGCTGCATCCAAGAGCTAAGAAAGAAATGGTAGAGATAATTGTTAAGTAGTACATGCTGCTACCATGAGCAATGAAAGCTGTAAAGGAAATTGTATGACTTGTTTGTGGAAAGTAAACTCTATCATGTCTAAGAATGTAATATATGGAAGTGAGTAGTTCTTGTTGCTGCTAGAAGCAACCAGGATTTGAGTAGCCAGTGCTGTGACTGGAGCTTGGAAAGTAGCATGAGCTTGGAAAGTAGCATGAGCCAGAATGCAGAGCTGAGTATTCAAATGTTCTGTCTGTGCAGAAGTGATACAGCCTATGCTGCCAGTAAGAGCTGGGTGTGTGGTATCAGGACTGGGATGGGAAAATAATTCACAAGTTGTCAATTGGAGTTTAACAGAGGACACAAAGAGAAAACTGATGAAAACCTTAAGTACTACCCTTGATACTACCTCGTAAGAATAGAGAGGACTGGAATGAGTAGAGGTACATTTCCTTATTGCTTACAGGAGAATGAAGAGTAAATGTCTGTAGTTTAAGATACCTGTTGATGTTCATATTGATCACTGTTGTAGTAGCCTTAGCTATATGGGTTATATCCTGCATAGGATATAACAGCTAGCCACCTTCCAAAGCTTTAGGACACCTTCCACAACATCCAAGCGGAAAGTTAGCTCGAGCTGAGCTGACCAAAAAATTCAGGTTTGGTCACCAAGTCTTTTAGATTTTCCTGCCTGCAAAGAGTACACTCCTCTGAGGCTTTCAAGGATTAACGGTTGGCTTGTGCTGTTCCTTTGCTCAGATTAGTTCCCTTTGGGGAAAACCTTACATTTAAAAAAATGTTCACTTTATAACACTTTCCTATTCACATAAGATATTTTAAAGCTAGGAGTTTTTGTTTTAAAGAACTGTCATGAGATTGTACTGTACTTTTAAACGAGAACACTAATTTTTTTTCCTGTAAGTTTAAAAGTGGTTTAAAGTAATTAAAAACATTTTTTCCTGTGGAGAAATTGTATTTATTTTTCTTTTTGGGGCTGGCTAAGTGTTCTAAAGTGTTTTTTTTACATGAAAAAGTGACTTTTAAAGACTTAAGATGTTATGTGATCCTATCTCGCCTACATTCTGTACTGATGGGTTCGGAGCCGATCCTCGGCTCCGACACAGCACGCTATGCTATAGAGCGAAGTCTCTCATTGGTTGAGCTATTCTATATCCCAGGATGCACCACCGCTACTTCCCCAGATCTCGTTTGCCGCTTACAAGCTAGGACGTGGTCTCGAACTTGGCTGAGCTAAGTGCTGTTTTTTTCTGAGAGTTTTCTGTCAGGAATTTCTTAAATCTTTACCCAAAAGCTGTTTTAACAGCTACCGTTGTGTATACTTGTGTTTTTGTGAAAAATTTGTGGTAAAAATTTTGTGTTTGGACAGGGAAAGGTTTCCGTTTAAGTTAGAGGGACCTTCCCCTCGTTCTTATTGAGTCTTCTTGTTGTTTCAGAGGTCAAGTACCTGTTTTAGTTAGAGGGTTCTTGGCCCTCTTTTTGGTGTTTGTCATACGTTTAAGTTTCTTGGGCTTTCGCTCTTGTTAAAAAAAAAAAAAAAAAAAAAAGTTTCTTTATTGTTGTGTAGCCATATATTGTGTGTTTCTCTGACAAGTGTCTACAATTATGTCTAAGGAGCATAGACCCTCCGGATTTAAAAAATGCACGAGATGCAACTACAAAATGTCCATCACGGACGATCACTCCTTATGCGTGTACTGCTTAGGCGCCAAACACCTTCAGGAGTCCTGCAGCATGTGTCACGCCTTTTCCTCTCGGGTCCTCCAAGAGAGGAAGAATAAATTGATCTTAAAAGGGCTTATCAAACAATCCTTCAAAGAGGCCTTATTTTCCTCTTCCTCTCCAGCTAAGAAAAAGAAATCGTCGGCTCCGACCAGCCCGTCGGAACCGACCACTAAGAAATCTAGGCAGGCTTCTCCATCGGCTCCATGGACTTCGGAGCCGAGGGCGGAACGGTCTGCCTCGATGCCTCCAGCCTCGACTCCTCTGGTTTCGGAGCCGATGGCTGGTGCTTCGAGAGGCGGGTCACCTTCATCGGCTCCACTGATTTTGGAGCCGATGAGGGTTGCCGGCTCAGGCACTTCCCCTTCGGCGCCGAAGCCCTCTTTGGCACCGAGGGAAATTGCTATGGAATCTCCCTCGGCACCGATATTGGTCGAGTCTATTCGGAGCCGGTCCCCCAGTCCTTCGGAGCCGATGGAGAAGTCGGCTCGGACCCGGTCGGTCTCCTCCCGATCTTCCAAGATGTCGGATTCGGACATCGACAAGGTGCTCCAAAGACTCTTTCAGTCTCCTGTATTCCAGAAATTAGTTTCGGCTCCAGCCCAATCGGCTTCGGAGCCGATGGCCCACCCTGTAGTTCTGGTTCCTCCTCCAACAGCCTCGGCACCATTGGAGCCGGTGCTGGTGGAGCCGATGGAGGTTTTCGGGTCGGCTCCGACCCTTACTCCAACTCCGGCTTTCGGGTCGGAGTTCGGTACACGGACCTCCTCGGTCGGCCCCGGGGGTGACGCTTCGGGACCGATGTTTTCGGTTCCGAGCCTTCCTCTCGGTGCGTCGGCTGCGGGGGTGCCATCTACTGTTGTGGCCCCGGGGGTTGGACCTTCCCAGGACTCTGGCGGTCCGGCCTTCAGGGCCATGAGGAGTGCTTTGAACAAATCTTCTTTGGCTACCTCTACGGTCTCACCGGTACCTTCCCTACACACAGAGACTGGGTCTTTTGTAGTTCCCCTGTTACTAGACAGTGGAGCCCTGGGGCCTGAGGTCACCCCCAGTGGGGTTTCCCCCCCTCCTGGAGGTCCCTCTGAAGCTTCTTCGGAGGAACCCCCAAGGAAAAGACTGTGCAAGAGGAAGCACGTCGACTCCCCCGATGAATCTCTCACGTCGGACACCGATCTTGATGATGCGGAGGGGTCCCCTAAGTCGTCCTCGGATGATGTCTCCTTTGCAGACATCTTGGAAGCCCTCAAACAACGAGGCGGCTGGCATTCCAAACCCCCTTCTGCTGATGAGTCGGTGTTCCTCAAGGCCTTCGGGGCTCAGCCCTCCACCTCCTGGGTGTCTCTGCCCTTCGACGAGCTCCTAGATTTGATCTGTCGAAGGGCGTGGGGGCATCCAGACTCTGTGGAACCAGTGCCGGCTCGCCCAAATAAATTCTTATCAGCACCCCCAGAGAAGGAGTTTCTGACCAAAGGTGTGGCTGTAGATGCCCTGGTGGTGGCATCTGCTACCCAGCAAGATGTAGCAGAGGCTTCGACGTCCGTCCATCCTCCTAATAAGGAGTCTAGGAGCATGGACCGGTACGGGAAGCGCACCCTCAGTTCAGCGGCCTTTACCTTAAGGTCCCTGAACTATTTGACGCACTTCACTAGACTTCAGAGGGATCTGATCAAGGAGCTTTCAGATACCCTCTTGGGTAACCTACCTGAGCAGCTGGCCCAGACGGTTGGCTCTCAGTTGGCTACTCTGTCATCGATATCAAACTCGTCCATGAGGCTCATTTCATATGCAGCCGAGGGGGCGAGTAGAGCGGCGGGTATGGGTGTTGCTCTATGGAGGCAAGCCTGGCTCCGCCTGTGTCATTTTGCGGAAGCCTTTAAGTCTTCCTTTGCCGACGCTCCCTTTGATGGGTCCTCTTTGTTTGGACCCAAGGTAAAGGACACATTGACCCGCTGTGAGCAAGAAGGTAAGACTTTGATTGCCGTAGGGGCATGATTTTCCACTCCCTTTCGGCCTTACCCCAAGGCTAAAAGAGGAGGGAAAATGTGGTTCCGTAAATCCCAGAAGTCTTATCCCTCGCAGCAGGATGATCCCCCTTCTAGAGGCAGAGGAGGGGGAAATTTTTCTGGAAGACGCCGTCCCAGAGGCGGCAGAGGCCCCCGCAACACTGGAGACCGCGAGTCCTTTTGTGGCTCTTCAGCCTTCCACAATCCCTGAAGGATTGCCCGACTGTGCAGCTCCAGAGCCAGTCGGGGGTCGTTTTTCGAGGCATCTAAAAGCCTGGGAAGGTATCACTCAGGACCGATGGGTGCTTCGAATCATCGCCGGAGGTTACGCCATCCCTTTTTCACACCCTCCACCGCCGTCCAAGAAAATGCCGGACCCGCCACCCAGTCAACAGGAAATCGCAGCCTTAGAAATCTCAAAGCTGCTTCAAAAAGGAGTCATCCAACCAGTCCCCGCAGACCAGATTGGATTAGGGACTTACTCAAGATTCTTTTTGGTGCCAAAAAAGACCGGGGACTTGAGGCTCATTTTGGATCTCAGCAACCTAAATCGATCAGTCAAAAAGTTCAAGTTCTGAATGGTCACCTTACAATCCATTCTCCCACTGCTGGAGAAAGGTGTTTGGATGTGCTCCATAGATCTCACATCCTGATAGATCAGGCGTCCAGGAGACATTTGCGCTTCAGCCTGGGAGACAGTCATTTTCAGTTCTGCGCACTGCCCTTTGGTCTCACCACAGCCCCCAGGGTGTTCACCAAATGTTTGGCAGTCGTGACTGCTCAGCTCAGGAGTCTAGGATTCCAGGTGTTTCCGTATCTGGACGACTGGCTCCTAACTGCCACCTCCAGGCGTCTACTATTGCAAAACCTACAAGCCACCATATTACTAGGCACTTCCCTTGGAATCACCTTCAATTGGCCAAAGTCTGTTTTGCTGCCATCTCAGCGCATAAGGTTCATCGGAGTAGAGATAGACTCAAACCAAATGTGGGTCTATCTTCCTACAGAAAGGATACAGACTATACAGGCTCAAGTCCGAGCCTTGCTTCTCAGATCCAAAGCCCCAGCCAGGATGGTCCTGCAGCTATTAGGCTCTATGTCGGCCACTGTTCTCCTAGTCCCCTTAGCAAGATTGCATATGAGAATTCTCCAGTGGCTCCTATAGACACAGTGGTCCTTTCAGGATCTCCCTCTCAGTCACCTCATACGGATCACAGAAACCTGCAAACGGGACCTTTGCTGGTGGCTGGTGTCCTCCAATCTGGATCAGGGACGACCCTTCGTTCCACCTCCTCCTATGGCCACATTGACGACGGACGCCTCCCAGACGGGGTGGGGGGGGCATTACCTGGGCAGGTCAGTCCAAGGCAATTGGCATTCCGACGAGAGTCTCCTTCATATCAACATTCTAGAAATGAGGGCGGTGTTTCTATCTCTACAAGCCCTCCACGATTACCTCCCTCAGGGCGTAATTGCCATTCACTCCGACAACATGTCAGTAGTCTGGTATCTGAACAAGCAGGGAGGGACCAGATCCTACCCCCTTTGCAGAGAGGCCATGAGAGTTTGGGAATGGGCAGTGGCGACCAGACGTTTTCTGGTAGCGACTCATATCCCTGGGAGATCCAACGTGATAGCCGACAGACTAAGCAGAACTATTCTCTCTCCTCACGAGTGGTCTCTGAACGATGCAGTGGCAACTCAGATCTTCAGCAGATGGGGAACTCCTTGTTGCGACCTTTTCGCAACCCCGCTGAATGCGAAGTGCAGAAAATTCTTCTCTCTCACTCCAGCTCCAGAGGAGAGTCCCATGGATGCCTTAGCCCATCCTTGGCCCACCGGCTTGCTATACGCCTTCCCTCCAGTTCCCCTCCTTCCCAGAGTGATCCAAAAGGCGTCTCACTTAGGGAGCAAAATGATTTTAGTTGCCCCTTACTGGCCTCATCAGGTATGGTTTCCCTATCTTTGGAAATATGCACTGGACGGTCCATGGTTCCTGGATCAGATCCCGGACCTATTAATTCATCAGTCGGGACAACTCCATCAGTCCCTTCACACTTTGAAGTTAACAGCTTGGCTCCTCCTCTTCCGACTATAGTCAGGAATCATACTTTAGACCCGGAAGTCATACGTATCTTATCCTCGGCCCACAAGTCTGCCACTAAGAAATTGTATACTAGCAAATGGAAGAGATTTGCTATTTGGGCTCAACTCCGGGTCTAGATCCCATCACTGTCCCGGTGTCAGAAGTCCTGAAGTTTCTAACTTCCCTATTCAATCAAGGTTCTTCAGTCTCTACCATCAAGGTCCAATTGGCAGCTATTTCCAATTTTCATGAATCTATAAACCCACCTTTAATGAGCAACAGATTGTGTAAAACCTTCATGAAAGGTGCTGCGCTTTTACGACCTCCGATTTCTCATCCTGCTCCTCCGTGGGATCTCAATGTGGTATTACGTGCCTTAACCTCCTCCCCCTTCGAACCGGCAGCAACCTGTGATTTGAAATTTCTTTCTTGGAAAACTGCCTTTCTGGTCGCGATTACTTTAGCCAGAAGGGTTTCAGAGCTTCAAGCTCTATCTGTCAAACCACCGTACCTGGTTTTTCACAAAGATAGAGTATCCCTCAGGCCTAACCCATCTTTTGTCCCTAAAGTTTGTTCCAGTTTTTGCCTGCAACAGTCATTAGAACTTCCAGTTTTCTTCCCAAAGTACTCAAACAAAGCGGAATACATCTTCCACACATTGGATGTTCACAGGCAATTGCGCTTTTATTTAGACAGGACCCAACAAACACGGGAAACAGATCAATTGTTTGTGTCCTTTTCGGATAATAAATTGGGCAAAGCCGTCACAAAGGTCACTATTGCCAAATGGATCAGGGACTGTATTAGTCAGGCTTATTCCTCTTCTAATAAACAGCTTACAACCTCTGTCAAAGCTCACTCTACAAGAGTTATGGCTACTTCAATAGCATTCCATTCTAAGCTTGCCATTAGTGACATTTATGCTGCGGCTACGTGGTCTTCCCCGCACACCTTCATTTCCCACTACAAATTGGATGTGGCATCTCGGGGGCGAGCTTCATTTGGTTCCACACTTCTCAGGAGTGTTTTCCAGTGAGCCACCCAGGAATCAGGTGCTAGGGACGCTGTCCCATCAGTACAGAATGTAGGCGAAATAGGATCACATAACATCTTTTAGTTATGTACTTACCATAACTTTAGATGTTTGGGATCCATCTTGCCTACATTCCTAATAACCCACCCTCCTTCCCCCTGCCTTGGAGATCAGAAGAGACCGGACGGTCCGAGTACTATTGTTTCATCTTGAAACATCTGGCAATGTTATATAAACAGTTATGTGTGTATGCATGAGTGCGGACAAACAAGATCTGGGAAAGTAGCGGTGGTGCATCCTGGGATATAGAATAGCTCAGCCAATGAGAGACTTTGCTCTATAGCATAGCGTGCCGAGTCGGAGCCGAGGATCGGCTCCGAACCCATCAGTACAGAATGTAGGCGAGATGGATCCCAAACATCTAAAGTTATGGTAAGTACATAACTAAAAGTTTTACCAGCTCGTGCTGCTTGTTTTCCTCAGAAAAGAGCCACCATTTTTTACTTGACCAGGGGAAAAACACTCAGTCCCACAGTCAGTCCTTCTTCTAGCCACAGAATGGAAAAGTTAGGCAAATACCCTTTGCCATCACAGCAGGCTACCAATTTGCCTCAGCTGCATGGTTGTGACTCTGCTGCAGCCATTAGTTGTATGTCAGAGCACTCATCTTTACCCTGTATCTTTCTGGTGTAGCATCTGTAGCCACTATGGACTGGGGGTTATCCATGTCCCCTGAGTGGGCAAGGGAGAGCCACTGTTTTGTTCCTGGGAGAGGGAACAGGGAAGACTTCCCTGTTTTGTCAAGATTTTGTTCCCAACCCTGAGTAAGCTGATATTGCCATTAATAACACTCTTGGCCCCATTTTTCCTGTCAAAAAGAAATGGAAAACTAAACGTATACCTACTCCTCCTCAAACTTCCCTAAACTGGAGTAGTTTACTGGATCTGGCTCGGGTTTAATTCAGTTTATTGGTATGTCTTATAAACTATTTACTAGTAAAAGAGATTTGAGATTTGTAATCTGGACAGGAGAATGATGGGACAGGCACAGTTCTTTTTCTGAATCTCTGAAACTATTTTCAGAATGTGCCAGTGTTTTCAGAGGGAGAACATTGAGGTTGGTCTGTCCTTCAGAAAATACTATGAGCTGTTACAGAAAGAATTTCCAGAATCTTTACTCATTCCTCTGGTTCTGTCAGCTTTGGAGGATATGTGTGTGTGCATGTTTGTGTGTGGTCACTGCCTGCACTTTTCCTGATAAGTCAGCCAGCTACCCCTATAAAAGGCAGACAGGATACATTAAATTCCTGGGTCTTTTAACTTTGTCTACACTCTTCCCAAACCTGACTGAGTAGCTATAATTTTAGTTAATCCTACGTCTGCTAAACATTTAGTTAATTCCAAGCCTACCTTTCTGATATGGATGGGAAGATTATTTCCTAGTATGGGAAAAAGTGTATGCTTCTGCAACTTTGATTTTCAGGATTTTGAATTGTCAGGCTCACTCCTATGATGAAGTTTGTTTTGAGTAATTGTGAACATATGATGATTGTTTTGTCTGCAGTTTCTTCTTGTGAAAAAAATAGCTTTAAATAATTTTGTTAGTTTAAGTCACTACTCATTGTTTAACAAAAATCAAGGCACTCAACTCTCTGAATCATCTTTTTGTCCCTGGGATCTCCTCAAGTTGTTACAGACAATATCACAGTTATGCAGTACATCAACGAGCAAGAGGGAACTGATACTTCTTCCAGGTCTTTGGCCACTGGTACTGTTTGGAGGAGATTTGCCTTGCTATGTTCAAAGAACCTCCCAGATGATGATAAAAATCAGATTTTAAATTCTCCTTTGGCTAGAGAGTTAGCTTTTGGCCCATCTGCTGCAGAGGTGATCAAAAAGTGCGATTAAAATGTTAAGTTGATACAGGGAATCTCTAAAATTTCAATTTTCCAAATTTTCTAAAGGGCTCTCTAACCCCTCATCTAATTTTGCCACACAGCAAATGAAACATTCTCAACAAAATGCAGGTAAACAGACATTTAAGAAGAAATGGCAAGGGTGTTCCAAAAAGATTTCTGGAAATACCCAAAACCAAGAACAGTCCTTCAACTCAGAATGACTATGTAAGGGTCTTTGTGCCTGCCCCCCCCCATCCCAACCCTAAGAGCCCAGTCTTCCTTCCAGAAAGTCTGTATCTCCTCTTTTCTCTTTGGAAACAGATAGTTTTAGACAAATGGGTTCCAAATATTATCCATCAAATCTACAGATAGCAGTGGGAGGAAATTCAACCTTTCCAGGGGGTAATCTCAAATTTATCAGACCATACTCTTTTATTTCCACTTGTCCTTCATCACATATTGTCCAAGGTTGTGATAGAACCAGATCCTCCTTCCGATATGGGGAAGCATTTTGATTCAAGAATGTTTGTAATGTCAACGAAAACAAATGCTTGGAGACCAGTTCTGGATCTTTCTTTCCTAACCCTGTTTGAGATAATTCCCAAATTCAAAATGATGTCACTTCACAACCTATTTCCTCTTCTTCCTCTTTCAAGTTTCCTGGTAACACTAGATTTAAAAGATGCTTATCATCACATCCTTATTCATCCAAACTTTGGGTGTTTCTTATGGTTTTGTGTGTCTGGATCACATTAGCAGTTCTTTGCTTTATCTTTTGGACTATCCACTACACCAAGAGTATTCACAAAGTGTCTAGCTCCAGTTATACCTCATTGAAGGCGAAAGGGTATCCACATTTTCCATATTTAAATTACTTGCTTGTGAGCATCTGCCCTTGTCCTGCTTTGCTCCTCTGCTAAACAGTTTTACTGTGATGAAATGTAGGATGTCTGTAGAGTGAGATTGTGAGACGTGTTTAGCTCCAGATATAGTTCATTGCAGGCTACATGGTATCCACATTTTTCCATATTTAGATGACTTTTTTATGTAGAGTATTTTTCAAAGTGTCAGGAATATCTCACTTGGGTGAGAAATCTCTTGCACAAGCTGGAATTCCAAGAGAACATTCAAGTCTTTTGAATACGTCACACAGAATTGCATTCCTGTGACATCAGCTTGACAATTCTGTTCAAAGAGCTTTTCTTCCACATTGAAAAAAAATATCTTTTTCTAGATCTGTTTCTAAGGTTTTCCACTCAGACTTCAGTCACTGCAAGGGAATACCTCAAGAGTTTGGGTCTTTATAAGGTGTATGATTCTTATGACATCCCTGGCAAGACTCCATATGTAAAAGATACAATGGTATCTGAAGTATCTTTGGTCCCAGTACCAACATGTTTTGTCTTTTCTTCTCCCAATGCTGGGGTTTGTCAGAAGAGAAATCACTTGGTGGAGACAGAAAATATCCTTTAATTTGGCTGTCCCCTCCTCCCTCCCTGTACTAAAGTAGTCAGTCACTGTAGACACCTCAGACTTTGCTTGGAGATCAGTTTCAAGACGGGCAAAAGTGCAAGGTGTGTAGAACTCTAAGGATGGGTACCAGCACATAAAAAAAAGACATGCTTACCCTGATCAAAGCACTTAACCCCCTGAATTATCTTTGGTCCCTGGGATCTCCTCAATTTGTTACATACAATATCACACATGTGGTACATCAACAAGCAAGGGGGAACTAGGTCATAGCCTCTTTATAGACTATCTGTGTTAGCTTAGGACATAGCTTCACAGCAAAATATCACTCTACAGGCATCCTAAATTCCATCAGAGTAAGTCCGTGTAACAGACAAGCTGAGCAGTATGAGGGCAGACCCTCACAACTGGAAACTAGCTCAGAGGGTCTTCCAAGATTTGATCTATCTGTGGGGAGTTCTTCAGTTATACCTGTTTACCTCTTCTCTGACCAATCAGACAGCAAGAATAGAATATGTTCCAGGACTCCAGGCAAGAAGGCCTGAAAAACAGATGGCTTTTCTTCTTCTTTTTTTTTTTTCTTTTCTTTTCCTTGCACATGGATGTTCCTGTATACTTTTCTAGCCTTTAAACTAATATCCAGAGCACTTCTGAAGATTTAAAAGAAATCCCCCAGGGTCATTGTGGTGACATCCTTTTGGCCAAGGCAACAGTAGTTCTTCCTACTTCTGGAAATGGCTAGGGGCAATCACCACAAGCTTCCTCACAGACTGGATCTAATCACACAAGAACAGGGGTGTTTGATACACCCCAACCCCAGAAGACCTCAGTTGACTGTCTGGATGATAGGGTGTTATTTCCCTTTTGGTATCATTTTACTGAGGATGTGCATCCGGTACTAATGGAGACAAGAAACCTGCTAGTACAAAATCATATATTAGTAAATGAAAAAGGATTTCTACTTGGTACCAACAACATAACCAGCACTCGTTCAGGGCTAGTTGTTCTCTGATTTTACAATATTTGTGTGAGTTACTATACTATGGCCTTTCTAACAATACCTCTCAATTGTCCAGATTTTCGGCTCACATTTTTGATGTGTTCCTCATAAAATTTGTGGTTTTCTGGGAAATCACTGGGATGATCTGAGGCTTGAAGTCACTAAACAATGACATACATTTGAGTTTCAGACTTCGAATCCTTCCTAAATTGTATGTTAAAACAAACTCTGTTACTCTAGCAATTTTCTAAGCTTATAAGAGCAATATTTAAAATATGTACCTATTTTTGGGCCTTTGTTCCCCCTTTTTGTCAGGCTTTGTTCAGATTTCTTGCACTAAGAGGTTATGAGATATGTTTCTTACTACTCCATCAAGGTTCCTTTATCAGCCATTTCAGCTCGTCTGATCATGAATCCCCCCTCTTTCAATGCATTCTCGTGTCAACATTTTTTGAAAGGGGTTTTGCATAAGAACCCTCAAAGAATACCATTGGCTTCTCCTTGAGATCTTAATTTTGTGTTAGAAAAGCTGACACTTGCTCCATTTGAACCAGCTCTGCTAGCTGACTTGAGGTTCTTAACATGGAAAAAAGTTTTACTAATTGCTCTGACCTCTGCAGGAAGGGTATCTGAGTTGCAAGTCCTTATAATGAGTCACGTCTATCTCATTTTCCACAGAGAAAGGGTTTCTTTGAGACCTAATCATTCTTTTATGTCTAAAGTGATATCTGAGTTTAGTTTATCCATCTCCCCATTTTCTTTCCTGAAATTAAAAATGTTCCTGAACTTAAAAACGAAAGAGAAAGGATACTCTGTACCTTGGATGTCCACAGACAACTTGGGTACTGTCTTGAAAGAGCTAAATCTTTCAGATCAATTGTTCATTTCTTGTGAAAGTAAGAAGAAAGGACAACATGTATCAAAACAGAGTAGTCCCAAATGGTTGTCTAAGGCTTTTACCTTTTGTTATATCGCCACAACAAAACTATTCCAGGTGGGTTTATGGCCCACTATACCAAGTTCTTGGCTTCATCTGCGGCTTCATGGAAAGGATTGGATTTTAGAAGTATCCTGGAAGCTGCAACTTGGTCCTGTGTTACATATTTTTGCAAAGCAGTATAAGCTTGATTTCTTCTCTATGTCTAGATCAGCTGTGCTAGGTCCATTCTGCAGGGACTCTTCACCTTCCACCCCCCAAATGTAGTAAGCTAGGGTAATCTCTTCATATAACTAAGGCTGCAGCAGTAGTGATCAGTCTGATGAACATAGTACAGTTGTGTAAGTAAACTTACCATAACAGTAAATGTTCAAATGTTTATTGTTACAGTAGCTGCACTTTCCTTTTACCCCCCCCCCTTTGTTTTTTGGTGTGTTGTTTTGCTAGGGTGTGGACATTTATTCTTTGTTATGCCTAACATTGTCCTTTCAGAGCTCAGCCTCCCTCTCTTTTTGGGATACAAGCTATGAAGAGCTTAGTTCCCAAACGTGTCTTTTAGTCAGCTCAGCTCAAGCTGACTGAGGGTTTAGGTGTGTGGAAGATGCCCTGAAGCTTTGGAAGTGGGATAGTTGTTATATCCTATGCAGGATATAACCCATATAGCTAAGGACAATGCAGCAGTGCTCATTCAAACATCTACTCTCATGGTAAGTTTACTTACATAACTGTACTTTCCTACTAAGCATAGGTAGAGATATGTGGAGGTTGGACTAAAGGTGGTGTGAGATTAGAAAATTATACAAGGAATTTGGAATTAAGCAAGAGTAAAGTGAGTACATTTTTTAGGGAAGCATGTTTTTTTTCTTAGCCTTACCTAATGAAAGCAATGGACAATAAGGTGTTTATTTGCAGAACAACAGTTGAAAATTGTTATAGGCATTAGAAGGGTGATATAGAAACATGTTAACTACTGTTACTAAATGTTGGATAGTTTGATGAAATATAACCATAAATCTGATGTTGTTAATCTTCATTCATTCCTGACTGATGGGTATCGGTTCCGTCCTCGGAACTGAGTCATCCATTATAACAAGCTCGCTCTAGCCAAAAAACTCTCTTTGTAAGCTTACCCATAGTGCCCCTCTCTTTATCACCTCAGGTCTTGTTTGCCACATAGAGTATCAAGACGTGTCAGGCCAGCTCTCAAGCTAAGTGGCTTAGATTTCTATTCAAACTTGAATAATATTTCTTCTATGTTTAAGTTTTTTCCTCTTTATATTACTAAGTAGTAGTTGCTTGCTTACCCTTTCTATCCGTTTGAGTGTTTCTTTCCCTTATTTCTTATCAAATCTTAGTATTTCTTCATACCATTGCTGGTACAGGCCCTTCCCTTACCATTTGTGGTAATTTTAATACCATCACTGGTACCCCCCCCCCTTTTTTACCATTTGGTATTCTTTATTACCATTGTTGGTAATTAAAAAAAAAAATCAGTCCTTCCCTTTTTCTTGATTGTGTGCAGGTGTGACTCTGTTTTCGTCCATTGCTGTTCTGACTAGGTTTTTTCCTTCATTGCTGTTGTGATTGTTACTTGAATTGTAGATAATGGCTGATAAGAAAGGGACAACAAATTTTAAACAATGCGATAAGTGTGTCAGGAAAATGCTGAATTCCGACAGACATTTATCCTGCGTTTATTGTTTTGGTGTTCCGCACGTGAAAATTCAACCCCCATGTGAACTATGTAAGGGCTTTAGTGCCCACACATTGACGGAGAGAAAGAACAAACTAATTTTAAAAGGTCTCTTGAAAAGTGCCTTTCTCGGAGGCTTTATCTGAGGCGGAGATCTCAACCCCTCCTAACAAGGAACATAAGAACAGGAGTCGGTCTGTACCATCCTCTCCTCATACCACTGAATCTAAATCTGATAAGTCCCCTACAGAACCAAGACCAAAACATCCAATATTGTTTTCACACCCATCTTGGCACTGGAGCTTAGAACTCCATTTATGGTGCCATCCTCAGCTACAGAACTGACTAACCGACTATGGCTATAACTTCAACACATACAGTGCCAACCATTACTACGGTACCAACGCCCCTCTCGGCACCAAAATAGTCACCCCAATTCAGGTCACTACCCTCCCCCAACACAATCTAGTGGTCCTTTGACCACGGTACCGAAGGGCGAAACCCTACCTCAGGCCAGATATTCCCCATCGGTAGACCCCTTTTTGGACAATTGAGTCCATTTCTTGAATGGCCTGATTCTTCATCGGGGATGTCCACCTGCTCCACCAGGATCCTTTTGGAGCTTGACATAGTGAGACTTGTGGATCAGCTCCTGGTGGCCAGAGGAATTCCAACTCCTTCTAAATCCTCCTTCCCACCCGGAGCCGAGGAATTTTCTCCACAGACTCCAACATATATTCCTCCTTCAACCTCCTTGCAGGTATAGGAGCCATCCATGCTGACATCTATCCTGGTTCCAGCTTCTTCAGTTCCATTGGTAGATCTTACCATGACTCTGGAGCCTATGCTATGGTCCTTGACTCCATCGGAGTTGACCCATCCTCAGGATCGTGATTGGTCTGTCGGCACCGTGACCTCTGGTACAACGCCTATTTTTTGTACAGTGCTGTCTACTATGGTTCGGGTTGTTTTGATGGCAACAAGTCCTCCTGTGGCTCCCTCCATGGGGGTGCGCTCATTGAAGCGGGATGTGACCCCAGTCCTGAGGTTGTCTTTCTCGGTTCCGGGCTCCCATCCCTCTTCAGGTGGGCCTGCTTTCCAGGTGATGGAGAGGGCACTCGCCTCAGCAGGCATACAGCTGGTTCCTTCAGTGCTGGGAATTTCACATGTGCATTTCCTTTGAACTGCAGCTGACACAGTCCACTACCCTGGGACATCGAGCACGGGAACCTCAAGATACCCTACGACAAGGCACCTTCTCTTCAGAACCCTCTTTAGATGCACCTGCTGAGGAAGCACCCAGCAAGAGATCGTGCAAGAGGAAGCAAGTGGATTCCCCTGAAGAATCTCTTACTGAAGATACAAACTATGATGAGGGGGAAGAGTCCCTACGGTCAACCCTGAGGATGTCTCTTTTGGAGACATATTAGAAATCTTAAAGCAGCAGGGAGACTGGAAGCCCTCCAATCCTTCCTTTGAGGATTCTGTATTCTTGCAGGCTTTCCGTGCTCGACCCTCTACTTCTTGGGTGACCCCAGCCACAGAGGATTTAGTCCAGCTCATCATGCAGCATGCCTGGAAGAGTCCTGACACCGTTCAGCCTATCCCTTGGAGACCAGACAAAATTTTCTCCCCTCCAGAGGATCACCCTCATTAGTCTAAAGGCTTGGCAGTAGACACTATGGTGGTGCCAGTGGCCACTAGAAAAAACTCACAGAGGAGAGTCCTACAGTCATCCTCCAAACAGGGAGTCTTGGACAATGGACATACTAGGAAAGTGGGTGCATGCTTCATCGACCTTTGCCATTTGGTCCTTAAATTACTTGGTACACTTTACCCATCTCCAGAGGGACCTGGTTATCGAACTCTCAGAAACCCTAGCAGGAGCAGTATCTGATGAGGTACATGACAAAGATGCCTCACAGGTTGCCACCCTGGAATCCATATCTAATTTGTCCATGCAGTTTATGTCTCATACCACTGAAGGGGCTGCTAGAGCAGTGGGTACAGGCATTGTCATGAGACGTCATGCCTGGATGCGCTTATGTGACTTTGCGGACCCTTTTAAATCTTCCTTTGTCATCGCTCCTATTGACACGTCCTCTCTGTTTGGCCCAAAGGTAAAAGACAGAGCCAGTTGTGAGAAGGATGGCAATACCCTGTCTGCCATGGGCATGCGTTTCTCCACTCCCCAGTGATCCTGGAAAGATGTGGTAAAAAAAATCCCAGGGTCCTTTCCGCAACACACGTGGCAATTTTTCCCCCCGGGGCAGAGGGGGAAACTCATTGGGAAGATGCCCCTCCTAAGGCAGAGGGGGGTCCGCGTAATCAGGGATCTAGAGATTCTTTCTCTGGACAGCCCTATCAGCACTTCAGAAGAGCAGCCCAAATGCTTACTTCTGGAAGCAGTCGGGGGCCAATTTTCTGTGCAACACCTTGCCTAGCAATCCATAACGACAGATTCTTGGGTGCAGGTGATAATTACCAGAGGTTATCACATCCCTTTTGATCTTTACCTGATGCCACAAAGGCAAATTCCTGACATTCCACCCAGTCAATGGGATGCAGCAGTACAGGAAGTTCAAAAGCTGCTTCTAAAAAGAGTCATCCAAACAGTTCCACCAGACCAGATAGAATCTGAATTTTTCTTAAGGTTCTTTTTAGTGCCAAAAAAAGACAGGGGACTGGAGGCCAATTTTGGACCTCAGCATCCTAAACAGGTTTGTCAAACAGATAAAATTCTGGGTGGTCACGGTTCAGTCTATCCTCCCATTCCTGGAAAAAGACAATTGGATCTGCTCTGTAGATCTCCAGGATGCGTATTATCACATAAAAATGGACAATTGCTCCAGGGGATTTCTCTGCTTCTGGCTGGGAGCCAATCACTACCAATTTTGAGTGCTGCCCTTTGGTCTCTCTACAGCCCCTAGAGTGTTCACCAAATGTATGGCAGTGGTAACAGCTCGCTTGAGACTGCAAGGATTCTGGGTGTTTCCGTAGTTAGATGATTTGCTCATTACCGCCCCTACCAGGTGTCTGCTGCTTGTAGCGTTACATTACACCCTACAGCTAGCAAGAACCTTAGAAATCTCAATAAATGAAGAAAAGTCCAAAGTGGTACCTACTCAAAATCTAGAACTCATAGGAGCAGCTTTTGACACTCAGTCTTGCCTGGTCGCCCTCCCGCTTCACAAGCTCCAAAGACTAAGGTCTCAACTCCAAGTGATACTCTCTCACGACAAGGTCTCAGCTCATGCAGTCCTTCAACTACTAGGATCAATGGCAGCAATGATTACTATCATTCCTCTATTCCTCTAGCAAGATTACACATGAGACTCCTATAATGGCTCCTAGCATCACAGTGGTCCCCTTTAACTCATCCTATGTCATTTCTGATCCGCATAACAAACCGATGCAAACAAGACTTAAGTTGGTGGATGAAGCCAGAAAAAGACCTATGGAGTCGTCCCTTCTCAGCCCAAGGCCATAGTGACCATGGACGCATCCCTGATGGGGTGGAGGGGAATTTCCAAGGAAAGACAGTCCAAGGCACTTGGTCCCCTGTGGAGATCAAGCTGCATATCAGTGTTGTAGAACTGAAGGCAGTGCTTCTGGTGTTGCAAGCATTCCATTCTGTCCTTCTGCCATGGACAGTTGCTATCCAGTCAGACAACATGTCCATAGTCTGGCATATCAACAAACAGGGGGGAACCAAATCCTACCCGTTGTGTCTAGAGGCCATGAGAGTTTCACATTGGACGATATCTTCCAACCGCTTTCTGATAGCAACGCATATTCCTGGGGATTCCAAAGTGATTGAGGACAAGCTGAGCAGATACATTTTCCTGCCTTACATGTGGTCCCTTAATCCTGTCATAGCGGCGAAGATCTTCAACTGCAGGGACCAGCCTTGCTGTGATTTATTAGTGTCTCCCACAAACCACAATTGCAGCAGCTACTTTGCCCTGATCCCCCCATCAGGGGGAGTCCCCGAGGGATACTCTAATACACGATTGGCCCACGGGACTTCTTTATGCTTTTCCTCCCCTTCCTCTGATCCCACAGTTCCTAAAGAAAGCTCTTTGATTGAGAAGCAGAGTGATCCTCATTGCACCCTGTTGGCCCCGACAAGTTTGGTTTCCCTTCCTTTAGCCTCAACTAGTCCACCGACTGTGGATTCTGTATCCAACTCCAGACTTACTGTCACACCCACAAGGGTTGAGCCATCCAAACATTTCGAGCCTCAAGCTGACAGCTTGGTTCCTCCGCTTCCAGTAATTGCCAGGCAGAATAATCTATCCTCCCCTGTACAAAACATCCTTCTGGCTTCCCATAAATCATCCACCATGAAACTTTATCTCAGCAAATGGGAAAGATTCATAATTTGATCTCAAGAGAAAAGACTGCACCCCTTTTTGGCTTCAGTTAATTCTGTACTGGACTATTTATTGCATCTCCCCCATTCGGGAGCAGCAGCTTCCACTATTCGAGTATACCTGTTGGCTATCTCAAACTTCTACAATGGCTTTTAGGACTCCTCTTTGATATCCCACCATCTCTGTAAGACCTTTTTGAAAGGTGTTACACATATTAGTCCACCCTTCAAGGAACCAATCGAACCTTGGAATTTGACACTAGTGCTATAAACCTTGACTCATCCTCCCTTTGAGCCAGCTGCCACTTGCGATATTAAAATTTTATCCTGGAAACCTCTATTCTTGATAGCAATTACCTCAACAAGGTGAATATCTGAACTACAAGCTTTATGCATAAAACGACCTTACATGGTTTTCCATAAATACAGAGTATCAATTCGGACTAACCCCTCCTTCTTACCCAAAGTTATTTTGGATTTGACTATTAATCAATCAATTGACTTGCCAGTCTTCTTCCCCAATTTTTCTAATAAACGGGAATATTGTCTACATTTGTTGGGTGTCCATAAACAATTATGTTTCTACTTGGACAGGACTAAAGCACTACAAAAATCTAAACAATTATTCTTATCCTTCTCAGGACCAAAATTGGGACAACCTGTTTCTAAAGTAACTTTAGCAAAACGGCTGAGAGATTGCATTTCTTTTGACTACCAACAAAACAAAGTCCTTCTACCAACTAAAGTCAAAGCACACACAACCAGATCAGTTGCGACATCTATTGCCTTCCATTCAAGAGCTTCCATGGATGACATTTGTGCAGCAGCCACATGGGCTACTCCTCATACATTTGTCACTTGTTACGAATTGGACTTGGTCTCCAGGGGGAAAGCATCTTTTGGCTCAGTGGTGCTCAGCAATATCCTTCCATCGGGCCCCCAGGACATAAAGTAGCTAGGGACTCTGTCTCATCAGTCAGGAATGAATGAAGATTAACAACATCAGAAAAAGAAGTTATGTTCTTACCATAACATTCCATCTTTGTTGTTGATCTTCATTCTTTCATGACATCCCACTCTCCTATCCTCCCCGAAAGACTCCTGGAGGTTCAGATTTTGTCTTAGCCTCATGCTAGGGAACCTGCTCAGACAAAGCCTCTGCTTTCTTTTCTTATGGCCAAACTTGATCTGAGGTGATAAAGAGAGGGGCACTATCGGTAAGCTTAGCTCGAGAGTTTTTTGGCTGGAGTGAGCTTCTTATAACGGCTGACTCAGTTCCGAGGATGGAACCGATACCCATCAGTCATGGATGAATGAAGATCAACAACACAGATGGAATATTATGATAAGAACATAACTTCTTTTTTTAAAGCTGAAACTTAGGCAAATGAATTATATTGGGTAACTGTGGCCAGTTGTATACAGTGGTTTGCTAGGGTGGAGTCTTAAAATGTGTATAGAGGAGGTTGGATGGAGTTTAAGTGATATGTGTATAGTAAGTGTGAGTGGTCTATGTCCTGTATATTTGGTGCTGTGGGGTGTGTGGGAATAGGAGTAGAGTGTGGGGTGAAGTCAAGCACAATGCATCAGTGATTGCCCATTGAGAACATATGCCAGCAAAGCAATCTTCAGAACCACTCTAGTGAGGTAGCAGTGCTGCAGTGTTACAATATCTGAGTTGACCTCAGGCCTTCAGCAGGGACCACATAAGTACACATTGCCAAATCTTCTAACTTTGTCTGGCAAGCCAAAACTATGCAAAACAATCTG
Organism: Protopterus annectens; assembly: GCF_019279795.1. Classification (NCBI taxonomy): domain Eukaryota; kingdom Metazoa; phylum Chordata; order Ceratodontiformes; family Protopteridae; genus Protopterus; species Protopterus annectens. Next base: position 1,145,957,515 of record NC_056745.1, on the reverse strand, counting down.
ACTCTTGTTTAAATAATTTCAAAGAGTGTGAATCCCTTATTTGTAGTGGTCAGGAATTCCATAACCTCATCGTTCTGACTTGCATGCTGCCCTTGGCCTCAGTACTGAACGTATTTTTTGGCATAGCTTGTTATTCCTTGTACATTTCTTGTGTTCAGCTAATGGAACATCCAAAAATGCCCTAAGTGATTCCTCTTTCACATACTTGTAAGTCATATTTAGGCCACCTCTAAGCAATTATGTTTGATCAGGTACAAATTTATCTATTGGTCTGTCATATGACCAAGTGCATACAGAAGTGATTTGTCTTATGGAGCATCTTTGAACAGGTTCCAGTTTTTATACGTTAATGTTATTATAAGAAAAAAACAGTACTTAATAACATTGTCAGTGTCTTGTACAAAGGAAGCAATGCATCCTTATGTCTGATCAAAACTAACTGAAGTATACATCTCCTAACCATGGCATTGACACGGTTCTTAAAATTAAGCTGTCTTTTAATTATAGGTTCAAAAGGTAAGTATGAAGCTATCTGCCCTTGTGGGCCATTTTAAACCTAGCCAATTTATCTTTTGGTGCTGGAACAAATCTGTCCCATTGTCCCATTTGGTGTTAGATTGCCCTTACCTATTTCATGGCCAATTAATATATATTACCCCTAGTGACAATAACTGGGATCGTCCCGTACATAATTTGAGGGGATCCATGCATAGGATAAAGCATTTAGGAGCTTCCTCTTTTCATTAGTTGTACAGGGGGAAGTCCTGGATTAAATTTTCTGTTTTCCATCCATAGATCCAAGTTAAGTTTGAATATGGACAGAGATGAACTTTGTTTTACTCAGATGAGAAGCCTGTTCCAGAGCAACGTTATCATCTGCAAGATATATTTATCCTTCCAAACCATTCTGTTGATACTGCAGATGAGGTTCATATCCCTAGACTGAGTATTTCTGATGCATTTTGAGTTGATAATTTGCAGCAAATCCACCAGTGTTGGATCAAAGAATGCTTTGTATGCCAGACGCAGATCACCTCTTAGTAGTCTGTAGGATACCAAGTATAGTGACAGGGCTTTGAGTCAGTCCATGTAGGACATATTGCTTAGACTTTGTATTCTTTTAGTATGGCATCACTGTGGGCATTCCAGTTGTTGCAAGTGTCTGGACACATACAGCCAAAGGGGACATTATACTCAATGACTGGCCTAATGAAGGCTAAGTTAAGGAGGACAATGAAATCACTAGATCTAGATGCAATCCCTTTGCTTATAAGCTGTGCAATATAAAAGGATTTTCTTATGATAATGGACACATGTTGGTCAAACATTATATCACTGTCTACATACATTCCCAAAGCCTGAAAACTTGGTCAACTTTTAGGGGTGTATTGTCAGTATTGTAGTTTGCGGGAGTAAATGACTTCCCAAAGGATATGACAGTGCATTTTTGGAATTTAGTTTCAGTCTTTGATTTTGTCAGCAGTTATTTATTTGGGAGAAACCTTCCTGCAGGATGGACAAGTCATTGGGGATTCAGTGACTGTTCCTAGCTTGCAGTCATCTGAAAACAGTCAGCCAGAGCCCTTTGGTTTTGAATTTTACTTCAGAGATGTTGATGCCAAACAAGAGTGGTCCCATCAGAGAATCCTGGAGAACTCCACTGGTGACTAGTCTCTTTGCCTAGATGGCAATCCAGCAGGTGACACGGGCTTAGTCCCAGTTTATTTAGCTTTTCTACTATACTGGATTTGTGGATTCTGTCAAAAGCTTTGGCCAGGTCAAGGTATGAGATATGTACCATTTTACCTTCATCCTTTGCTTTGGTGACCTTTTTTAAAAAAGTCCACCAGGTTGAATAAGCATGACCTTCCCCTTGATGAATCTAATCTGAGATGGGTCCAGTGTTTGAAGGTTCCCTATGTCCTTATTGATTAGTTCCATGATAAGTCTTTGTATATAAGGCTGTTCAGACTTATGGGTCTGTAATTGCCTGGGTCTGTGGAAGACCCTCCCTTATGCATGGGAGTGACTGTAACTATTCTCCATTCACTTGGTGCAAAACTTGTATGGGGGCTGAGGTTGAACAGTGTTAGTGGAGTGACTAATCCATGCTACATACTATTTAAGATGTATCCAGGGATATTTTCAGGACCCATCAATCCAGTATTTTTAGCTTTTGGTAGTGCTTTTAGGACATGGTCTTATGTGAAAGCTGGAGGTGAGCCATTTTTACTTGTATCTTTAGGGATAGAGTGGAGGGAGGGGTAAAGTTAGAGCTGAAATTTATCAGCCAGTAGTTTGCTATATCTTCAGCCTCAGTATAAGTAATATCATTCACATTCAGTTTAGCGCATTACTGCATTGTGCTTTTGAGATTACATACATAATTGAAAAGGGTCTTGTGATTGTCTTTAGTTTGTGTAGTAAATTAGCTTCAAGTTTGGCTTTTCTGGATTTTGTTAAGCTCCGGAGTTGTTTGTTTATTTCAGTGATGAGGGCTATAGGACCGGAGTTCCGCTGTGGCGACCCCTAACTGGGAAAAGCTGAAAGACACAACAACAGGGCTATATCATTCTTGTAATTACTCTTCTTACTTCTGGTCAAAATTATCTTCCTTTTAAACTTTTAGCAGAGTGACTCCGGCAACAGAAAGTAGAAGGGGCTGCTGCCAAACTATATAACAGGGCAAGCCTATAACAAGGAAGGTCACAAGAGATTCTTTAGAGATATTAGAAGTATTTCAGAAATTTTATGGAAGTCTCTATAAAGCAGAGAAATATGGAAATAAAGAAAATATACAAATGGAAATGTTTATGGAAGATTAAGTATGCCAAGGTTAGAGATAGATGAAGCTCAATTACTAACAGTTAGAATGGGAGGAGATGAGATGAAAATTATGATGTATAACCAATCTACATGATAGTCCCCAGGAATATAGGGTATTCCTGTGGAAGTTTGGAAGCTAGGAGAGAAATACAGATAAAGATCTGTAAGGTTTTGTTTAATGATATTTTAAGATGAGAAGTAGCCACATCTTGGAAGAAAGCAGTGGTAGCTGTAATACCTAAAGAGGGTAAAGAGCCATTAAACCCAGCTTCATACACGCCCATTTCAATACTAAACCATGATTATAAAGTGTTCATGTCTATATTGGCTAAAAGAATGACAAATGTAATGCAAAAAAATGATAGATATGGATCAGTGTGGTTTTGTGGATGGGAGGCAAACATTTGACAATGTGAACAGAATGCTGATGATCCAGAGAAGCAGAATGTAAGAAGATACCATTGTTGTTGGTGAGTATGCAGAGAAAGTATATGACAAAGTAAGCTGGCACTTTATGAGCAGAGCAATGGAAGCATTTGCATTTCCTAAAAAAAAATGATAAGGTTGATTAGGAGGATATTTGAGGGATCCGTGGTAACAATTAAAGTGAATGGGGTCCTCTCTGATAACTTTTGTGTGAGCAGAAGAATCAGGCAAGGGTGTCCTCTTCCCCTTTGTTATTTGCATTATATTTAGAACCATTGGCAAAGAAAATAAAGTACTCGGGGATTTAAAGATATAATTGGTATGGTAGTCAAGAAAAATTGGATGTATTTGCAGGTGATATTATTTTATACCTGACACAACCAGCAAAGGAGATTACAGTGTTGTGGAATATTTTGAGATGGTTTGAAATCTTTTCAGGATACAAAATGAATGAAGCTAAAACAAAGGCAATAGCGGTAAATTATGTACCCATATGGAAATTGGTTCACCAATATCCATATTTATGGAGACATGATAAAATGAAGTATTTAGGAGTATGAATTAAAAATTATTCCCGTGTAGCAGCTAAGGATATGTGGGAAGAGACTAAACAAAAGATAATACAAAAACTGAGAAAATGAAAGCTCTGCTATATGGATATGGATAATAAGATACAAGCAGTTAAAATGTTTTTTGGCTCTTTAGTCTTATACACAGGTCAGGCATATTTTTATCAATTAAAGAAGTTGTGGATTGCAACTAATAAAGAGCTGAAGGATTTTATCTGGGAGGTGAAGATGACAAGAGTCAAGTGGGATAAGTTGATTCTTCCAATAGAACAAGGCGGATTGGAATTACCCGATTTGAAGGGGTATTTCAGAGCAACGCATTTGTCTCTTATACATAGCACAAGTAGAAAACTATAATTCAAAGTGGAAAGAGATGATGATGAAACAAGGGGGAAGGGGGCCCAAGATACAAGGAGAGACTGGAATTTTGGATGCAGACCTTTAAGGAGAATAACAATAATCATACAGAATATTATATTTATAAATTAGCAGAATGTATTTAAGAACTAAGCCAACATGGGAATGGTGAAAGGGGATTCTGCCAATAAGGATGACTGCAATTAGGGATACAGACAATAGGTAAGAGGGAGCTGGAATTTATTGGAGAAAACTGGCAAAGGAACCAAGGTACTAGAAACAAATAACAAGAGAGGCAAAGGTAATAGAATGGGAAGACCCCAAGAATCTATTTGGATTGCATGTTAGAGATTGGCTTCCCTATCAAAGACTGATATCAGAGTATAAGCAAAAAGAAAGAAATAAAGGAGTCTGAAATGAAAGACCAGCACTGACAGAGTCTGTAGTAGAATCTAGAACAGAAGCTGCTGTTAAAAAAGGAATAATTTGTAGAGCATATAAAATATTGCATGACAACTAAAAGAATCCATCAGAGGAGGTTAGAAAGGATTGGGAAGAGAGACTGAATAAGTAACTCACAACGAAACACTGGAGGGATATATGTATGTTTCCCAAATATGCAACAAAATTTAGAAAGTTTAGGATTTTTGCATGGGAATGTTTACATAGATATTTTTTATATTCCAAGTAGACTCCAGAGATTTTTCCCTCACATAGACAGGGAATATTGGAGGTGTGATAGAGAAGAAAGAGGTAATTGGGAACATATTTTTTTCTGGGAGTGTAATGAGTTGGCAGACGTTAAAGATTTCCTGCAGACTACTCTGTCAGAGATGCTGGGTGAGCAAATTGGTGTAACTAGGGAAGTGAGTTTTCTGAGGTGTGAGACAGAATTAGAACTACCTAGACATAATAAGGTCTTGCAGAGTCTAATTATGGTGACTGCCAAAAAAGCAATTGCTAGAAAATGGAAATCAAAGTCTAAGCCAACTGTACTAGAAGTAGTGAATATAGTGACAAAAACAACTGGAAATGGAACCTTTAGAAAAGGGGAGGAGCAGGTTCCATAGAAAAAATGGGAATTGTGGGAACAATACATACATGGGATAAATGAGGTTTAAAAGAAGGCAGGACTTGAATGAACTATATAATGTTTGCCTGACAATTATTGGGTAGATTGTAAGTGATGTAAAATGTTGGCAGGTGGGATTATGTCAATATGATGTGAAGTGCACCAATGCACACTGTGAAGATAGGTGAAGGGTGCCAGCCTAGCCAGACAGAATTCTGTAGATAATTCTGTCATTTGTAAATATTAATATAAGCCACAGGCTTGTTTTCTTAAATGGGGAAAACTGTTGGTAAATGTTAAACTTCAAAAATGTAACAACAGTGCAATTTGCTGTCAGAAAGCTAAGTCAAGCATTTTATGACTGTCTTTAATCTTTAAAGTCAGCTCCGATATGTCTAGAGGGAGGCATCCTGCCTATTATTTTAAGGCCAGAGTTAATGGCTAGAATTTGCATGTATTAATGTCCTTTATTGCTATGGTTTCTGACCAAATGTATAGAATGTGAATGTAATTTCTGTTAGCCTGGAAACACCAGAGAAGTGTGAAGAATGATGTCATGTGAAGCAGCTCTGTATTATCAATTTAAAGAGAGAGAATCAGAGAGCTCAGAGCATTTTGTCTTGAGAACATTCAACTTACCACTCTGCCTGTTTCTATATGTAAGTTATTTAGAACTGTGTTTTCTCTTAGAAATAGCTAGGAATTAGGAAGATTAGACTAAGTGTTTTTCTGTGTTGTCAGAACTTTTCTACAGTATTATTTTAAGTATTTCTCTATGATCTCTGAACTTTTGACTAGCACTGTGTAGTAAGAAGTATTGTCTTGTGTTTTTATTATTTACTATTAAATATTTTTAAACCTTTCAATTGTGGCTGTTTTGTGTGAAGGTAATTTAAGCTCTAAGAGTATATTGTATGTATATAGTGATGCTGTACCAAGTCACTCCAAATAAGTCTTGACTGTTAGGTTGCACTTACCATTTTGATAATAATATTGCACAGTAAGACTTGGACACCTTTTTAAGGGCCTTTGAGTAGTTGATAAATATTAGCTGGGTGGTGGCAGTGATTTCTACCGTATAGTTTGGGTAAAAGGGGCACAGCTGGAGAACCTGTGCCAGCCTTCCCCAGGATTGTCTGTGTGGTTGTATAAACTCTTATCTCAAAGAGTGTGTGTGTGTCAGCTACTTGGGCAGGGACATGAAGCACTGGTTGGACAGAGAGGGTGCTGGAGGTTTTAGCTTGCCCAGCTGGCTGAGATTTGGACCCTATAGCTGTGCCAGTGGGGAGTCATATTGGGGACCTGGAGAGAAAGGGCGAAACCAGACCCAGACTGACTGTGATCTCTGTGTGCTCTTAAGGGAAATTGTACTTTACTGTGTGTGTATTTATTATCCTTTCCATATATGGACTCCCCTCAATGGTGTTAGTGATGAGGATTGAGGCTCCTTGATTGCTGGGCCAGGGCACGGGTGTCACGCACACCATGCTCTTTCTCCTGCCCACACTCTATACCCTACTGCTATCTGCATACTATCTAACATTGTACACTCACCTACAGATACAACATGTCAGTAGCCCCACACTATATTATACTAAAACTGTTCACTCCTCACTCTCCTACCTTGCCATCTTCTGCCAACTGTATAATCACACACCTATTGCATACTTCCACTTCAAACATGTAGTTGTCGGCAATATCAATAACCACTTCAGCAAACACCTTCACATACTCTCCAAACTGTCACACAAACATGCATGTATATTATCACAGATTCTCTGTAGTCGTGATATAGACTCCAGTTCCAGGCCACATACTGCACAATATAACATCATCCCTACCACTCCACCCCTTCCTTACATTAAAACTTCAGACCTTCTCAATCTTCAGACCTTAGAAGCCTAGTTAACAAAATCACAGACTTTCATGTAGTCATTGCACAATACAAAGTCGTATGAAATGCCGAACACTTCTCCAAAGAAGTATTTTTAGATGTGCTCAATAAATGTAACTGGAAACCACTCCATCATCTCCAACTTGACCAGGCCATAACATACTTCAATGACACATTTCTAGCTATTCTAAATAGCTTGCCACCAGCTTGTACATGTCATGTTAAAAATAAGAGATTGCCCTGGATAGCAAAAGAAGCCATTAGACTTCAAAAACTAAGGGACAAAACCTGGTTTCAACACCAGAAAGCAAAAGAGAATAAAACTCTGTTAGCATACCAGCAACACCACAATCAAAGAAAAAAAATACATATTATACATTTATGCAAAACAAACATGAAAACAATCCCAAAAAGCTTTGGTAGGCAGTTAACTCGCTCCTCCATCCAGGTAAAGCCACAATCCCAGAACCAACAACTAATAAGCAAAGCGTGAGTATTGCCTCACAAATCAGCACCTACTTTATAAACACCACAAAGCACTATAAGCTTGATTTCTTCTCTATGTCTAGATCAGCTGTTAGTTAGCTCTCCTTAGTTACATGTAACAATTCCACCCTGCCTTCTCTTCCACCTAATGTGGAAACTAACAACAACTCTTTTTACCTCACACTTGTCCCAACTAACACCATAAGAATGATGCTGATAAAATTGAAACCTTCATCCTTAGCAGCTGACCAACTCCCCAATGAGTACCTCAAACTTTCAGCTGATGCCATAGCTCTGCCTATCTCCATTCTGGTAAATAGGTATATAGCAGAACAATATGTCAAGCATTATGGAAAATTTCCTATATCACCCCTCTACATAAAGGAGGAACATCAACAGAACTAAACAATTACAGACCCATAGCTATCCTTTCCTCCCTGTGTCAGAATTCTGGAAAAATATATACATGCCCAATTACTACAGTACCTGCTATCTCACAAACTTATCTCTCCCTCCCAACATGGTTTCAGACTAAAACACAGCACCACCACAGCCCTAATTAATTTATCTAACCCCATCAAGGATTCCGAAATTCAAACCAGTAAGTAGCATCAATCTTCTTAGACATGTCAAATGCGTTCAACATTGTCTTCCATCAGAAACTCCTTAACACTCTACCCTCATTAACCCTATCAAAGACTTCCCTCTCCTGGTTCCTAAGCTATCTTTCTGACAGACAGCAAGCAGTAGAATGGAAATCCGAACTCTCACCACTTCTGCCTGTCTCAGTCAGAGTCCCCAATGATCCATACTAGGGCCCCTTCTTTTTACCCTTTTCTCTAATGATCTAAATTCCTCCACAACACATGCTGAAGTAGTCCAGTATGCGAATGAGTCAACTTTAATCTGCTCAGCAGATACCTTATCAGACTTCCAAATAGTAGCCCAACAGGGTTTTAATGATATCAAAAGATATCTAACTAAATCACAATTACTCCTTAACCCCATAAAGACAGTTAATGCTATTTACCAGTAGCAAACAATCACCTACCACCCCTCCTTTCACCATTCTCTCAGCAAGCAGCACAGTCATCCAACTAGCTGATCATACAGAACTCATCAGCGTGACTGTCAACAACAGACATACATTTGACCAACACATAGCCATCACAGTTAAGAAAGTTCATGTCAGACTTGCCTCACTGTACAGAAGCAAGCCATTCCTCACTGACAATACCAGACTAGCCATATTCAGAACCTACCTCCTCTCTATGCTCATTTATGTTGTCCCCTTCTTTACCAACTTAAAAAAATCATACTTAACCAAACTGGAAACTTCCTACAACAAAATAACCCACTTCACAGCTAAATTTCCCCTCCAAACCCACCATTGTACTACATAAATTAAATTGGCTCGAGCTAACTAACCTTCTCCATCTCTACCAACTTAAATTCACACAGAGTATCATCTCCCATCCTGACAATTGCCCATCCCTTAAGGAACTTGTTGTTCCCTACTCATGCCCATGAAGTCTGAGATCTGGAGACAGAAACTTTCTCACAGTAAACAAAGCTAACAATACTCACGGTGAAGCCCTATTCTGAAATCAAATAGCCAAATTATGAAACTCTGTACCTCACACTCTCCAGAACACACCTGAAGCTACAATTTCAAACTACTAATATTTGAACATCTCTCCAAAAACTGCATTGCTCCTATGCCAAACCTGACTGATACGATATCTATAACTCTCTCAATATACTCTCCACTCCTCCGCTCATTTTCTCCCTCTCCTCGGTGTTACTGCTACTCATAAAAAATATATATATTATGTACACAGCACTAATTTTATTATTCTCACAGTGATCTTTACTGAAATGCTTGTGTGATTTTCTTTTTTGAACTTGTATCTGCTAGAAAACAATATTGAATACTTCTCTGTATAGACTAATTAGATGATCTGCATTCTGCGTCTTACTATATGTATACTATTGTACTATCTAATTATTGTATTTTGCTTATATTTCTGTTGGCTTTTCTCCCTGGGTCAACGCAGAAAACGGGCTTCTGGCCCAGTCAGACTTTCTCGGTAAACAAATGTAAATAAATACATAAATATATGTAAAATGCTTGCAACTAGGATTGTGTCAATATGGTTTATTTTCATTTATATAAATGTATTACTGCCTATGTCATAAAAGATAATTTAATAAAGATGTTTCTTGTCTAAAATAAAGAATATTTAAAAATGCACAAAAGAGATATGTTTAAACAGAACAGGTAATGTTGGCAATAGTGTGTGCATGTGAGAAAATTGAATATGTGTGTGCAAAAAAAGTGAGTTAGAAACAAGACCACAAGTTCTTTGCAAAGCATAGTTGGAAAGTCCTTACACAAAGCATCTCCTGCAATGTCAAGGATGTTATTTAATCTATAGAAGTATGATTTGTGGGAAAATGTCAGACTATGCAATAAACTGCACAAATAAAATGGGGAAAATAAATTTACCAGAGATGCATAAAGAGCTGTTAGATGAAGAGTCAGAGATTCTTTGAATAATACCACAGCTACCAAAGTTAAAACAGAATTAAACAAATCCAAAAATATGTACTGACACTGACATAGCAATGCAGTTTCCAAAAGACTTGACAGTAAAAGGATAATGTAATAAAATTCTGGATTGTGCCTTCTGTGACAAACGGAAATACTGCCAACCCAGCTATCTGGAATTTTGTAAGTAAGTATATGTCATTTGAGAATATTAATATGATTTATGTAGAAGTGTGACAGAAGGAGATGCTGACAGCCCAGCTATCTGGAATTTTGTGAATGAAACATGGTTAATGTAAGATGCTTGTGGTACCATTGTGTTAGAACGGTATGTTCTATACTGAGCTAAAATGTAACCAAAGCATGCCCTGCTGGCTTATAACAGAAATGTATAGAAACTATTGCAATTGTGTGAATGTATATATTTTTAATAGTGGAAACTAGACCATAGAGGGTTAACTTGCAAAACTTCAAGAAAATAGTGAAAATTAAATTGTTTTACGATTGTGCTATAAATGTTATCTTTCAGTTTCAGTCAACAGGAGACAGGATGTATACACTAGGAGACTCTCTGTGTTGTTTTTGTAAGTGCTTTATTGTTTCATGTCCTCTAGCAGTTGCAAACATCTGAAGGCTATATATTTTCACAGAGATATGTTAAATGTGGGTAGTTTCTGACACTGAGGGTTTAGCTTGGGAACTAAAGTCAGGTGACAAAAAATGATGTCATCCAAGCTACCCCAGCAGTAATATTTGATATTAATTTAACAACTCTCTGAGAGAGAGAAACAGGGCATTTTGTATATGTCTTTTGCCCTAACAACATCAGATAGAAGATCCATTCACCTGCACTTGCCTTGCTGTAAGTTTTTAGGGCATAGTAACTCTTTTAGATTCAAATAGGAATATAGTAAAGTATAGCCGAGATGTTTTCTTTATTTATCTGAGACTGTCCTATTTTGTTTTAAATATTTCCTGTGATTTTGAACTGTGATGTAACTGATTACGTATTGAGTATTGTCTTGTTCTTTTATTATTTATTATTAAATATATTTAAACCTTTCAATTGTGGCTGGTCTGTTCAGAGATATTTAAGCTCTGAGAGTACTTGCATATCTAATTGGTGACACTGTACAGGCCATCCTAAATAGTCTTGCTCTTGGTCAGACTACCTTTTGGATTAATAGTAACATTACACAGTAGGATTGGACACCCTTTGTTAAGGAGTCTTAAAGTAGCTGATAAAGAGTGGCTGGTGGCAGTCAGAACTACCTTATATTATGGACAAAAGGGCCATAGCTAGTAAACCTGTGCCAGCCTTTCCAGGTGTGTGTGTGTGTGTGTGTGTGTGTGTGTGTGTGTGTGTGTGTTTGTATATAAATCAAATCTCAAAGTGTGTGTGTGTGTGTGTGTATGTATAAATCAAATCTCAAAGTGTGTGTGTGTGTGTGTGTGTGTGTGTGTGTGTGTGTGTGTGTGTGTGTGTGTGTGTGTGTGTGTGTGTGTGTGTGTGTGTGTGTATGTGTATGTGTTTGTATATAAATCAAATCTCAATGTATGTGTGTGTCAGCTACTTGGGCAGGGACACAAAGCACTGGTTGGACAGAGAGGGTAGTGGAGATCTTGGTTTGGTCACTCAGCTGAGATCTCAACCCTATAGCTGTGCCACTGGGGAGTGTTATTGGGGATCTGGAAAAATAGGGAGAAACCTGCCCCAGACTGACGGTGATCTCTGTGTGTTCTTAAGGGAAATTGCACTTTACTGTGTGTGTACTTGTCATCCTCCTAGTGTGTTCATTCCCCCACTGTTGCCAGTGGTGAGGATTAAGGCTCCTTGATTATTGGTCCAGTGCAGGGGTGTCACACCTTCTAGGATATTTATGGCTAGCACAGACATCTGCTGTGCACTTGCAGCCATGTCATGCAATGCAGAAGGAGGAACAGCCATGCCATGCAATGCACATAGGAGGAACATCTTCCCAGTGCTGCTACGCCCAGTCCTCCAGTCCGTGTATAAAGACCACAGATTTACATATGAACATCTCTGTTATGGTTGCATCACATAGCAAAGATACAGAAACACAATGCTACAGTACAGGAGTAGAACAAACCTACTCTAATGGGGTCTATATTAAAATAGTGAAACCTCACTTACGTGAATACCTAAATGCTGACACATAAATAGTGAACCATGAAAACACCGAACGTCCAGAAGCACGAAATTCGAAATATTGAATTGTCATAGTTGGCCCTTATCCGGTATAGCTCCCTAACGTAAATGTGCAATAGTTATGGACCTTAGGGTTAGGGTACATGTTAAGGTAAGTGCATACATAGTAATACATGCAACCTTTACTTTAGGGTTAGAAGTAGGGTTATGTTAAGTGTATGTATAGTAATATAGTTGTGTAGCTGAATGTATACGTAAATTATACTTTTCCTGTAGTTGGGTGTTGTTTGTTTATAGTTAGATACATTTGTGTGTATTGAATGTTTGATTAGGATATGGGATATATGGGTGAAGTGTAAATATGGGGAAGTGTGGATTATTTATTTTGTTTGAGTAGGTAGTACGTAGCGGGCGGTGAGGTTGGCCAACTATGGCAATTCGATATTTCGAATTTCACACTTCAGGACGTTCGGTGTTTTCGTGGTTCGCTATCTATGTGTCGGCATTTAGGCATTCATGTAAGTGAGGTTTCAGTATTTTAATATAGAACCCGCTAATGTATGAAACGCAGGATGTAGGCTTAACATAACTTGTTAGTTTAACTACCAGGAGTCTGATGTAGTCTGTGTGTGAAACATAATTTAGCAATGTGTACATTGCATCAATGAGCCTGTTTAAACATAGGTAACACACAGCATGGGATATCATCTGTTCTTCACATTCACCAGCGGAGATCTATGCAGACCATGGTGAATTTCAGGATTAAAACAGCCTTCTCAGTAGTAGAGTCTGCCGGAAGAAAACACCATAGTGGAACAGACAGTTTGTGTATAACATACGGGCATACCCAATACCCCTGTGAAAATCAAACCTACACTGAGCAACTTAAAATATCCTAGCTAACTAGCTTTTCATCTGATGCTTTCCATCAGCATTTCAACTTCCTCCATGTCTGTAACAACTAAATGTACTCCACTAGCGCTGCTAGTGGTGGTTTCCCTCCCACCACCACCATCATTTTTACCATTTCCCAGGCGGAAATAGCAGATCTCTGTGGCCTTTCAACGTGCTCAGTCATGTATGTCTGACTGATGCCAACAGAGAATCTGCTTGCAGCACTTCTGCAGCCACAACCATAGTATTCATATGTATAGTCAACCTGTACCTAGCAGTTCTACTACCCAGACAGCCAAGAAGATGTGTGTCATGCTGCCATAATACGCTAGTAAAGACTCTTTTCTCCACATGACCGAAACTGTCACGCATCTTTCTATTCATCTTAAGAGCCAGTAACAACTACTACTACAAAAAAAACACATATGTAAAGCAAAGATGTCAGTCACTGGTCTATATTAGATGAACGAAAGTTCATCTTAGCGAACGCTCACATGAGCGAAAATCCAGGAACTCGAAACTGCAGTTGTGGGGGGCTATGACCCCCACACCCTCCTAAATATATCTTCCAACTCCGATATCGCACTACAGTGAGGAAAGGGCAGATATTCCCATCTTCACTGTACCACGATCTCACAATTGCGGTTTCGAGTTCCGCAATTTTTGCTCATATGAGCGTTTGCTAAGATGAACTTTCGTTCATCTAATATAGACCCGTCAGTCACATATTGTTTTGTTTCTTAGGTAAAATCTTGAATTTGTGGAGCTGTACCAAAACTCACACACGCATATACTCTCACACAAACATAGATTCCTAGACTAATATAACTTATATCAAGTCATTGGTATGGTGGTGTGTGAAAAGCATATGAAAATCCTGAGACAAAGCCAGTGACTCTTGTGTGGCTATTACTGAGCATTCCACATCCTTAAGCATAAGTAATTTATATAAAGACTTTGATGTGATGTTATGTAAACAGCATAAATTCCTGAGCCAAGTCCATGTGGACACATGATTAGTCCCTCAACTCACTCATATTTAAGTATTTCTCAGCAGTACTAACTAAAATGAAGAGATGGCAGCCTTAAATTGATTTGCACATTGTATTTACAGTGAATTGTCATACACCTACCACATGTACAAAAGAATGAAAATGCTGTAGATAGTGTTTTATCTAGTCTGGATATAGAGCAAGATGTGTATATCATCAGAGAATGACACTCCATATGCAGTTTGAGTGCATCATGTAAAATGTTTTGATGAGCCTTCAATATTTTCCATGCATTATCACATGTTTAACATCAGCCTACTGAATTAGATCAGAGTGACAGATGTTACACCATATTCAAAACTGTATCCATATGTGGCATAATATGTAATTATGCATCACGTTATTTAAATACAAATTCCTTTATTTACTGTCATAAAAACGTACAAACATAAATATAAATAACAGTGACAAGTTGTAAAATGTACCAATGATGATTTATTAGAAATATTTTTCATACAATACATTGTAAAACTGTGCATTCATATAGTACAAGCTAAAAAGGTTAACATGACTTTTTTTCTGTGTAAAAAGTCAGCCTTTTTCCTACTCATGCCCTGTTGTCCCTTTATGCATCATGTATCTTACTGCATTCCAGTTTAAATTAATTCTTCCAGTCTTGAATATTTTCATGTATTATTTATTTTTGTCTCTTTTGTTTGTTTATCAAAGTACATTTTAATGAATTTCCTGTGATAAGCTTCAAGACAATATTAATTTTGTAATGAATGGAAATAAACACACTTTGCAACACATTTTCATGCTATTAGTTCTGCTGAGTAGTTTGTGAATGAATAGTTTCTTGTAATCACCCTGTGCTTCAGACTTCATATGTTAAAAATATAAAGGAAAATAAAACAAAAATAGAAAAAAAGTAAACAAATTATCTTTACTTTGGGATTTTTTTGTTAGTCCTAGTGTATAGTCTAAGTCATAAAATGTAGTTTAGCACACAAACAAGGATTTTTGGTATTTTTAGCTCAGTGCTGCATCAGTGGCTGATTATGTGGGCTGAATGCTATGATCAATGCTTGCTAGCATTTCACTTACGTAGGCCCTTCTACTGCACTGATGTATACATTTGCTAGGAAAATCACCTCTCAGTTACAACTCTCCTACCTGCCATGCTTTCTTAGGCCAGTTAAGCATGGGTCCCTAGACAGAACAGAAGAGCAGTGTTTGTGTTACGTGATGTAGGCATGACTCTCTAGATAAAACAAGAGAACAGTGTGTTTGTGTCACATGGTTCTTGGCTCACACAAATGAAAAAACTTAGTTCTGCTTCTAAATACAAGTAGACTGACTCCTCATCAAGCAAATGCTCAAGCATGCTCTGCAATTTCTCACTACTGAAATACTTGTTCTTCTGCCTGATATTTCAGTCATGCCAAAAATGTTTATTTGTCATCCTTCTGGAAGCACGATTCAGTAATTACCAAAAAAAAAACCCTGTAAAAACACAGTACATCAGAATGGCATGTTATCACAGTGTGGAATTATGTTAATTAACGCTGAACATCTTGAAGACCGTCCATTTAAATGCCTAGCATATACTCTTTATAAGACAGTCTTGCACTGTGACTCATGCCTCAAGGTGTTAATTTGTATCTCCCATTCTTTACCTCCAGAGTTATGAACAAAGCAAAAAATAATCTGCGAAATGCTCCCCAAAAGGGACACTTTTTAAATACTAATACTAATAACTTAGAACCTCTAAAAATAATTTCTGAAAGATGGAACAAATGTCTGAGAACAAATGAGGGACACCCATTAAAATATGTACAGTTCTGAGGTATGATTGCATTAGCCAATGAAATGAGTGAAAGGCTCAAAATCAGGTAAGCTTGGTTTTTGAGGTACTCAAAAGTGAGTGTTTTCAACACTGATCATGGAAAAACTCCACTCCTGTTACACATGTGCAGTTCTTGATTGTGGTAATAGGACATAAGACAGTCTATAAAGAATGCAAAGCTTAAACTAGAGTTTCTGGTCCAAAGTGCAAAAGTCTGAGTTAAGCTCCTGGTCATTCCAGGTACTAAGGCAGAAACATATAAAGGGCGGAGCAAATATGACACCTGCCCTGGGTGCACATTGTTGGGACCATCAATCAACAGATTATACTTAAAAAAAAAAGCAAGAACAGTTTGACAGCTTACAAACTATTGCTAAATGATTATGATCACGTAAGTTTGTAAGCTGTCAAACATTTTTAGGGTAGTGTAGGCTGTGTGGCCTGTCTATTAGCTATCATAATCACTAATTGACACCTTCTCAGCTGTAAAGGTATTCCTTATTTTTAAAGGTAACAACAAGTTATAAGGATGCCATGTTAAGAAATATGCTTTAAAAAGAGCAGTTATTTAAAAAAACATGTTTATTAAAGCAGAACCCTAATAATTTGTTGCTACTTTAAAAAAACAGATTTACAATTTACAAATTTAATTAAGCAGTTGAGATAATTTATTGACTGTGCAGTCTGGGCACCAATTAATTGAGTTGCATATGGTGCCAAACTCACATTTGTTTCTGATATATATTTTAAAACATATAATCATCTTTGTTATTAGGTTTGATGATGGCTAATCTTCCTGTAACTGATTGTGCCTTATTGCCATTAAGGTAAAAGTCATAAAGGATGTATCCTGTGGCTGTATACAAAGAATTTACTTTAGTAACCTGTAATTTTTATTCACTTTTTATTTGTTAGAATATTTATTAAGAGTAATTGAAATGGTCTTTCTGATACCCATTTCAGCCTCAAACCAGACCACAATGTTAAGAGTAAATGCATAAATATATGGACATTTTATTCTAGCCAGTTAACTGCTATTTTTGGGAGCTTGGAGGAAACTGGTGTACCCAAAGAACAGTCATACATGCAGTCATGTGAATAATATGTATACTTCAGAGTTTAGGACTGGACCCTGAAGCTATGAAACAGAAACCTTAACCACTGAGGCATCTTTATGCCCAAAGTCCAGCTTTAGATAGACTGGAGGTGTTCTGGAGTCACTATTCATATTTCAGTAAATGAACTGAAGTGAAAAAAATAATTTCACAGTTCATGATCTATTTCATAGGTAGTTAGCTAATAACATAAATTAGACAATGAACCATGATTTGAAAAAAAAAACTAAAAAAATTAAAATAGCACACTGAAATAAATGTTAATTCAATTTTTGTGTGTGATTTTCTTTCTTATGTTTAAACCCTAGTATAATATTCTGAAACTGAATGTATAACTTGTTTATTTTGGCCAATTTGATGAATCTGCTGCAACTCAAAAATATCACAACGAAATTTCACTTACCTCTATTGGTAGTGTAATACTCTCTGGCGCTGATATTTAGAGCAAGTGTGTAAGCATCTGTGAACTGGGGATTTGGAAGGTTTTACTCAAAACAAGTAAATAATTGTAAATACTCAGCAAACACCAGCAAGCAGAGGTCCAAACTCACAAAATTCTAGTATGTCCAAAAATCAAATTCAGTTGATTCTTGAATTAATGTTAGTGGTATTAGATAATAGCTGAATAAACACCAGCGAACTCACCACGATAAAGATGACTTGAACAAAAAGGTTCACTCCAGTTTAAAACAAAAAACCTTTTATTCCAGCACAAGAAAACAGATGAGCGCTTTCACGTACACAGATGTACGCTTCTTCAGATCTACTCACCACAAACCTCATCCAGTTTAAATACACACCCAGTCACTTGACTAAAAATAGTTAATTGATTAGTTAACGAATTAATCAGCCCATTCACTGCAACAACTACTATATCAGTTCAGGATATAAATTCAGTCCCCTTAGATAGTATCTATAGGTCACCACAAGGAAAATCCTTATGGCAAGCAAAACATTTAAAACAGCATAATCAAAGACGCTATAAGAACATCATTTAACCAAACCATTCTCTATTACAGTCTGGATATGACTATGCAGAAGTAAATGCAATATACAACTATTCCCATATTTCTACATATACAGATTCATGTCAAAAAATTTTTTTGACAAATATAGTAAAACTATATATGTATATATATATATCAAAGCCAATATTGGCAAACCTAAAAATATACAAAATTAAAAACAAATAACAGTATATATACAAAAAAACTATAAAAATATATACATATATTTTGGAAAAATATATGAAACACATGGATGGATTTTCAAGCTGAGAGCCCATATATCTCCAGGGATCAATCAGTATGTCTCTCTTAAGCCCATTCTTAGAAACAGAAGATAATAGAGATGACACATATATAAGTTTATAAGAAGCACAAGAGGTCACTTATATGAAGCCATTGTGTATATGTTTTATGTACATATATATGTGTTTCATATATTTTTCCAAAATATATGTATATATTTTTATAGTTTTTTTGTATATATACTGTTATTTGTTTTTAATTTTGTATATTTTTAGGTTTGCCAATATTGCCTTTGATATATATATACATATATAGTTTTACTATATTTGTCAAAAAAATTTTTGACATGAATCTGTATATGTAGAAATATGGGAATAGTTGTATATTGCATTTACTTCTGCATAGTCATATCCAGACCGTAATAGAGAATGGTTTGGTTAAATGATGTTCTTATAGCGTCTTTGATTATGCTGTTTTAAATGTTTTGCTTGCCATAAGGATTTTCCTTGTGGTGACCTATAGATACTATCTAAGGGGACTGAATTTATACCCTGAACTGATATAGTAGTTGTTGCAGTGAATGGGCTGATTAGTTAACGAATTAAGTCTCTAATTAATTAATCAATTAACTATTTTTAGTCAAGTGACTGGGTGTGTATTTAAACTGGATGAGGTTTGTGGTGAGTAGATCTGAAGAAGCGTACATTTGTGTACGTGAAAGCGCTCATCTGTTTTCTTGTGCTGGAATAAAAGGTTTTTTGTTTTAAACTGGAGTGAACCTTTTTGTTCAAGTCATCTTTATCGTGGTGAGTTCGCTGGTGTTTATTCAGCTACAGTTCATCATTTTCTCACAAGCGAACTCTATAGAGTAGTGTGGTGTTTTTTTGCTGTTGGTATTAGATAATAATTATATATGTTTCCAGGGTGAACACTACCAACAAATTAGTGGGGTAGCAATGGGGGAAGCATGCGCTCCCATTTACGCAAATCTGGTAATGCTGGAGTGGGAGCACAGATATGTTTTTAATAGCCCATACATTAATAACAATATACGTCTTTATCTGAGATTTTTGGACAACATATTTGTTCTATGGGAAGGTAGTTATGATACCGTGGAAACGTTTATGCAATATCTTAATGAATGTACCTCCTTTTTCAAATTTACACATACATGGGATAGAATTAGCATTAACTATCTTGACACCACTATTTTTCAAACTAGTGATGGGTTTAAATCCAAAATTTTTAGAAAAATCACATGGTGTAATAGTTATTTGCATTACACAAGTAATCATCCCATGTTTCAGAAAAAAAGTCTTGTTAAAGGACAGGCAGTACGTTTTGCAAGAATGACCTCAGAAAAGGCTGATTTAATGGGGGAACTTAATCTTCTTGGTGAGATGTTCACAGAGAGGGGGTATCCAAGAGAGTTGGTCCAGGGTGTGTTAGACGAAATATATAAAGGTTGGGGTACTAAATATAAGGCTTTACTTGGTAAACCCTTGGACAAACCAGTTAAAAGAATGGATGACAATTAATTTCAAAGGGCTCGTGTAACTGAATTGAATAACTTTTCTGATACATTCACTGATATTATAAGGACCAATTGGAGTATGTTAAAAACTGGTAAAGAATTGTATGAAGTAGTGGGGAATGAACCCACATTTTCCTTTAAAACAGGAAAGAATTTTAAAAAGAATATTTGAAAAAATGGAGACACCCAAGAGTTTAATATGTAAGGCAACTAGTTCCTGTGGTAACTGTAAACAGTGTTCACACATTATTAAGGAGGATAGTATACGTTTACAGAATGGTATGAATAGTATAGTGAGGTTCTGCAAAGGTAATTGTAACACCAAAATGATTGTATACGTGGACATTTGTGAAAGGTGCCCTGCATTCTACATAGGCAAGACAGAGGGGGCCTTGAAGGAAAGATTATGTGAGCACTTTAATGACATTAGGATTAAGAAGGAGACTAGAGCGCTGTATAAACATTCTATTGAATGTTCTTCTCCTTTTTTTAGTGGTTTTAAATTTGGGATTATTGACGTTGTGAAGACTAATCCCGGGGGGGGTGTTAAAAATGCATTGCTTAATAGGGAATTGGCAGCTTAGATTAAAATCTAATATTTTTCCCGGTTTGAATGAATACATTACTATTAAACCTGTGTTAATAGCTAAAGCAACAAAAATTTAAATTAGTATATTTTTCACACTTTTCATGTTGTTTAAAATTCTTAAACTTTTTATACTTTTGGTATTTTTTATTTTTATATATATATATATATATATATATATATAAATATATATATATATATATATATATATATATTCATGATGCAGTTTTTCAAAGTTTTAAAGTTTTAGTATGCATGCATCTTATGGTATATGAATGTGTTCTGCATTTTATTTGGATTTGTGTGTCTTTAAATTTTAATTGCAGTTAATTCTTGACTGGTATAAAAGAAATGAGTTGTATTGATTTGGAAGGTTCTGTCATGTTCAGAAAAAAAAGGATAAAAAAACTTCAGAAAATTTTGAAATTTCTGTATGATTTCAACCCAAAGTATATTTTATGTGGTAACTTTCAGTTACCCTTGATCTAAACTCAATCTCCTGTGAGGTGTCACTGCAAAGCCCACTGACTGCATTCTCAGTGATTTAAACCTGTTGAAAACAAACTCACTGAACCTGCTGCTAAAGTTAAAAAAACATAAATTCTTCCTGCAATCCCAGATGGGGACATGGACACATCCCCATTACTTATGTTTTTATGTCCATGGTTTTACAACTGTGGAGAAAATAGAAACACTTTTAGTTTGGAAAACAGAAACACTTTTAGTTTGTTTATTGATTGACTGATTGACTTTTGTGTGCTAACTGGATAAGTGAACCGAGGATATTTTTCTGCCAGGACCCATACCACTAAGGCAAAGACTATGGAAAATTCAGTATTACAAAAGTGAAATAGTAAATTATTGAGAATGCATGTCAGTGTGTATCACTGAAAGTATGTACATGTCTGTGTAATCACATAAATCATTTGCACAAGTTTACACATTCTGTTTGAGTTTGTGGTATGTAAATGATCCCATGTCACCTACCGAAAATGGTAGAGGAAGTTCCCCGACACCCTGACCAGATGTTCCCTAGTAGAATAAATACCACTTCCAGTCTCCCCCCTGAAAAGATGCCAATAGCCTAGTGGGACTAACCCAGTTAACAAAAAAATAAATTAAAAAAACAAAAATCAGGGAAGATACTGTGACAACTGAGGAAAAAAATGAATAAACTTCTAATAATTCATGAACTTAAAAACATTAATAAAGACCCTTTGACTGCTAAACTGTTGAAAAATTAACTGGTTTACAAGCAGGCCGTTTAATCCACCCTCCAGAAACCCTCTTCAGTTGTTATATCATTTGTAGATAAATTTTGTAATTTTGCTAACCAGACAACTGCAAAGGAGTCAGATTCCTAGTAAGAACATAAGCCTATGTCCCTGAATCAAATACATTTGTTCTGTTTGTAAAGATGGTTGGGATTTCTAGAAAGTTTGCACATTTTCAACATTCCTGATATCATTTAGCATTTCATTCCATGAGACGTGCAATTTTAGAGAATGCCTTCACATGCTTAGTTTGAATGATTATCTGTGCAACTGAATATATCACTTCTGAGAGTTTAGCTGTATTTTCTGTATTACAGTTTGTTTAGGAGACAATTTCCTTTACTATAAGGATCAAAGCAATATTCACAGATACTACAGTCTACAACCTGACTGTGCAGCAAAACAGTCTGGGATCATCCTTTGTAGAATTAGGACAAAAATATTATGTTTAGTGAGATGGTTTCTATCCAGTCATGGGTTTCCTTCTAACCTTACACATTTATTTAATCTTTGAAATGTTGCAATGATCAGTTTCTAAACAGCACAATATTTTTGTAGACAATGTGAGAAAGTAAAAGAATGTATTAACTCTTAGTAATTGAGGTCTTAATCCAGCAAAACTGAATCCATGTACTGCTCAACAGTTTACTTAAGCTACTCATAGAGTTGGTCATATTATTGTCAAGTCATCTCGTACACTGAAACATGGGCAGTAATTACAGAAAGTTACTGCTGGTTTATTCTGCTAACTTGCAAAATGTAATAGATGAGGAAGCTATAAAGGATTTCTTCTAACCCACGTTAATTGTATACTTCCCACTGTGTACCTTGTAACTTGAATATTCTCTAAACATTTCACTGAGATTCATTCATGTTGTAAACCACTAATAGTGGGTTTTCATCTGTTACATAGGTTGGAAAACTCTGCTAGAATACCACAAGTATTCACTGAAGTTAAACCTTTCTCAGTTCACTTTAAGACTTATTACATACACTTTTTCTCATGTCCCTGTACACTTCATCCAGTATTTATGCGGAAAAGGTAGCCTGCTCATTCCTTTCTGGACATGAAAGTTTTTATCACATACCCTTTGTAAAATATCCTTCTACTTGTACATACCTTGTACATAAAACTAGCCTTAACAGAAAATCTTTTTTTCTGGGCTTAAATCATTTGGCTACTTTATACTGTATTGTCTGTATCTTATTGTGATGCCCCACCACTGGACCAGTAATCAAGGAGCCTCAATCCTCACTACTAGTACTAGTGGAGCACATACATTGGGTGGATGACAAGTACACACACAGTAAAGAGAAATTTACCCTTAATTGCACACAGAGACCACAGTCAGTCTGGGGCTGGTTTCACCCTCTTTCTCCAGATCCACAATAAGACACCCCACTGGTACAGCTATAGAGTTGAGATCTCAGCTGAGTGGCCAAGCCAAGGCCTCCAGCACCATCTCTCTCTCCAGCCAGTGCTTTGTGTCCCTGCCCAAGTAGCTGACACACACATTCTTTGAGATTTTATTTATACACACGCACATCTGTGAAAGGCTGGCACAGGTTTACTAGCTATGCTCCCTTCTGCCCAGACTATAAGGTAGTTATTACTGCCACCAGCCAACTCTTTATTGACTACTTTAAGGCCATTAGCAAGGGGTGTCTAATCTTACTGTATAATGTTACTGTTAATACAGATAGTAGATTGATCAAGAGCAAGGCTATTAAGAGTAAAGCACAGTATCGCCAAATAAATATACAAGTACTCTCAGAACTTAATTATGTCTCACAAATATCAGCCACAATGAAAGGTTTAAATATATTTAATAATAAATAATAAAAGAACAAGAAAATACTCTGTATATAATCACAGTAACATCAGAGTTCAAAATCACAGGAACTATTTAAAACAACATTGCAGGACAGTCTCAAATAAATAAAGATAAACATCTAAATTAAGTTTTGTGATATTGTTGACTATATCTAAAAGAATTATACTTTTACCTAGACTTACTTACTCAGAGCAAGCAAGGGAGTTGTGGTGAATGGGTCTTCCAGATGATAATGTTGTCAGATCAAAGGCAAATACAGAATACTCAGTCTCTCTCAGAGACTTCCCAAATTAATATCTCAAATATTTTACTGCTGGGATAATTGCAGAATGACATCATTTCTTGTCATTTGACTTCATTTCCCAGGCCCAAAGCAACCATTGATGTCAGCTGGTAGCATTTAGCATCTACCTATATAAAAACAAGGGCTTTTCTTAGATCTAAGGCAGATACTGGAAGTCATAAAACAATAAAAACTTCCAAGACGATACAAAAAATTTCTAGTTCTAGACATTGTATCTGTTTCTGTTACTGCACTGAAACTGAAAGATAACATCCTTTTATTATGTGGCCATAAAGTAATTTAATTTCATGTATTTTTCTGAAGTTAACTTCTTGTGTTGCAGTTTCTATTGTTAAAATATATACATCTAAACAGTTAAAATAGTACAAGTACATTTCTGTTCTATTCCAATAGGGCATGCTGTGGTGACATTTTAGCTCAGTGTTTTACAAAATATCTCTTCTTTGTAAAATACCTTTTCAACACACGTTTCTCTACCAGCAGTTTGATATACATATACCATACAGTTCTAATGCAGTTGTAACACAAACATATAAATTATGTTGATATTCACAAATGACATAATTATTTACAAAATTCCAGATAGCTGGGCTGGCAGTATCTTCTTTCATGATCCTTATTGATCATGCCATCATCATTATTAAATCTGTGCAAAGATATTTTCGAATTTTCCTTAATTAAGTCTGGGGAAATTTACATATCTCCCATGATGCCTTGATAAAGGGAGATTTATAATGGTCTTTCTATGGATGTTTTTCTGTTTTTTCAAGCGCTCTCTGGTTGGGTAATGTAGAAATCTGCTGTGAGACATTAGCTTTTTTATTTCATTATGCTTACAATGGTAGCATAATTGCACTTTTCTTAAGCAATGAAACACACCAGACAAGTCTCAAGAGTATGAAGTGCAGTCAGAATTTTGTTCTTACTTGTAAGTTATTCTAATAATCGCCATCTGAAACTACAGTTTGTACCACTTTGTGTACACAGTTTTAGAGTGATCACTGCAAAATTATGATTTCAAAACCATTGTTCTGCTGTTCAAAAGGCCTCTGTTGAATGATGTCTGTTGGAATGTACTAAAGTAGAAACCTATCACTAGTGTCAAATCCACATGAATTCACACCATCTAGAGATACGAGGGTTACAGCTTGGTCATTTATTTATTTGTTTGCTGGTATGTTTTTGTGGCAAAATAATTATCTTCTGCTTAAGAATATAATTATGCCAAATCTAAGTTGTATCTTGCATTTCATTTATTATATATCTGCTTACTGCTTATGTTCATTTCTAAATAATTATGCTTTTATGCTTTGATAGTTTTTAGTATTTTCTGTGGTTCTCAGAAGTAGACAAACTGTGGGTAAATGCATACTTCACAAAGTGAGAAACCACTATATATCATTTAGAGTGTCCTTCTTGGTTTAAAAAAAAAGGCCTGACATCTTGCCTCTCTTATGGGTAAATAGTAATAATCCAGATGGCAGAATTTGCAAGAAAAACACTTTTTAAAACACCTTTAAAACTTTATTCCATAAGCGCATTTGGCTAGAAAATACCAGCCTTCTTCAGGCATTCAAGAAATCATATGACAAACTCTTTTATAGCCCAACCCAACCACTTAAGTCTTAAAGACATAGCATTTTAAAGCAACAACATATTAAATTAAAATACTTTTAACAATGGGTTTTTAAAAACATTTATATAGTTTATATATAACCACCTATTAAAAGTTTTTAATTTTAACTCACAAGAGATGGACACTACATCATTTAACACTGGATAAGTAGATGCATTCACGTGTAAAATCTGCCACAACTCTCTCTGTTCTAAAAAATACCCCATGGTCCCTCCTGGGGTTTTTTTGCAACTGTTCCAGTATGACAAATTTAAAGCTATGACTTGGGAATTCCTTTAAGCGTTTTACTAAAGCACTGGTCTCTTTATGTATATGCATATCATAAATGTGTTCATACACCCGTTGTTTAAATTTTCACTCAGTCTTTCCCACATAATATTCAGGACAACAGCTGCATTTTGCAGCATAAACCACTCCTTTTGTTTGGCAGGAAAAGTGACCAGAAACTATAATACACTTAGAACCCAAGTGCACCTGGTTACATTCCAAAATAAACTTGCATTGTGAACACATTCCACACTTTGTCATTTTCTGCACTGATTGCATATGTAAAAGGGATAAACTGTCCCACCATTCTTTAAGGTTGCTATCCCGTCTAAATACAAAAATCAGGAAAATTACCATTTTTTTTCCATTAGCTGTTTATCTGTTCTAATAAATGCCCAATTTTATTAATAATATCCATTATATTTTTACTATGGGCATTAAATGTAGAAATAAATGCGTTTTATGTATTTTTTTTCTTGTTGCACACTACTTTCTCGTTGTGAAAAAGGTGTCACCCTATTACCTGATGCCATTATTCCTATAGTTTCATTTTGGATACCATTTGTAGAAGAAGAAACTTCTCCCTAAGCTTCACCAAATACCCTGGCATAATGGTTTTGTAATAAGGGAGTGTATTGGCCTGATAGTCTCTTCTTAATGATCTCAAATTTTATATTGTTTACCATCTGCACCGGGTAACCCCTGATGTTAAGTTGTCAATCTCGCCTTCATTCTTGCTGGATGGGTTCGGAGCCGATCCTCGGCTCCGACTCGGCACTTGCTTTAGCTTGAGAACTCCTTTTACCAGCTCGAGGCAACCCTATATCCCATGATGCAAGGCGGAACTACCTCAGATCTCGTTTGCTGCTTAGCGAAAGAGGTCTCCTTTACCAGCAGAGGTAAGTGAATTTCTTGTTAAAGAAAAGAGAAGCTTAGTTAGGGTTTTATTTCCCCTTGTATCCTCATTTATAGACTGTAGTGAGTTACAGCCCACCCTATTCCCTTGTTTTTCAAACTTTATAATCTTGTTATAACCTTTAGTGAAAAGTTTTTAGTTAGGCCTAAAACCCCCATTGGTTAATCCCTTCCTGTGTGTTGTGTGTTAGGGGATTAATTTGTGTGTTTGTTGGGGTTTGTGTGTGTTTCTTCCTCCTAGGATATGTCTAGGGAAGGCAAGGTCTCAGGCTTCAAGAAGTGTGACTCGTGCTGTCAGAAAATGTCTCTGACAGACGGTCACACTTCTTGTGTTTATTGCCTGGGGCCTTTGCACCTGCAGGACTCCTGTGCTTTGTGTCACTCTTTTAGCCAGAGAGTCCTGCAGGAAAGGAGGAATAAGCTTATCCTCCATGGCTTACTTAAGCCAGAAGGTTCTCCCTCTAAAGCAGGGTCTGGGAAACCTTCTAAGCCACCGAAGGCTCAGGCTTCAGTATCCAAGCCTCCTCCGGTGGCTCCGGCTCCGTCGAGCCGAGATCGCTCCGCTGGAACCGATGTATCTACCTTAAAAGTAGTGGGTTCGGTGCCGGCTGGTTCCGATACCTTGTCTACTGTAGCCTTGTCGGCTCTGGCTGGAGCCGACACCTTATCCAGCATCGGAGCCGAGAAACCTTCGGCTCCATCTGGAGTTCAGGGGACTTCGGCTCCGATGGCTTCGTCCCGAAGAGATCTCGGTCCCCTTCGTTACTGAGTATCCACTGGCTCCGGGTCTCCTCTTTGTCGGAGCGAGCCATCGGAGCCGATCTTCGAGATCTTCCAGGCTGTCTGACCACGACTTGGAGAGGGTGGTAAGCAGGCTGTTGAAGTCTCAGGCACTGGCCCAAATGCTCCATAGCCCATCTCAACAGACTTGCTATAGCCTCACCCCTTGAACTTCCTCCTCCGACTCCACACCAGAGTTCGGAGCCGGAGCTTCGGGACAGCGACTGTTTGTGCGGAGCCGATACATCCTTCGCTCCGTCCCTCGGCTCCGATCTCCTCCTTGAGACCTTCCTTGGAGGGATCCGGTCGTCGGTTTCCTTGTCGGCTCCGAGGGGCTAGTGGCATCGGACCCTTGTCCGACCCGCTCTCCTCTCGGGCTTCGCTTTGGTAAGCTCGGCGCCGACATCGGCCTCGAGCCTTCCCTTTCAGTGGAGCCGGAGTTCCTGTTTCTCGAGTGGGGATTTTCCGCCTCCCGGGAGGGAGCCTTTGAGGTGATGAGGAGTGTCCTGGCCTCTGAGCCTGGTCAACGGTCCATCCCTCTAGCTCCTCCCTCATCAGTGCCTGCAGACGCCTCTTGCCAGCCTCTTGCTCTCAGGCCCAGAGATCCATCGCCCCAGGTTTCCCCATTGGGAATTTCCTCCTCTTCCGAAGTTTCTTCTGATCCTGCAGGTGAACCCCCTCGGAAGAGGACGTGTAAGAGGAAACACACAGACTCCCCCGAGTCTACTACATCGGATACCGACTTAGATGAGTCGGAAGGTTCCCCACGATCCCCCTCTGAGGATGTCTCTTTTTCAGACATCCTTGAGCTCCTCAAACAGAGGGGGAATTGGCCAGCCATTGATCCCTCCGAGGATGAGTCGGTATACCTGGAGGCTTTTGGATCCCGACCCTCCACCTCCTGGGTGTCTCCGCCTTTCGACCCACTTATGTAGGTAGTGGCTCGGAAGGCGTGGGCAGCTCCAGATTCTGTGGAACCTGTCCCCAGGAGACCATCCAAATTCATCACGGCCCCTACGGACAAACAGTTCCTTTCCAAGGGTGTCTCTGTGGATGCTATGGTGGTGGCGGCCACTAAGAAGGAACTGGCGGATCCTTCAGTACCTGTCCATCCTCCTAACAAGGATTCTAGGAGCATGGACAGGTATGGAAAGCGGATGTTTTCTTCAGCGACCTTTGCTATGCGTTCGCTGAACTACCTTTGTCACTTCACCAGGCTTCAACGAGATATTCTCAAGGAACTGGGTGAAGTAGTCCAGGATCCTTCTGCTGCTGGGGCTTAAGAAAAGATTGCCTCGCAGCTTGCAATCCTGAATTCCATATCTAACTCCTCCATGCGGCTCATATCCTATGCGGCCGATGGAGCGAGCAGGGCCGCAGGCACAGGAGTTGCTCTTAGACGCCAAGCCTGGATGCGGCTTTGTAATTTTGGACCCTTTAAGGCGTCCTTCACTAATACCCCCTTTGATGGTTCGGCTTTGTTCGGACCTCAGGTGAAGGATATCTTGACCAGGTGTGAGCAGGACGGTAAAACTCTTTCTGCCGTTGGAGTCCAGTTTTCCACTCCTTCTAGACCATATCCCAAGGGTCAGAAGGGGGGGGAAGATGTGATTCCGTAAAGCCCAAGGAGCTACACCGACGCGTGGTCAGTTTACCCCAGAGGCAGAGGGGGTAACAATAATAGACGCCGCCCTAGAGGCAGGGGGGGGGTCCTCAGAACCAGGGCAACAGGGAGTCTCTTCCTGAGAAGCCCTTTCAGCATCCCTGACGTGTTGCCCAACTGTCCACCCTTGGAGGCAGTCGGGGGAAGGATTTCGCTGTACCCAGTAGCCTGGCAATCCCTATCTCAAGAGATGTGGGTACAGTCGATCATATCCGAGGGTTACAAAATCCCCTTCGTAAGGTTTCCCGTACCTCTGCAATCCCTTCCAGACATCTCACCCGGTCAAAGGGATTTGGCAGAACAGGAGGTTTCAAAGCTCCTAGAAAAAAGAGCCATCCAGACTGTGCCGGCAGACCAGGTAGGATCCGGCGTCTACTCGAGATTCTTTTTGGTCCCCAAAAGGACGGGAGATTGGAGACCAATATTAGACCTGAGCAATCTAAACAGATTTGTCAAGAAGGCAAGATTCCGGATGGTCACGCTTCAGTCCATTCTGCCCTTTCTGGGCAAGGACAACTGGATGTGCTCTATAGACCTTCAGGATGCACTATCACATAAAGATTCACAGACGCTCCAGAAGGTTTCTCCGCTTTCGCTAGGGACCAGTCATTAGCAATTCAGAGCACTGCCCTTTGGCCTCACTTCAGCCCCAGAGTGTTTACCAAATGCATGGCAGTGGTCACAGCTCATCTGAGACGTCAAGGATTCCAGGTGTTTCCCTACTTGGTCGACTGGCTCCTCTCCGCCACCACCAAGTGTCAGCTTCTTCAGTCCAGAGACTACACTCTACAGCTTTGCAGGAGTTTGGGAATTTCAGTAAATTTCAAAAGTCTTCTCTGCTGCCTTGCCAATCTATCACCTTTATAGGCGCAGAATTAAACACCGTCAAAATGTTAGCCAAACTAACAGATCAAAGAATCCTGGACATCCAAAAATTGCTCGGATTCTATTGCAGAGCAACAAGATCAAAGCCAGATTTATACTGAAGGTTCTAGGTCTTATGGCTGCAGCCATTGTTCTTCTACCACTGGCTCGCTTCCACATGCGTCTTCTGCAGTGGATGCTATTCACACAGTGGTCGTACCACAGTCTTCCGATGAGGCACGAAATCTTAGTCACACAGTCGTGCAGAGCTCATCTAAATTGGTGGATATCTTCCCCTCTTCTTCATCAAGGCCGACCTTTTATTCCCCCTCCTCCAGTTGCCACAGTCACTACGGATGCCTCTCTGATCGGGTGGGGGGGGCATTATCAGGGCAGGATGGTCCACGGGACGTGGCAACCCATAGAATACCATCTGCACATAAATGTCCTGGAGATGAGAGCAGTGCTTTTAACGTTGCAAGCCCTCAGCGACTTTCTTCCCACGGGGACTATTGCAGTACAAACCTACAACATGTCCGTGGTCTGGTACATCAACAAACAGGGCGGGACCAGGTCCTATCCGTTATGTCGAGAAGCTCTCAGACTTTGGCAATGGGCGATCTCCTCTCATCGGTTTCTGATAGCAACGCACATCCCCGGCAGGTCCAACCTATTGGCGGACAGGCTGAGCAGATCCATTCTGATGCCTCACGAGTGGTCTCTCAATCAATCTGTAGTGGATCAGATATTTCTAAAGTGGGGCACTCCTTGTTGCGATCTTTTTGCTACTCCTCAAAACAACAAGTGCCCCGATTTCTTCACTCTCTTTCCCCTACCAGGCCAACCCCTGAGAGACTCTCTAACCCAGGATTGGCCCCGGGGACTTCTATACGCTTTTCCTCCCTTTCCCTTGATTCCACAAGTCATTCAGAAAGCCACCGTTTTGAGAGCCAAGTTGATCCTCATTGCCCCATATTGGCCTCGACAAATTT
Source organism: Protopterus annectens (assembly GCF_019279795.1). NCBI lineage: Eukaryota > Metazoa > Chordata > Ceratodontiformes > Protopteridae > Protopterus > Protopterus annectens. Next base: position 1,145,926,414 of record NC_056745.1, on the reverse strand, counting down.
GGTTTCCGTCTCTGCATCGTCACCTTCTGGTGCAGCCCTGGCATCTGGACCCAGTTCCGGATCTTTTGATCCACCAGTCGGGTCAGCAGCACCGGGCCATTCATTCTCTCAACCTCACTGCTTGGTTGCTCCACTTCCTTCCTAGCCAGGCTACCGATGATTTCTGATTCTGTCAGAGACATCTAAGTGTCTTCTTTAAAGTCGCCCACTAGGACTGTTTATGCTAGCAAGTGGCGACTTTTCTATTTGGGCAAATTCCAGGAATATTGATCCCTTCACTGCTCCTGTACATTCTGTTTTAGATTTCCTGGCGGAGGTTTTTCATTCAGGATCCTCGTCATCTACAGTCAAAGTACAACTGGCTGCTATTTCCAAGTATCATGTTGGCTTGCATGACAATAACATTATGTCTCATAGATTGTGCAAGGCCTTTCTAAGAGGAGTTTTCTCCTAAAACCACCTATAAAGCATCCTCCTCCGCAATGGGATCTAAACTTAATGTTAGCATCCTTGATACTACCTCCTTTCGAACCGTCTGCTTCATGTTCTTTGAAGTTATTGACCTGGAAAACTATATTTTTACTGGCTGTCACTTCTGCAAGAAGGGTTTCCGAGATTCAAGCTCTCTGCATTCGTTCCCCTTATTTGGTTTTTCATAAGGACAGGGTATCATTAAGAACGAACCATTCCTTTCTCCCCAAAGTTGTGTCTCAAACCAATATTAACCAATCTATAGATCTACCAATCTTTTTCCCAAACTATTCCGACAGAGCTGAACAGAAACTGCATTTTTTGGATGTCCATCGTCAGCTCAGGTACTATTTGCATAGAACTAAACAATTCAGAAAATCGGACCAATTTTTTGTCTCCTATGCAGAAAACAGGATAGGTCTTCCAGTTTCTAAAGTGACCTTATCCAGATGGTTGACTTCCACCATTTCCTATGTGTACTCTCTCAGAGGCAAACAGCTATCTTCAAAACCAAAAGCACACTCAACCAGGAGTCTATCCACTTCTGCAGCCTTTCAGGATAGGCTACCTATTGATACCATTTGTGCAGCAGCTACTTGGGCCACGCCTCATACCTTTGTCTCTCATTACAAATTGGACTTGGCCTCCAGAGATAGGGCCAGTTTTGGTTCCACAGTTCTCAAGAGTCTGTTCCATTGAGCCACCCGGGATACAGGTGCTAGGGACGCGGTCCCATCCAGCAAGAATGAAGGCGAGATTGACAACTTAACATTTAGAAGTTATGTACCTACCATAACGTTCCATGTTAGTTGTCTTCTCTGCTTCTTTCTTGGCCTCCCTCCTTCCCCCTGGCCTGGACAGATCTTGAAAAGTTCCTATCAGGTTGTTTTCCTCCTGAGCCTTCATATGGGGACTTCGATTATGAATTTGTGTTCCTAATTATGTTAGGTTAGTCTTTAGCAGGGTAGGTTAGCTACCAAACGAGATCTGAGGTAGTTCCGCCTTGCATCATGGGATGAGTTCTCAAGCTAAAGCAAGTGCCGAGTCGGAGCCGAGGATCGGCTCCGAACCCATCCAGCAAGAAAGAAGGCGAGAGAAGACAACTAACATGGAACGTTATGGTAGGTACATAACTTCTAATTCACAAACATTCACAAACATGTTACCTATAAAGTGTACTTCATTTAAGAACTCAAGCATATCAGTTACAATTCTGGCAGCCCGTACCATCTGTCCCTTTTTAACAGCTTTTTTGACAGGTTATGGGTGGTTACTTGTAAAGTGCAAGTATTTATTTGAATATGGGCAGGATTCACGAAGCCTCCGTGTAAGAGATACAAGGCTTACACGGAGGCTGCAGTTAAACAGTGTGACGTCAGCATGTCATGCATATGCATGAGGGCATGCTGAATCACACCTAAGGCTAACACGGTCCGTGGAAGACAGTAGGGGGCGTGTCCATAGGCCGAGCCCTGCAAGCGGACACGCCCCCAGAAGAGTAAAAGTACCCAAAGTAAACCCCCACGACAGAGTACATGGAAATGTGAATAAACACAACACAACACATGCTCCCACAGACTATGAACATAAAATCATATAAATGAACATGTTATATTTTTTTTAAACTGTAAAGATGTTTGCCTGTGAGTGCGCTTGTTTGCGCGGGCGTGCCCGTAGCTTAGCCACAGTTAGCAGTAAGTGGAAAAGCATATAAGAACTAACTATGCAAAGTAAGCCAAAAAGCAATAGCGTAGCGGTAGAGACGTCGGCTGAAGAGCAGGCAGTCATGGTTTGAGCCCCCACAACCTCAATTTTCATTTTTAGTGAAATAAGCAGGAAACAAGTCCCTGACATATATGGACACACATAAAATTATATTTTATGTAAAATGTAATGAAAAGGCCAGTTATTGTGAAGAAATGTGAGATAACAAAATAATAACAAATGCCAGATGTGCCCATAGCCGAGCTATTGTTTAACAAGTTGAGTGCATCTGCCCGTAGGTGAGCAGTGGTTTAACAGGTGCAAAATGAGTGCCCGTAGGTGAGCAATGGTTCAACAGCTGCAAAATGAGTGCCCGTAGGTGAGCCGTGGTTTAACATGCTGAAACTGTGTGCCCCTAGCTGAGCTGAGCGTAATATGCGTGCTGACAGCCAAATGAAGCGTAACCCGTTTGCGCTGAGCTGCGCACCGCCTCAACAAGCTAACCAACGGGCAACGTTGAGCAAGCTGTAACAAAACTGCCTTTACACAGACACACCCCGTAGCCTGTCTAGACAGTCATAAAATATAAAAAGCAGTGGCCAGGTTCGAACCCAGGATACCATGCACCATAGTCAAGGTACTGAACCACTAAGCCATGACAGCTGTACTTAGAAATGCAGTAATAGCAAATATATAGGAATGAATAGAAAGAGGAGCATGACAAAGCAGGTTTTGTGAAGCTGATACAATTCCAAAATGGCCAATCACAGATAAGTGCGGGAAAAACGGCATATATAAGCCCCATAGGCGGGAATACACAGCATAACTGATTGTAGAACTAACCTGCAGCCAGAATGTCAGGAGTAGGTGAGGGTAGTTGCTTCCGAGCACAGAGGTGGGGCATTGAGGAGTCCAGATATATGGTCTGGATCCTTGTCCACAATCATGAGGCAAAACTCATGCAGGGCCAGGTCCTGTGGGGAGCATATAGGGCTGAGGTGTGGGACCAGTTGGCTCATGGTCTAACCAGTGCCACAGGGATTCCAAGGACTGGTGAGCAGGTCCGTCACCACCATGCGGACCTGAAGAGACGTAAGCAGGACCAATTGAACCTTTGGATCCAGGAGGCCCGGCAAATGCCCAACACCCCACTACTGAGTAAGTTACATTTACTTATGTATGTAAGAAATTAACCTAGCTGATATTATGGAGATGTGTATTCCAATATTACTTTATTTATATTACAGCTGCAGGTGTCTGTTCTGCGAACCGCAGAGCCTATGGCGATAGGCTGGTGCGGTTGCGCCACCAGGCAGGTCAGTAATCCTCTCCCAGTAACTGTAAAGAAATATAAAAGTATGACAGTTAGCAAAAGAGTGCAGTGTAGTCACTAAGTAATAAAATGTGCAAGTAACAGTGTAAGAGTGTTTGCAAGTATTGCTTGATTACAAAAGTGTGTTGCAGTCTGTAATCCAAACAGAAAAATGAAAATGTCTGAAATAAAGTCTGAAATAAAGATGCCCCACCTGTAATATAATAGTACACAACCTGCAGCAGGCTGAAAAGTACAGCTGCAGAAGATGAGCAAATCACGTGTGAAATATATCCCTGTTGAAATACTGAAACATGACAGAAGTATGACTGTTGGAAAGGATTGTAATAACTACAGGTAAAACATGTCAATAAAGCCTAGAAGTAAGTACCATCCTGAATTGTAAAATTAAAACAAGTGAGAGAGTGTGAGAAAGAGTTATGAATCCACCAATAAAGTAGTAATAACCCCTGAATAAAGTATACTGCAGTCAGTACAGAATTAAATGAATGTGACAAGCAGAACCAAACTGCGAAATGTGTTTAAAATGTTGCTGCTGCTGGAATGTGTATCCCAAAATCTGGATATGTTGCTCTCAGTCTGCAATATGCAGATAGTATGATTGTCTGAAATACCAAACATCCACAGTTGTCTATAGCTATATAAAGCAAATGTAGCAGGATGATGTAGCTGAACAAAGCCAGATATGAACGTGTATGAATAACAATAAAATGTATATTGATGTAGCAGTAACAGTCCTATCACCAACTTGAAGTAGTTATCACATAGGAAACAGTAGGTAGAACAGTAGTGTGTATATATATCTGCAGCTATTAAAAATGTACAGCATATGTATTGGTATTTGAAGGTGTTAATTATATTTTCTTCACCCTACCCTATAACCACATATAATCCATTCCACGTGAAATTGGTATGTGCAATCACAATTAACACCCCTGGACATTTGTCCTGTTGGGTCATACATATTTGCATGTACGTTGATGCATCTGCCCTGTTCATACATCCAAACCTGATGGCCTGTTGCCATCAATCAACCCTGCATGTTGTTGGACTGTGTATTGCTGTTCAAATTATGCATGTGTTATGCTCGCTGTTCAATGGTGTGAATATCTGGGTGTTTGGTTAATGGGAATACTAATGCATGCTGTTACAACTAATTGCGAATGGTATTGTATGTTACTAACCCAAACTGTCATGACATAATGCAAAACATAGGACGACAGGGAAGGCGGGTTCCAGCGGACCCACCTCTCCCACCTCGGCTGGCGAGTGCACCTGGCAGTAGTGCCCAGTCTGGACCCTCCTCCAGTGGCCCTGTGCCACCTGTGGGTGGAAGCGCTGCAGGGGATGGGGCCCGTCCTCCCTCTGCAAGTGTGGCCGGAGGAGAACCACCACTCACCCTCCGTAGCGTCCGGACTGTGGTGCGTAGGGATATCCAGGAATCTGTTCTTGGGCCCCTACGCCAGCTTGAGGCACAGGTGGCACAACTTACGGGCATGCCTGTTGCCCGGCCTACACAGCCCCTAGCACAGCCCCATCCTGGGCAGTGAAGGAACAGTGGCAACTGCCCATGGATGTGGATATCAGTTCCACTGTTGCCATCTGTGGGCTCATGGGCTCTGGATATCCAAACATCCATCCCCGTCAATTGTGTAACCCCCCCACACGTGTCATACACCTCCCCTGTATGCGTCTTGTTTGTCTTGTCTGTTGACCTACCCAACCTACCTCCCCAGCTATACCGACTTCCTTTACCTGACATACCACTTTCACCTGAAAAAAAAAAGGGCACTATGTACCCACAAAAAAATTACGCCCCATACATAGCTGCCCATTCCGCACACATGTCTGCTGGACATGGAAACTATCAATTACAATTGGCTGTACAACAAGTATTATTGTTGTCCTGACGCCTCTCTCAGGGGTGGAAGGTTTCAAATGTCACACCAAATTACAAACATATGCACAGCTGTTGCTGATGAAGAAATGGGCAGCTATGGGCCTTACCTACATCCCTCCTGCAAAACCCAAGCTTGTTTCCCTACTGTCTTACCCTCTTTGTGACCCCTTTTTCACCACTTTCCTGTCTCCCCATTTTCATTTCTTTCAAAGAAAATAGTGCGGGTGTGTGCCAGAGTAAGCACTGTTAAGCGGTTATAAGCGGGTGTGCGCGGAGCTGAACGCCAGTGCGCATGCGGGAGCTCCACGTAAACCAGCGCTAACCCGGTTACAACTGCTTAAAAGTGCCTTAGTCACTCTGATTGACAGGTCCTGTAGTCATTTCAAAAGCAAAATAAAATCCCACTGTCAGTCCCGAACCCAGGACCTTGGAAACAGTAGTCTGCATGACTTACCACTAAGCCATGACTGTTATATAAGAACATTGTGCTACAATAAATATATCATGTAATAGTAGGAATGAATGTAAAGGGAATATAGGATGTGTAGTACGCAAAGCATGTCATGTATATTTACTGTCAAATCTAGTGGATTTCTATAATAGTAGTGTCTGAACATAAACAGCCATGCTAGTTGGTAGCTAGTAGGTAATAATGTCAGTTATTATACATATATCAATATATATATATATATATATATATATATATATATATTTATATATATATATATATATATAGTTGTAGGTGTCAGTGTACATACACACTTAGTACAGGAAACAGGAGAGATGAATAGAGAAATGTGAATCTACAACACAGCCTGAATTATGAGAGCGATACTAACCTTTACACTCACAGAACAGTGTCCACAGCATACCAGCATGGCCCCCACCCTTACAATCTGAAAGGGCAATGCCTATCTCACATACCCTTTTATAGCACTGTCCTGAAATCACAGTGAGAACTGCAATCAGTACACAACTGGCTGCATGCAATTAGCAAATGCTGGCTTACAATTGGTGCAGAGGCCATCACATGGACATATGCAGATACCTACAAAAGCATCCTGTACTCCCACTCCACACATGCAATACTTTCATTGCACCGTCTGGAGGCAGAGAGAGAGAGAAAAAGAAAGAAAAAAAGAGAATAAAAACACAAACAAAAGCCACACGTAAGACAAACTAAGTTGAAGCTGTCATCAGTGTCAGTATCAAGCTGGGCTAGCAGCAGCAGGAAGCTATACTAACGGTAACACAACCAGCTGCGACAAACACAGGTAATGTAAAGTAACAAGTTAATAGTCTACATACCGTAAACCCTCCATATGTGTTATTGGTCTGTATCTATATGTATGTCTATGTGATAAGTTGTGTGCACGTAGTTTTACCCAAAGGGGATGACTATACATTGCATGTCATTCAGTGTTAGGCCATGATTCTGGCACCAGTTGTCTGTGTCAGTGAGGCCTGTCTGTAGGATGTGTGTGTCAGCTGGTGTAACGACTATGGCGCTTACTTCGCAGTTATCTGGGAACTTTGTCATCCACAACCCGCCCATGTTTGCTTTCACATCTGAGAAGTAAATGCCAAACAAGAGGGTTCCAAGGACAGAGCCCTGTGGGATACCACATGTGACTGGCTTTGAGTCTGACATGGCTCCTGCAAGTTTGACTTTATGGATTCTGTTGTTCAACCAGTTTGCAACCCATCATGTGACATATGTATTAACATTTAAGCTGATGAACTTGTCTATGATGCCTGAGTGGAGTACTGTGTTGAAGGCCTTAGGCAAGTCCAGGTAGGCTGTATGGACTGCTTTGCCCTCATCAATGGCTGTAGTGACTGTTTTGAAAAGGTCAACCAGGTTCAAAAGGCAGGATCAGCCCTTCACAAAGGCAAACTGGGTGGGATCAAGTGTCTGCAGGTACCCAATATCGCTGTATATGAGTCCAATAATGAATCTTTCCATAGCTTTGCAGACCAGGCTGGTTAAGCTCATGGGGCGGTAGTTCCCAGGGTCAGTAGAGGTGCCTCCTTTGTGGAGTGGGACCACTGTTGCTGTATGCCAGTGTTCAGGTACATATCCCGTAGTAAGGCCAAGGTTAAATATCAGTTTCATATGCGGTTGTATCCCCTCTTGGAGTTCACGTAGCACACATCCAGGGATACCATCAGGTCACATTGATGCTGTGTGTTCTGCTTTGCTGAGGGTGGCCCTCACCTGGACATCTGAGATGATAGGGAGGTTACATTCAGCTGTGATAAGTATTCCTATGTTTGGGGGAGAGGGAGGGGGGATATTTGCACTGAACCTGTCTGCCAGAATGTTGCCAATATCTGTGGGTTCAGTGAATTTTATGAAGGTGTGTAAGAACTCAGAGCATATCTGAGGCTTTTGGTCCATGTGTCTAACACAACTGAAGAAGGCCTTGTGGTTATCTATAGTGTCCTTGGCCATTTCCCTCTCAGAGTTGGCCTTGGATGTTGTTATGAGAGAACTTAGCTTATTACTAGTGCTGACCACAGATGCCTTCCCTTTATGTGAATCTGCTCTGTCCTGCAGTAGCCTCCTTCTATCGTTATGCAATTTGTCTTTGGCTGGGGTCCACCAGACAGGATGCTTAACCTTTGTGCATAGGGTCTGGGTTAGAATTGTGTGTGCATGTTCCATGCATTCCTTGGGATGTCCGTGCGAAGCATTTGCAAAGGGGTCAGCATTGTGGGTTGTGGCTTCCACTGGCCCAGTGGGCTGCATGGATACCATCTCAGTCCTAACAAGTGAAAATCTGTCTATGCACATATGTATCAAAGAAGTCTACTGTGCTTGTGGTGGTGGTGGGATATGTATATCCAGGCCGATTATTTTGTGTCCAGATCACACTAGTGGATGACGTTCCACATACAGTACCATGTTATGAACCCCCAGAGTGTGGTGGTGCATTGGACCTGTCTCAGTGTGCTGACCGATGGGGCTTGGTACTCTGTTGTATGGAATGTGGCAGGTATTGTTGCACAGGTGTTGGCTGAGCACTGATATCTGGCCATGTACATGTGTATCCACCAAGAGACACACATGTGCTACATATGGGAGTAGTAGTATATCACTACAGTTGAGTATCATGTATAGTATGTGTGCTATATTTTGCTGACATAGTTTGCTGATATCCTGTTTGTGTTCTCTTTCAGGGACATGGCACGTCAGCGAAATCCTGCCTACTCTGCTGCAGAAGATGAAGAGATACATCAGAGCCTGGTGCCGCACCAGCCAGAATCAGCAGGAGAGGGCTGCACTGTGGCAAGACCTTGTCCGTAGGATAAATGACATTGGCACGCATAATAGGACATATGAGCAGGTACGACATCGCTGCAGTGATTTAATCAGAAATGTCCGTCAGCGTGCGTCAGATATCCACAGGCAACAGGTCACCACAGGAGGTGGGGTGGCCACACATCCCCCCCTCACCATACTGGAGGGGCTACTCCTAAGTGTTGTGGCTCCAGCTCAGGAACATCAACAGCAACACACCTGCATTATGATGGAGGCTGGATCCACACAGCAACACGACATGGAACGTGCAGGTAATATGCCATATGTACACTTGACTGTTCTGTACACTGTTAGTTTATGGATGTGTAAGGTGTGTCCATGGTATGTAGCTGTCAACATAGTATGTAATTGTGCAGGTGTGATATTGCCAATATCAGCAGCTGACATGTGAAAGGCAACTGGTGTACTACTGAACTGTATCATACGCAGTATCAATGGCACAGTTGTGCCCACTGACATTAATCCCCTCAATTCTGCAGGTCCCTCCGGTGTTACAGCAAGGCAGCCCATCGATGCTGGTGAGTGTGTTTTAACAATACCTATAATAGTCCTGATAATGCTAGTAATAATAGTGTAACTCAGTAGTGCTCTGTGTGTATACTGCGGGGTGTGCATTTGTGCATGTGTCCACGTGTGCATGTGTCCACGTGTGCATGTGTGCCTGTGTCCACATGTGCATGTGTCCACGTGTGCATGTGTGCATGTGTCCACATGTGCATGTGTGCATGTGTCCATGTGTGCATGTGTGCATCACTGGTAACATTGTGTAGACATTGTAAACTGTGCTTCCTGTCTTCCTCCCACAGGTTCTGGAGCTGCACTGGTGTCCTGCAGCAGGGAACCTGAATCTGGTGCCACAGGTACAGATAATGATGATATCTGTGTAATGGCACAGGAAGGTGTGTCAGGGTCCGTCATTGGTCAGCCAATTGACAGTACACAGCTGTCAACCCCATCATTGCGCACAGTAATCCTGCCAGTACATCCTATGTCACCACTGTCCCTAGGTGATGGACAGGATACAGTGGGCATTGACCAGGGTAATGTGGTATCTGTGGAACATGCTTCCCCACACAGCAGCCATGGGCAGGGTCCTGAGATGGTACCACACAGACAGTTGCCCATGGGTTCTCGTGGGAGCATCCGTGGGCATGCCTCTGGCAGACGTGCCCAAAGAGGTCTGTCAACCTCAGCTATGTTTCGGGCTGTCATGCAGGCACAGTCACGTATGGAAAGGTACACCAGACAGGGTCTGAGGGAGCTGAGAGCATGTCACACATCCATGACTGACAGTATGCGTGACATCGCGGATGCTATCCGTAATTTCACCGATGTCGTAGACAGACGTTGTGGGGACATATTACAGCAGTTCTACAACCACATGTCCATGAGCCAGGGCAATGGTGGACGGTTGCGGTGTCGATGTGGCTGTATGCCAGCAACAGCAGCAGCTGTCAGTCGGCGCGGACGACAACAGGCCCACAGACGCCCCCATAGTGCCAGCAGCAGCCCCAGCAATGCTGGGTCTGTGCTGTCATCAGACCGCCCCAGGAGACCACATGCATGTGGCTCTGGACAGTCCCAACAGGGACCTGTGTCCAGTCCACAAACTCCCGCTTCTGATGACAGTACCCAGTCTGGCTTAGTACCGGATACGGTCCGTAGCACCCCTGCCAGACACAGGTACCGTGTCCGTGCCCACAGACACTGATCTGTATGACCTGCCAGGTGCAGCCTGTGGCTGTCCACAAACTCCAGTATATGGCAGCCATGAGGTAGAACTGTGTGCATGCATACACACATGCGAAATGTTAACATCTAGGGCTACCACATACACACACACACTGCACCAACAGTGCCCCACTCTGTACTGCTGTCCCTCACCAACACACATACACATACATGTCAATTGGTGGTATCAGTGGCAGACTCAGGCATACCTAATTCACACCCTGTGCATATGATGAAACTGTGCCACCTCCTGCAATCTCTGACATCAGTGCAGGAACAGGTTAACATGCTGCTGATGCACAGGGTGACTATATAGAAGTGTATTACTAGTATCATGTTGGTAACAGTACAGTGTGCTGATATGATTGTGTGTATATCCCAGCATGCCTGATGCAGTAACTGTATGACTGTCCTGAATTGTTATCTACACCCATAGTAAGTCCCATAGTGTAACAGCTGCGCATTATTGCATACCGGTGGTAATGATGTCAACAGATAGCCACATACATAAGTAGCACAGGGGAGAAGCTAATGCAAGTAGTGATACGCAATGATGGACATGTACACTATTGGTGGCATGTTGCCCACAACGACTATGCAATGTGGATGTTTGCGCATGTTGATATGTGTGCAGTACCAATTTAATTTAAATTAAATTAAATATTAAATAATATCAGTTCTACCATGGACATCTGAGCTGTGCATTCCTGGGTACATGTTGATAATGCCTGCATATTTGCACTGTTAACTACTTAAAGTGTTACCCCTTCTTTGTTGTACAATGGACTACTTCCAGCCCTGCTTACTGTAGCTTTGTTTGCATGCATGTTTGCTTGAGGTTCCCTGGAACACTGATTCCACTTGCAATGCAGATTTATAGAGCTTCTGTGGATTCCAAGTGACATCTGCATAGCGTACTATATGTATGTCAATTTTCCACCTGACAGAATGTCACTGTCTGTCTTGTTCGCATGTACGTTGCCTGTGACACATTGCATATGACTTACCTGGCATTTACCCACGTGTGCAGTCATATATGCCAGCGCTATGAAATCAGTAGCAGTACACCCACACATACTCACCTTCAGTATGTTGTTCCCCATTGGTCCTATGTGTTGGTAATCACCATGGCAATCACACTACTATGGTAGCATGTGCAAAGGTAACCTGTGAATCACCTCTATGGTCCAGTTGTGGTTTATGTGAGTCATGTGGCAATGTCACAGCTGCCACATGTATGCAGTCAACCCTCTCCCCTGGCCAGGAATGTACAACACATGTGTGAGATGCAACCACATAGCCAATCTGGGGACTGAGCACTCTGAACCCAGTACTGCCATATCCTGTCAGGTGGCATGACATACTACAGTGACTACAATACCAGTCTGACATAGACCTGCACTGACAGCAATCCGAACACACTGGGGCATACTCGGAGCCTCAGAATAACATCGTGCCTGAGCATCACACACCTCCGCAGCTGGCACACAGGCATATGTTAAGTCAGAACAGAGCACATGCCACACATGGCACACACATCCCGTGTGCCACACAACACACCTGCTACAGATGTGTCAGGTACCTCTCTTGGCTGCTGCAGTGGGGTCCCGCTCAACAGGCTGTACATGGTGAAGGTCACAGTGATATGCCCGTGGGGCACTATGGTCCACCACAAAACACATGCATACAGGTCATTCAGAGGCATGGACACATATGACTCAGTCATTGTCCATGCCACTATGGATGACCTGAGACGTACCTCCCTGGACTACATGATAGGGAACATAGAATGGCTCTCTCAGCATGTGGCACGGGCCAGTATGAGCCTGACCTTGGTTGCCATCATACCCTCACCAGGTATGCTACCACAATATGTAGGAAGGGTGTGCTATGTCTACATTCTGCTCAATCTCCAATGTAATTCATAGGGTATCCAATGGCTGTCAGCATGTGCTTACATGCTAGGGAAGCCACAATGATTTGCGAGGGGCAGCTTGCACGTGACACCCATGGGCCATTGTATATTGGCGAAGCCCCTTGATGCACACATAGTGCCTTTTGCTGCAGGACACAGATTACAGAGCCACCTCCGCGGGTATCACATGGGATAGGACACTAACAGTAATGCTACACAACACCAGCAGTGTACACCGCAAGATGCATGCACTGGACACTGTCCTCAGCACGGTAAACTGCAATATCTGTGCAGTAACAGATTCCTGATTCACGGCTCACAGGTGCAACCGATCACTGCCAGGTTATACCTCATACCATGCCTGTCGTCCCCTACACATGTAACACACATGAACAGGGGGGTGGTATCTCAAGGCACCACAGATACACACACCTCCAGGTTGTTGGCACAGCACAAAGCATCAGGGCCTATCCATGAGCAGCTAACAGTGTGTTGGACTGCCTTCTGGTTCATAGCCTGGCACACACAACCCTCCCATATACAGGAAACCCACCTGTCCTCCCTAACAACACTGGGAATATGATAGTCTCTAGATATGTCTTTATATGGCTGGACTGCATCCAGCCGAACATTGTTTGTGAGCATTACTGTAGCTACAACACACTAGCTGAAAGGCTCCCAGCATGTAGTCACTGAATTGCAGTGGAACAACATGTTACCACTCCCACAACAGGTGGGAACATGCAGCACCTGTTCATCGACTACATGTAGACTACATGGCACAGACCAGATGTGTATCCCCCGCTGTTAGGATGATACCATATACAACTCACACTGTATATACACATACCGCATGCGGCCCCTGCACAGTAAGACACAGTCATAATGTTATGCATTGCAAATACCATTTATCCACTTGAGGCATGTGTCAGACATGGTAACTACTGAAGGTCACAGGTATATATGTGTATGTGTCACACGCATACATCATGTGTGCATTGCCATTGCTGGTTTAAGCAATGTCATGCATTGTTATGAACAACAACCCACACATGGTCATTTTGTGTGACACAACCACACGTGGCAGTTGTAGGTTTCCAAAACATACCTATCTGTGCTCTGACAGTGGTAATAGACCCAGTAGCGGAGCGCACTATTGGCATTACTGGGCAGTTAGCCCTGTTTGGCTGTACTGATAGTGTGGTGACATCACCTGTGTTTACTGGGGGAATATGCAGCATCTGGTGTATTGTAGTAGTTGCCAAAAGGAACTGTTCTCTCACACTTGCAATTACACACACCCTACTACCCCCACAACAGGTGGGAACATGCAGCACCTGTTCATCGACTACATGTAGACTATATGGCCCAGACCAGATGTGTATCCTCCGCTGTTAGGATGATACCATATACAACTCACACTGTATATACACATACCGCATGCGGCCCCTGCACAGTAAGACACAGTCATAATGTTATGCATTGCAAATACCATTTATCCACTTGAGGCACATGTCAGACATGGTAACTACTGAAGGTCACAGGTATATATGTGTATGTGTCACACGCATACATCATGTGTGCATTGCCATTGCTGGTTTAAGCAATGTCATGCATTGTTATGAACAACAACCCACACATGGTCATTTTGTGTGACACAACCACACGTGGCAGTTGTGAGTTTCCAAAACATACCTATCTGTGCTCTGACAGTGGTAATAGACCCAGTAGCGGAGCGCACTATTGGCATTACTGGGCAGTTAGCCCTGTTTGGCTGTACTGATAGTGTGGTGACATCACCTGTGTTTACTGGGGGAATATGCAGCATCTGGTGTATTATAGTAGTTGCCAAAAGGAACTGTTCTCTCACACTTGCAATTACACCCCCCCACACACACACTTGCCATTTGCAGGATTCATACCCCTACCTAACTATGTTATGACACGTGAGAGAGACGCGTTAGCGAAGTGCACTATTCAGATTACTAGGAGGTTTCTCTTCTCCGGCTGTACTTATAGGGTGCTGACATCATCAGTGTTTGGAAAGGGTAATGTGCATCATGTAGTGTGTTCTCCTGATTGCCAAAAAGCACATGTCTTTTATACAGAATTGCACACACACAAACTCCCCTCATCCAAACACACACACTTGCCATTTGTAGGATTCAAACCCCTACCTAACTATGTTATGACACTTGAGAGAGACGCATTAGCAGAGTGCACTATTCACATTACTGGGAGGTTTCCCTTCTCCAGCTGTACTTATAGGGTGCTGACATCATCAGTGTTTGGAAAGGTTAATGTTCATCATGTAGTGTGTTCTCCTAATTGCCAAAATGCACATATTTTTCATACAGACTTGCCAGCACACACACTCCCCTCATCCACACACTTGCCATTTGCAGGATTCAAACCCCTACCTAGCTATGTTATGACACTTGAAAGAGACGCATTAGCGAAGCGCACTATTCGGATTACTAGGAGGTCCCTCTTCTCCGGCTGTACTTATAGGGTGTTGACATCATCATTGTCTGGAAAGGGTAATGTGCATCATGTAGTGTGTTCTCCTGATTGCCAAAAAACACATGTCTTTCATACAGAATTGCGCACACACAAACTCCCCTCATCCAAACACAAACACTTGCCATTTGCAGGATTCAAACCCTTACCTAACTATGTTATGACACTTGAGAGAGATGCATTAGCAGAGTGCGCTATTCATATTACTGGGAGGTTTCCCTTCTCCAGCTGTACTTATAGGGTGCTGACATCATCAGTGTTTGGAAGGGGTAATGTTCATCATGTAGTGTGTTTTCCTAATTGCCAAAATGCACATATCTTTCATACGGACTTGCCAGCACACACAC
Organism: Protopterus annectens; assembly: GCF_019279795.1. Lineage (NCBI taxonomy): Eukaryota > Metazoa > Chordata > Ceratodontiformes > Protopteridae > Protopterus > Protopterus annectens. The sequence continues at coordinate 1,145,911,168 of NC_056745.1, read as the reverse complement.
TCCCCTCATCCACACACTTGACATTTGCAGGATTCAAACCCCTACCTAGCTATGTTATGACACTTGAGAGAGACGCATTAGCAGAGCACGCTATTTGCATTACTGGGAGGTTACCCTTCTCCTGCTGTACTTATAGGGTGCTGACATCATCAGTGTTTAGAAAGGGGAATGTGCATCCTGTAGAGTGTCTTCCCAGTTGCCAAAAGGGACATTTCCCTCACACAGACTTGCACACACACTAACCCCCCTCCACACACACTGGGCATTTGCAGGATTCAAACCCCTACCTTAACTATGTTATGACACTCGAGATGGACGCATTAGCAGAGTACGCTATTTGCATTACTGGGAGGTTACCCTTCTCCTGCTGTACTTATAGGGTGCTGACATCATCAGTGTTTAGAAAGGGGAATGTGCATCCTGTAGAGTGTTTTCCCAGTTGCCAAAAAGGACATTTCCCTCACACAGACTTGCACGCACAACAACCCCGCTCACCCACACACACACACACACACACACACACACACACACACACACACACTGAGCATTTGCATGGTTCAAACTCCTACCTAACTATATTATGACACTTGAGGGAGACGCATTAGCAGAGCGCGCTATCCGAATTACTGGGCATCTGTTCTGCACCTGCTGTATTTATAGGGTGCTGACATCTTTATTTCTACAGAGGTATGTTCATCTAGTACTACCTGTCAGGTGGAGGATAGCATATATATGCATTTGCAGCCACCTACTTCAGGGTCTGATATGCACATCGCACTGGCAGGTTATGTTCTATACCATGCTTCGTGACCACAGGACCTGTAACACACAACACAACCAGTCCAGAACACCCCTCCCACATCCAGGACACACACTTTGCTTCCCTGGGAACAGTGCCAGGATATGCAGGTGTTCACATACACCATTCCAGTTGTTAACATCAGGTACAGGCATATTGTGTGTTGGAACTACTCAGGCCTCTACAACATTACCCTACAGCCACTACAATTTGTGGGTCCATGTGCTATGGCAAAACCACTCACCACAGCCACATGGGGGAATACATATTGCACCTGTCCATCTGCAACATGGGTACTCACTGTTCCACACCAGAGGTAGACCACCATTGTTGATATTTGACCATACCCACCTTTCCCTGGACATCCATATCCCATCCCCACCCCCAGGCAAGGTTGTCACTGCAAACAAACTATATTTAGCACAGGCGGACTCTACACTTGTGAAACCGGGGTGGAAGACTTCAAAGGACCCATGCTGGGGGACTATACTGGCCACTCTGCATAATCCTTGACAATTGCATTCTACGAGCATGTGTAAGGTTTGCATTGATCATGCTGTCCCACATATACCCATGACTGCTCCACAACAGGACACCTGTCAGGTGTACACCAGCCATATATGAGCTGTCCAACAGACAGAGTGAGCTAATACATTGCAGAGCTGTAGCCCACAGAGGGAGGACATCTCTGAACAGTACCGGCATGACACTTCAATCCCACATAATCATCACAACACAGTGTTGACAGTGAAATTGTCCAGACAATGCAGATAGGGCTCCCCTCAGTCTGTTATTGACGCGCACTTACTGTTAGAGGTCCTCAGCAACCCTCTTCCAGCACACACCAACAACATGGATGTGGCTTAGCACATTCAAACCCTGGGATCTCCACTGTGTCCCTGCTTGACAGAGGCACAGCACACTAGCCTCACACGATGCCTTATGTGACCTACTTTACAGTGGCACAGTAGCCTACTGTACTGGGGATGCAGATGCCAAGCACACTCTGGCTAAGCTGTCATTCCCTAGGGCAAACAGCCTAGTATTGACCTCTACACCCATATTTTTAATTGTCAGATGCACAATATTTGTTGCTGATAGACTGTTTGCAGGTCTTTATTGCCATAGCATTCCCTGTTTCTATGAACAACTTGTGTATCTGTAGAAGATGTTTGAATATGAGGGGGATCCACTATATCACTTATGTCTCTGTAGTCATTTAACTGTGTGCACTGGGCAGATTGCTGTGATGTGGTTGGTTCCTGGAATGACACGTACAAATACCAGATATGTGTGGCCAACTGCTAAACGGAGATATGGCCTAAGTGTGTGAGCATGTCCAGTTCAGCCTTTCCATGGCATGTTGTCTGACATATGTCTCATTTATCAAAGTGTGCGAGCATGCCCAGTGTGAGCTTTCCATATGTTGAACTCTGCAGTCCACCACATATTTGGATGAGTGTGAACTTCAACAATATCTCACGTTTATGGTTGTGTGTTGGGTGTCATGTTGTGTACTTACTGGCCAACTGCTTCATGTCTGAACACAACAGGGATTATACTGTGCCTGCAGGGTTTGCATGGGATACTTTGTATACAGTTGTCAACATCCTTTCATACTGACCTAACACTGTAGTACCATATAGTGTACTGGTTCAGTACTTTCACTGTGGTGGACAGTATCCTGGGCTTTAGTCCTATCACTGCTTTAAATCTTCATAATGAGCACAACAGACTGTTTAGGGGCCAGTTGTGCACATATGACCATGTTGCATTATGTTCAGATATGGACTACCTAAACCAGGCTTGTCCAACATTGGTAGTGTATTCCACAACATAGGTGGACATTGGCAAACACTAGCGATGTGCCCTAGGTCATTTCTAATGCTAGTCAGAGAGTGTGTTTGCACTTCGACACACATTGTAACTGGAGTTTGCCATGACATATGTCATGGTTAGTATACTGTGCCTCCGTCTACCTGTGACATAACAGTGATACCCAGGGTAAACCTACCATCTCCCATCCACTCATCAAGATTCCTCTTGAGGAGTGTCAATGGGTGACTCTCTGGCTAACCTGTACTGGGAGTTTACTCAAGAGTGGGGGTGGCTTCTGTGTTATGGATCATTCAGTACAGCTTGTCCTATGTATGTCAGTGCTGGGGTTCAGGTCTCTCATGTGCATAGCTCACTGCCATTCAGATTGTACAACGTGCAGCATGTTCATTGATTCCAGCTTGGACATGGCTTTATACATCAGGCACAGCTTGCCTCTGGGTGGGCAGTATGGCAGTGTGTGGAGCTGCAGTTTGTTTAATCAGGCAACACATGGCATCTGTTCAAGCTTTTTGCTACTCCTGGTGAGGTACTGTTGGGGACTTTATAGTTGATGAAGGTGTCTGCTGAGGTACATCCCACAGGGGCTATTGTAATCAATTGTAACGCTGATGAAGGATGACTGCAGAGCCACAATGACCACCCCTTATCTAGATCTGACAACCTTCATTAGGTGGGTATATGGTATGTTTCTGTGAACACTACAGCCACATGTTTGTCCAATGCAGGATATCTATCACCTTGTGTCCCCAGGTCTCTCATTACATGTTAGGTACATAATGGGTTAACACCTGTGTGGTAATTGGTGGGCACTTACTGTATATCCACGGGGGTTGACTATACACTTTTCTGCAATTAGCTTGCTGACATGGCTATGGCACCAGTTGTCTGTTTCTATGTGGCCCTTTTGTGGGATGCTTGTGTCAGCTGGGGGTCAGATATTGTGGGCAGTTTGTAGTCCTCTGCATACATGTTCAGTCACAGTCCTTCCATGTTGGCCTGTACCTATGGGACATATATACAAAACGTGGGAAGTCCCAGGACCAAGCCTTGTGGGATGCCACTTATATCTGGTTTGTAGTCTGACATGGCTGCAGCATGTCTGACCATGTCATTTCTGTCCTTGGTCTCGTTTGCAACCCCTCTACTGACATATGGGTTTATATTTAAGCTGGTGAACATATCTATACTGAACACATAGGGTATTGTCTGGAAGCATTTGCAAGGTCCAGCTACGCTGTGTGGACCACATTGCCCTCATCAATGACCTTAATGACTGTTTCAAATGGGTCAAACATGTTTAGGGGCAGGATCTGCACTTAAGACAGCCACACTGGGTAGCCGGTGTCAGTAGGTCCCCAATATCTTTATGTCTGCGGTACATGCTGATCCTTTCCATAGCTGTGTAGACCAAGCTTGTCAGGATTCTGGGGTGGTAGTTTGCAGTATCCATTCAGGCAACACCTTTGTTGAGAAGGACCACTGTTGTTGTACACTGCTCTTTGGGTGCATATCCTGTGGTAAGGCTGACATTGAGCAGTAGTGTGATTTGGCATTCCATTCTTCTTGGAGTCCATGTTGGACTCAGCCCAGGACACCATCTCATACCATTGCTGCTGTGTGTTTTGCTTTGTAGATGCTGGCTGTTACCTCAGCATCTGCAATGTCAGGGGGCCAGCAGTCTGCTGGGATAGATATTTTGCATTCTGGGGGGGGGGGGGTTTGCACTGCACCTGTCAGGTTGTATGTTGGCAATATGTGTGTGTGTTTGGTATGTTGCTTGTAATATTTGTGTGATTCAGAGCATATCTTTGAATTCCCAACACGGTTCCTACCATCAGTTGAGTAAGCCTTGGGATTATCCTTAGTGTCCTGTACAATTTGTATCTTCATAGGTTCATACTAGGCTATCCACCCTAGGGCATTTGTAAGCCTAGCCAGGGTGTGTGTGTCTTTCGCCGCCCCTTGCTATGTGAATATTATGGCCATTTATGATTTACTTTACTGTGCCTCTGTCTGGACGTGACACAGTGAAGACCCCCAGTGTACATCTACGATCATCCATCCACTTGGCAATATTCCTGTTGAGAAGAGTGTCAGTGAGGGGCTCTGCCTAACATGGAGTGGGATCCTGTTCCAGGGTGTGGGGAGCCTCTGGGTTATGTATCTGTCCCTCCAGCACATCCTATTTCATTATGTGTTCGGGTTGACATCTGTCACTCTCACAGCTCCAATGGCTTTGTTTTTTCTGGGGTGGAGTATGTTCATTACTCCTGTGTTGGACATGGCCTTGTACAACAGACATACAATGCCTCTGTGTAGGCAGTATGTGACTGCATTCAGCTGGGGTGTCTACAGCCAGGCAGCATATGACATATATTTGAGACCCTTTATCCTCTTGGTGAGGTACCTTTGAGGTCTTTCTAATCGCTGCAGGTGTCAGGTAAGGTACATCCCAAATGAGGCATTGGGTCTGATAACAGAACAGTACAGGGGCACAATGACCTCTGTTGACGTAGATGTGAATCCTTTCATGTTACGGTGTCCAATATAGACAGTCTTCCTAGCCACATTGCCAATGTGAGTGTCACATAACAGGTTACTGTCCACTTGTGTCCCTAGGTCCCTGATTACTCCTTGCATACATAATGGTTTACCACCTATGTGGTAATTTGTGAGTACCTTGTTTGGTATTTGGTGGGACATTCATACTGTCCAGTGTCTTCAGGACGTCTGGGTGGGGTTCCTGTGTGTGAGTGTGTGGTCTGTAGCATGCTACAGACTGTACAGCAGTTTTGACTACAGTTAGGTGCACATGGGTGGTCTCCGATGCTTCGTGCAATGTCATTTACCTGGACGTATGGGTGTCTGTGCTGCATATGGATACTCTCCCTCCTTTTATGTTTTGGTCCAGGTTTTGGGGCCATAACGCATGATATGAGGTATAACCTGGTAGTGTTGGTGTGCTGTCAGTAGGCTTGCAGCAGGTTTCTGTCACTGCACAGACATCAATGTTCTCCATACTGGGGAGGGCCTCAGGAGCATGCATATTGCAGTTTACACATCTGGCATTGGTCAGCATTACCCTTATGTTTCTTAACACTTATGTTTTCTAGGGTGGTGGGTTAGTCTTTTCAGCCTTGCCTACGTACAGCTCTATGGAGGTGGCAAAAGCCTTATTCAATATCCAGATGCCCAGGGGTAACAGGTGCAAGCCATCCCTGGAACAGCAGCATGGCTTGTCATGCATGACATCTCAAGCAGACAGACATTAGATCCTCTTGGACTGACAGCTATAATTGCGCCACCTGTTAAAGCTGATCATTCTGTGTTTGTACTGTGGCATCATTCATGGTGAGGGTGGGATGCTGCAAACGGCCAGTGTCATACCGGCTTGGAGTACATACTCAGGGAGCTCATCCATGTCTCTTTTCATGTAGTCCTGGGAGGTACATCTCAGGTCATTCACACCAGCATGGACAATGACTGCATCATATTTCTACTTGCTTTGGGGTGACCTGCGTACTTGTGTTATGTGGCGTATTGTAGCAGCCTACAGGCAGCTTACTGTACCCTTTCCCTTTTTCAGTCTGGTGAGTGGGACAGCAATGTGTCTGCCTATAGAGTCACCTATTACAACTGTATCAGGCATGTTGTTTGTCCTTCTGGCCTGTGACTGTTTGGCACACCAGCTTTTGTACTATGCATGTACACTCTTCTTCGTCTCTTCACTGTGGGTTGTCTGGCACCATCTGCATTGTCACCACCCTCAGCAAGTCGCCTATGTCTCCTTATGACAGCTATGGCAGCCCCTAGCATTTCTGCTCTGAGTTCAGCTTTTTCAGTTTTCACTTCTAATAGCTTACTCCTGTCTTGCAGTGTCTCTTGAGAGATACATCCTGCACTGCTGTTTGCAGAGTTTTAAGTGCTTGGCTGAGCTACTATTCTGCCTATGTAATTGCCTGCTTCTAATTGTTTTCACCTGCTAGCTCCAGCAGTATTCCCTGCTAGCTTCCTACTAATTCTGTTGCTTCCTTTTTCCTTTATGTTTCCTCAGGGGGGAGCTACGTGCATACCAGCAAAAACACGCTCACAGTGGCTTACACGTGCGCACACATGCTTACACGGTTCAAAATCTGCTTATTCGGGTTAAAACGCGCGCACACCAGTGCAAACAGTGTTACAAGTCTGCCAACAGGCTTCCACATGCTCAGTCTGCCCTACACGCGCGCACACTACCATAAACAGTCTTCAAAGTCTACCAACACGCTCCCACATGCTCAGTCTGCCTTACACACGCGTACACTGTCCTACCCGCGCCTCATGGCATGCACACATGCGCATGCACACCCAGCAAGAAACTTTGGTGTAAGTAACAGTGTACACCTTCCATTTCTTGACTTTCCCATGCTTATCTTGTGGCATTTCTCTTTCCATGATCTGTGTCTGACATCTGTCATGTAACACTGACCTCCAATGAACTGCATTTCTTTCTACCATTCCCCCCTGTGATGTCACCTATCTCCTACTCTATTCCTCCCCCTTATGTATCTCTTACACTACTCAGAATGTGCTCATTTGCTATGTGACAGTGGGATTCAGTATCCTAACCCTCATTTACATCAGATTGCCTACTAATGCTTAGTTACATGTCTTAGACTCATCTTCCCCCCTTAGCAACCACTAAACGGTGGCCATGTTGTTTTTGGTCTGCTGGTCCCTGCATTGTAAATCCATGTATTGCATAAAACCCACATTTGTGGGTTTATAACCTTCATTTTTATGTTTTATACAGCGCAGCCCGTTTGCGCGGGGCTGCGCTGCGTTTAAACGGAAAAAAATTTTTTTTTTTCATATTTGCATCGGGGTACCTTGCCAATGGCCACATATTTGGCCATTGGCATGCTGTCTGACACATATGCACCCTTTATTTGGAGGTGACATGGCTCCATTAGATTTTTAGAAACATACTCAGTTGTCAACTGAGTACATTTCTGCAGCTAAAACGGCTCTTACACGGGCTGCTTTCTGTTTCATGGATCACTACTCTACCTCATTTGCATGCCTTTCGGCTGCAAGTGAGGTATTTAGCATATCCACGCCCAGTCCATTTAAGAGACGTTTTAGCTGGTCTCTTACACGGAGTTTCGGGCTGTTCCTGGATCGCAAGGCTTGCATGGAGTCTTACATGTCTCTTACACTCTGTGCAAGCCTTCGTGAATCCTGCCTTATGTTTTTTTCTAAAAACACAAGCTTTTAAACCAACCTCTGTTCTAGTTAATTCTACATCCAAGTAAGATATAGAGTTCACACCTAACTGGTATGTAAACTTCAAAAACTCAGTTGTAGCATTTAAACATTGTACAAAATATGGTATTAAATCAACATGACTATCACAAGCAGTAAACAAATCATCTAAAAATGAACATACATCTTAACATACTTGAAAAAGTCACTGTTAAATAAATAGTGTAATTCCCATAGTAACATAACCACATTTGCATATAATGGCCCACAAGGTGAGCCCATGCCCACACCTGTTACTTGTTTAAAATACTGCCCATCATAATTCAAAAAGTTATGTAAAACCATTTCAGGTAAATGGGAAATTGTATTTATCTTATCCTGTTCAACATGTACATAGTCAGTGAAATATTCAGTAAACCATTCTATCCCAATAATATGGACGATGCAAGTAAATAAGTCTTTTACATCAATTGTCAGAAAAAGCCCTTCTCTGAATTGTTGTAAGTCATTACATTTTACCAAAAAATCCCAAGAATCCCGGCAAAGATGTTTAACAGGAACCAAGTATTAGTTGTTCATCAATAAATTTTGCTATAAAGTAGGTCTCTGAGGAAGTACCATCAACAATGGGTCGAAGGGGGTGGGTTTATATAAGTCTTTATGTAATTCTGGCACACCAAAAATTGTGGCCAACTTAGATGCTGTATTACAAACATAATTTTATTGATCCACAGTCAGCTGACCCTGGGTTAACATACCATATAAAAACAATCTACTCTATTATATGAAATATTGATTTCATTCAGGGATGCCTCAACATAAGAGTCCTCATATAACAGTTGGAGCATGCACTGGTTATAGTTCACCTGGTCCATGATAATGATATCCCCTCCTTTATCAGGCTGCATAAATCGAAGAGAGCCTGATTTTTTAATATCGTCCATTAAATTATGTTGCATAGATGTTAAGTTAAAGGAAACCGGTAGGGTGTTGTTTTCAAGCAAATGTCTCAAATCCAGTTCACGTGCATCCTCAAAGGTTTTTAACATAGGATGCAGGTCAGGGTTGAAGGTACTGGGGATGCATACATTTGTTAGTACTGAATAACTGTTGTTAAAATAAACAGACAAGTTCAGCTTTCTCACATATAATTTCAAGTCTATCAAAGTTTTAGACACATCAGCTCTTCCCATAGGTATAAATGCCAGATGTTTACTGAACAAGTCTGCATGGGCCTGAGTTATATTATGACTGCTAAAATTGTATATGGTAAAATCCCCAGTACAGTTTTTTATAATAGACAAAGAATTAGATGCACATAAGTCACCTACCAATTCCTCTGGTTCCTGTCCAAGGAATGGGGCATCCTCCTCTGTTGTTGGTTTGGTGGATAATTCACAGACCTGTACTTATAATTCATCCTCTTTTTCCAAATGTGTTCTGACTGTCGCACCCCAGGCTAGTCCAAAGGGGCTTGGTGATTAATGAAAACCTGGCCATTTTCATCTCCACGGTCTCTTATGGGTAACTATTTGAAGTGTTAGGACCGAAAACACAGAGACTAAATGGCTGTAAGATGGACTTACATATACTAACTCTGACATCCTTTCTCCAAGGTATGGCAATCTTGGAGTTGGCATATATAATTTCAGGGGGTGTGGGGGTGCAGGGGGACAAGTTTAAAGGAGAAGAGCTATCTTAAAGATTCTTGTTTCCACCATACCTCTCGACTGTACAGAGTTTCACAGAATGTCCAGATTTTTGCCTCATATTTTTGTTGTGTTCCTCCTAAAATCTGTACTCTTCTGGCAAATAGCTGAGGATTGAAGTGATTAAATAATGACAAACATTTGAGTTTAAGACTCCAAATCATTTAGAAAATTCAGGCTAATGAAAACCTATTATTCTATCAACTTTTTACGTTTGTAAGAGCAATATTAAAAATCTGTCCCTATTTGTCCTGCTATCATTTTAGGCTTTGTCCAGATTTTTTGCTCTAAGAGGTTGAGAGGTATGGTTTCCACAGGTTCCTCACAAAGGTTATTATTTGCATTTATAACCTTGTCTACCCTGTTGTTGAATATCAATTTGTTTTCATATCACCTTTGAGCCTCACTCCTGCTGCCTTCAGATTATATATCCTTGTTCTTGTATTATTTCTCATATGAAATATGGTCCTTTGGATGTTAGTATTTTTTTTAGGCAGTTGAAAGTTTGAATCACATTTGTGCTCTTCCATTGTGTGCATATTAAATTCCTTTTGTCTCCCTTCAAATGCCTTTTAACTGGTAATATTGTTGCTGATCTTCTTTGTATGGCCTGCATTTTGCCAGTGTCCGTCTAGGGTGGAGCAGCCATTTCATGAACATTGGTCATGTGTAATTTGGTGGTCAGCAATTTCAGGGTATGATGCAGTTTGCAGTAGAGATCACATAGCACTTTGACAGTGTGTGTACAGCTGCCCCAGTATGGTGTTCCAAATTTTGGGCCAATAGATAATATGGTGTCCATTACCCAGATGTCAACTACTGCATAGTGCTCCACTGTCCAACAAAGGATATTGAAAGTATAAAACTGTGTGACCAGGAGTGGATGGACTGGTGAAGCATCCTAGATGTGGAGCTTAAAGAGCATTTTTTCCACAACAGTAAAAGACTGGACATGTCCAGGTGTGCAGACCACCATGGCTGAAGGTGACAGTGATGCTTTCTTTGGAACAGTGTGTGTCATTTATGTATGGTCAGCCATTGACCATCCCCCTTGCATCTGGATCCTTCCCCAGCTAGGAGCAGCATGGTTTTAACAAACCACTTAGTTTCTACCAAGCTGGTGTTTTTATATATGTATACATACACAAACACTCACATATGTGCGCACACAGACACAGAAATAAACACACACACATTTTCTAGAGAAGGTTGGTTGTTGCTAAAGCAAAAAAAAAAATGAGCCCATTTTGTCAAATCACAAAATAGCAAAGTACCCAGATGGGGTCTATTCTGTGTCCTCTGGGGCTGCAGCATTTAGCAGTCCATTCAATGAGATTCAATCAAATTTAGTCAATCAATCCTAGCCAAATTCTGTTTTGTATTTCACACTAGATATACATATATGAGTTTACGTCAAGTGGTCAAAATAATAAAAATCTGACCACAGCACAATCAAAAAAAAAAAAAAAAAGCAAATGTCAAGAGCATTGAAAAAAAAAACACAAGCAAAAAGTAAAGCAATCCCCCACATAACTTATATATAACACCAAGCTTGCACTATTTTCAGTATATGACATAAAGTGATTGCACGCATGCAAATACTGGCAAATTGCAATAGCTGCAGTTTCAAACTATTTTGCCGGTATTTGCATCTTTCAAACTGCTGACAGTTTGAACACTTGACAAGAACTCATATATGGATATGTGTGTATTATTTTCACAGGCAAGTATTCCTTGAAATGAAAGGCATGAGTTTCACTCTAATCAGTATACATAATGTTTATATAATGCCTTTATTTAATATAGACAACAGTAAAATAAAATAATGCTTTCTTCAGCAGTACTAATTCAATAGAGATGAATGGTTTACAGTCTACTGAAACAACATTTCATTACTGGTCGTTATACTTTGTTTCTCATGCTTGATTAAACCAAAAAACAGTACCTTGTTCATTAAGAGTCTTACTCCTGGTTCCACACTTCTTTGGTAATGCTGTGCTTCCTAAAGGAGCCAAAACAGTAAATGTTCATCAGAAGTCCTATAATTAATGGACAAAAGCTGTCGGTCATTTTATTGTTTTTAATATTAAAGTGAATTTTGTTATTTACCCCTTTAATTCTGGCTGGTGATCATTCATGGTATTGTTTTGTGGCTTGGTGTCTAAGGAAGGTGACTTTTGGGCTTATTTTTGAACATTTACTGTTTTGGCTGCTTCAGGAAGCACAGCACTACGTGGGCTGTTTTTTTCTTTTAGTTTGAGTCTTTGGCTGGCTACTCATTCACATGCAATTTCTTTGGTTTTACTTCTTTGGTAATGTCCTTTTGAGTGTTTTATCAGGTTTCATATTTCTCTTGCAGTGTTGACCAACTTTCCCTAGGGCTTATAATTCTATTTAAAAAAAAAAAAAAGATTGTTGTCCAAGGTCACCTTTGTGTTATGTGCATCAGCTTCTAGGGGGTACGCCTGTAAACCTCCTTGAGACCCCAGCACTAGAAATCTATCTAGTCATTTCCCAGTGGCCATTTGAAATTCTGAGAACAGCTGCTCTCTTTTGGATACTAAGGTTTTTTGCTTGATTCAGGAAAAAAAAATATACATATCCCGTCAATTACATGTGTTCTTCGAGAAGCCCTCTGCCCACCCTTACTCATATGTGCTAACCCTAATTGCAGTCCTACCCCTGCTACAACATCAGCTCTACACATTACATTAAATTACTAAAAACCCTTTCCCTAAAAGCTCCACTAGACAGGCAGTGCTCATTCTGGGATTTGTAGCTGTGGTTTACTGATATTGTCAGAAAACTAAACAGTCTTTTTTTATTTGCTTTTTTACTAGTCACTGATTTGTGCATCTACTGTTTTTCCTGTCATTTGTTTGTAGCGTTTTGTGTTGTTGAGTTTTCATGATCTATATTTATTTATTTATTTATTTTACATTTGTTGACCTGGATAGTCCGACTGGATATATGTTCATTTTCAGCGGAGGCCTAGGGAGAAAAGCTCCACATACCAAAAAAAGAGACAGTACATACATCGCTGATTGATAAACTCAGGCAGACATGTTTAGAAAAATAAAGACAAAGAATACAGGCAGATATCAATATACACAATGTGCAGACTTGCATCTGATTGGCAAAGACGTATCAGAAAATATGAACATAGAATACAATCAGATCTCATAATTCACAATGCTTAGACATTCAAATGCTATGAGGCATAGATACTTGGCTAAACAGCAGGTTGGGTAGCAAGACATGTATTATTGAAGTTATTAGTCAGGTTTAGAACAAGAGCACAGCCAATGAGATGTGAGGTATTTTTAGTTCTCTTTTAAATAGGGGTAGTGAGGTTTCCTTGGTAATGGTAGTAGGGAGTAGATTCCAGATTTTATTGGTTGAGTTGGCAAATATAGCATCGCTTGCAGAGTTGTTGGATTTTTGGGTCAGTATCATTAGTTTATCAGCTGAGCATAATGGCCTGGGGGCACTATGAGGGGTGAGAATATTTTTGAGGGCAGGGGTGTTATCAGGTTGATGGAGTATTTTATACTATAAGCTTGTTGAACTGTAGAAGGGTAGGATACTCTAGCCATCCCAGTGCTTTGAGGTTCTGGCAATGGTGTGTCCCAAAAGCTATGCCTGTAGCGAATCTGGCTATATGATTGTAACATCTGGATAATTTGTTGACATCAGTTTTGGATAGGTTGTTGAGTGCAGGGGAGGCATACATAAGGGTAGAGAGGAGGTGTGATCTTGCAATAGTTACCCTAGATAGGGGGGGGGGGTTGAGGAAAGGTTTGGCTGTGTACAGGGAGCCAAGTTTTTTGTTGACGGATTTAATAGTGTGATTGACATATTTATCAAATTTAAGATTGTTGTCTATTATTATGCCTAGAAGCTTTGTATGGTCATCAGGGGAGATAATGGTGTTGTTGCTAGATTTGATGTTGAAGGAAGGAGGAGGAATTCTACAATTAGGGGAGAAAAGTAGTAGCTTGCTTTTGTTAGGATTTAGAAGCAGGCAGCGATTAGCTAGCCATGTTTCTACTGTGCTGAAAGTGGTCTGGGTGAGGGTTAGAAGTTGTGTACATGAGGAGGCGGAGCATATTAGCATTGAGTCATCTGCATATTGGATGCAGGTGGCTTCTGGGATGGTGGTGTACAGATCATTGATAAAGATAGAGAAAGGAAGGGGACCTAGTACGGATCCTTGCGGGACACCTAGGGTTAGAGGAAGTTGGGATGACAGCTTGCTCTGCCATAAGACAGCCTGCTGTCTATAGTTTAGGTGGGAGTGAAACCATTGTATTGCGTGTTGGTCTAAACTGATGGTTTGTAGAGTATTGAGCAGTAGCTGATGGTTGACCATATCAAAAGCTTTTGAGAGATCTCGGAAGAGTGATGAAGATAGTTTGTTGTTGTTACAATGAAGACTGATGACATAAGAAAAAAGTATGAAGAGCCGTGGTGGTACTGTGGAATAGCCTAAAGCTGTGCTGAGAGTTGAAGAGCTTTCTGTTTTGAATAAGAAAGTGCATGATTTGTTTTTGTATGCATCTTTCCATGATTTTAGCTAGTGGTGAAACAATGGCTATAGGTATAAAGTTAGATAATTCTGTGGAACTTCCTCCTTTATGGAGAGGTATAATGTGATATTTTCCATAATGCTGGGATGGATCCTTCTGAGATGGATCTGTTGAACAGAATAGAAATGGAAAGTGCTATGCATCAGCTGCTTTTTGAAGATATTCATCTGGGAGGTGGTCAGCAGCTAGTCAGCTAGGCAACTATATATCTACAGACATGTATGCTATCAAATGTATCAGAGTATTCCTTTTCATACTGCAGGCTCCAATTCTTCTCTAGATTCCTCCATTATCATATTTTGGCAGGATCATAGTAATTCCATGAATGCAATTGTAGTAAGTGGCAAAATAAGAAAAAAGTCTACAGTATACAGTAGCTTCCATAAGAGTATAAATTAAAGCATGTTTGAGTAGTGAACTCCTACACCCTGCTTCTCTAAATATATCAGCTTTATTACCTAACATTGTTGATCAAAGAGAATATTTTTTTCCATAATTCTGTTATATCACTTTAGTACTGGTTTATCTGATGTTGTCAGTCTTTATTTTATCCTTGACATATGGGTTCAGTTCCAATACCACAGCTAACACTAGCCAAATACTCTCGAGCTTCACCTCTACTCACAATCCCTCTCTCCCAATTACCTCAGATTGCTTTTGCCGCTTTTCCAGACAGTAGCATTTTTGTCAGCGCTCTCGCGTTTCCTTTTTTTCTAGGTAATATCTTATTATTTCTTCAATTTGTTCCTCTGTTTTTTCTTCTCTACCCTTTAGATACATTCTTTCATAGACATCAGTGTATTTTTCACTATCATTGTTGATAGCCTCTTTCCATACACCTTGGTGTACTTCTTTAACTATCATTGTTGATAGTTCCTTTCCCTTCCTCTCAACTCAAAAAAAAAAAAATCTTTCTTTATCCTCCTCAATTTTCTGTTTTTCCCTGTGTGTGTGTGTGTGTGTGTGTGTGTGTGTGTGTGTGTGTGTGTGTGTGTGTGTGTGTGTGTGTGTGTGTGTCTGCTTTCTGGCCTGTATTTTTTCTAATGGCTGAAAAAGCTAAGGCCCCTTCTGGCTTTAAAAAATTCCAGAAGTGTGGCCAGAAGATTCCCTCTTCAGACTTGCACTTTCTGTTTATTGCTTGAGTCCTGTCCATTTGCAGGAGGGCTGCATATTTGCCATGGGTTCAGTCATTGAGCCCTTGTTGAGAGACGTAATAAACTTATCTTGAAGGGCTTGATCCTCTTTGCCTTTGGTGAAGCCATATTTGGAGCAGAAAAGAGTAAAACAGATATATTTTTCCCTTTGTCCTCATCTTCCTTGGAGAAGGGTAAAAAGAGGAGCGTGTTGGTTCTGACTTCTCCATCGACCCTGAAATTCAGGAAACTGAAATCCTCAGTTCTGAAAGGATCCTTGGAAACAGAGGTTTCTGGCTTCAAATCCTTGGTTATGACAACTTCTCCAGCTGCTACCACTATAACAACACCTTCTTAATTGAAGGCTCTGTTGCAGGGCATTTTAATTGCTTCTACTTTGACTGCACCAACTTTGGTGCAGACCTTTCAAACTGAACCAAGGGAGTTTTTACCTAGGACTACTTACTCCCCTTCTTTTGACCCCTTTGTGGGTGAGCTTCCAAAAGTTTTTCTCCAGAGACCAAAATTTCCCTCCATGTCATCGATCCATTCCACCAAAAGTCTTTCAGAGCTTGATGTGGAGAGACTTGTGAATAAGATTTTGTGGGCAAGAAGACTTAAAGAACCCCCTTCGGCTTTGACCCCTTTGGGTCCAGGAACCAAGCCTTCTTTTACCCCGTTAACCACTCCTCCTCTGGTCTCCTCTGAAACTTCAGAGTTTACTGTTCTGACTCTTCTGGCTCCAGCTGTACCAGCTCCTGAGATCGCTTTTTCTTCAG
Source organism: Protopterus annectens (assembly GCF_019279795.1). NCBI lineage: Eukaryota > Metazoa > Chordata > Ceratodontiformes > Protopteridae > Protopterus > Protopterus annectens. The sequence continues at coordinate 1,145,895,076 of NC_056745.1, read as the reverse complement.
AACCGGTGATCCCCATGAGCTCTTTGGTGATTTCAGAAATGGAGACTTCCTGGAGCCATAGTTGCCCTTTCGGTTCTGGGGGACAGGAGTCAACTTCAATTTTTTCAGAGCCATCCCTGCTCCTTGGAGCTTCAGCTTGAGTCAGTCCAGCACCGACTTCTGTCTGGGAGGCGGTTTCTTTGGAGTGGGGAGTGACCTCAGTTCCAAAGCAGTCTGTCTCAGTTACAAGCCCCCTTCCCTGTTTGGGGAGGGTGCAGCCTTCAAGGCTATGGAGAGGGCCCTATCCCTTATAGTGACTCAAGTCAGCACCTTCTTCCTCTGAATATATCCCTCCCTCTGGCTCTGTTATTTGATCTGTCTCTCCACAGGAGCAGTGAGCGCCAGAGTCTCAGGTTTATCAGACACAGGTTCATTCATCTTCTGATGCCTCCCCAGATTAATCCCCTGAGGAAGTCCCTCAGAAAAAGAAGTGCAAGAGGAAGCACTTAGATTTCCCTTAGGAAATGGTCACTGAAGATACTGATTTTGATAAGGGGGAAGAGTCCCCAAGTTCACCGCCTGAAGATGTCTCCTTTGGAGACATTTTAGAAATTTTAAAACAAAGGGGTGCCTTGAAGTCCCAGAACACTTCTTTAGAGGAATCAGTTTACCTGTAGGCTTTCAATACTTGCCCATCTACCTCTTGGGTAACTCCACTCACTGGCAAACTCATTCACTTGATTTTGCAGCGGGTGTGGAAGGCTCCAGACACCATTGAACCCATCCCTAAGAGACTGGACAAGATTTTATCTGCCCCTGAAGATAAGCAGTTCTGGACCAAAAGTTTAGCAGTTGATGGGAGTTCATCTATCCATCCACCCAACAGAGAGTCTCGGATGATGGATAGATTTGGGAAGTGGGTTTATGCATCATTGACCTTTGCCCTAAGGTCTTTGAACTTTCTGCCATACTTCACAAGACTTCAAAGGGACCTGCTGAAGGAGTTGTCAGATACCCTGGTGGGAGGTGTTGCTGAAGGGCTCCAAGAGAAAGTTGCCTCTCAGCTAGCCATCTTGGAGTCTATGTCTAATTCATCCACGAGGCTTATTGTGCATACAGCCGAAGGGACATCCAGAGAAGCGGGTTTAGGCATAGCCATAAGGAGACACACCTGGATGCACCTCTGTGACTTTGCAGAGCCATTTAAGTCTTCTTTCATCAATGCACCCTTTGACAGATCTTCTTTGTTTGTCCCAAAAATAAGAAAGACTTTATCCAGGTGTGAGAAGGATGGTAAGACCCTTTCTGCTGTGGGCATGTTTCTGCACCCCCCCAAAAAAAATTTCCTTTTCTAGGAATCAGAGGAGCGATGGAAAGATGTGGTTCAATAAATCCTAATGGCCTTTCCAGGACACACATGGAGGCAGTTCCCCCAGGGGGAGAGGGGGGAACCACAATGGAAGATGCCGCCCATGCGGCAGAGGTAGTGCGCAGAACCAGGGCTTCAGAGATTCTTTTCCATGTAAGCCCTTTCAGTGTTTCTGAAAGGTGGCCCAATTGTCTTCCTCTGGAGGCAGTCGGGGGACACTTATCCTTGCACCTAAATACCTGGCTAAACATAAGATTCTTGGCTGCAACAGATTGTATCCAGAGTTTATACCATACCCTTTTCTCATCATCCCACAGTATACAAAAAAAAGTCCCTGATGTCCCATCCAATCAGAGGGGAACCAGCAGTTCTAGAAATTCAAATTATTAGAACCAGTTCCAAGGGACAAAACAAATCACGAACTGTTAAATCAAGTTTAATTTACCGCTTTCGTCAGACTATATCAAAAGATGTCTTCAGAATCACATGATTCTCCAGGAAGTTCCTCCGCTTTCAGCTGGGAGCCAGTAATTACCAATTCAGAGTGCTGCCCTTTGGTCTCACCACAGCCCCCAGGGTGTTCACCAAATGCATGGCAGTAGCAGCAACTGACATGAGACTGCAAGGATTCTGGGTTTTCTTTACATGGGTGACTTGTTCATTACTGCTTTGACCAGGCATAGTTTAATAGAAGCAAGGGATTACACTCTCAACACCTGTGCCTACCTAGGAATTACTGTAAATCAAGAAAAATCCCAACTGACCCCCAACGCAGAATCTAGAGTTTATAGGGGCAATTCTAAATACAAGAACAACCGTAGCATCCCTTCCTTCAGCAAAACTCTAAAGAATTATTGCACAGGTTCAAAAGATAATCCACAGAAAGAAGGTTCCTGCTCAACTAATTTTGCAAGCTTTAGGTTTGATGGCAGCATCAATAACTCTATTTCCTCTAGCCAGGTTTCACATGAGAATACTACAATGGCTGCTAGCATCTCAATGGTCTATGCTTCACCCATGTCGGGCCAGATTCTCATCACCGATTATTGCAAGAAAGATCTGCTTTGATGGACTCATTCAAACAAGTTCTCCTCTGCCACCTCTTTGTCCTTCCAGGGCCCATGGAGTGGGGGTGGGGTATTTTCTAGGAATGACTGTCCAAGGCACTTGGTCCCCTTTACAGGCCAGCTTGCATATCAATGTCCTGGAGCTAAGAGTGGTGCTTTAGCATTGCAAGGCTTTCAAACAGCTCTTCCGCAGGGGACAATTGCAATCCAAACAGACAATTATGTCAGTAGTTTGGTATATCAACAAGCAGGGGAGGAACCAAGTCTTACCCCCTTTGTCCAGAAGCACTCAGAGACTGGCAGCGAGCAGTCTCTTCCAACTGCTTTTTAATAGCAGTGCATATTCCAGGGATTTCCAGCGTGATTGCAGACAAACTGAGCTGATGTATCCTTCAGCCTCGCGAGTGGTCTCTCAATCCAAAAGTGATGGAAAGTATCTTCCATCAGTGGGGTCAAACTTGCTGTGACCTATTTGCCTCTCCCCTAAACAACAAGTGCAGCAATTACTTCACCCAGCTTCCCCTTCCAGGGTAGTCATCAAGAGACGCTGTCCTCCTCAATTGGCCCTTTGGTCTACTATAAGCTTTTCTCCCGGTACCCCTAATTTCAAAATTCCTGCAGAAAGCACTCAGGTTGAAGAGCAAAGTAATCCTCATTGCCCCCTTTTGGCCTCGAGAGATTTGGTTCCCCTTTCTGTGGCCTTATCTGATTCAACAACCTTGTATTCTGGACCCAATTCCAGACCTTCTGCCCCATCCAGACAGACGTTTTTCACCCAGACATTTTGGACCTCAAGCTGACAGTATGGTTCCTCCAATTCCATTAGTTATCAGGCGTCTAAATCTTTACTCATTTGTACACCACATCCTCCTATCTTCTCATAAACCTTCCAGCCATAAACTATTCTAGTAAATGGAAAAGATTTACCATTTGGACTCATGAAAAACAGACTGACCCCTTCTCTGCTTCTCTAGAAAATATTTTAGACTTCTTAGCCTCTCTTTTTAATGTGGGAGCTTCCCCTTCTAACATTAGAATACAGCTAACAACAATTTCCAATTTCCATGATGGTTTGAACGTTCTCTACCTTCTCATAGACTCTGTAAGTCCTTTTTAAAAGGAACACTTTTGTTGAAACCTCCTTTCAAAGACTCTACACCACCTTGGGATCTGAACCTAGTGTTGCAAACTATTGTACATTCTCCCTTTGAACCTTGGTAGAGTGCGATCTGAATCTTCTGTCATGGAAAACATTGTTTTTGGTGGCAATAACCTCTGCTAGAAGAATTTCAGAAATTCAGGCCTTGTCACATAAACCACCTTATCTCTTTTTTTTTTCACAAAACTAGAGCTCCCTTATGAACAAACCCCTCCTTCCTACCCAAGGTAGTCTCAGAGTCTAACATCAATCAAGCTGTTAATTTACCAGTATTCTTTCCAAACGTTTCTAACAGAAGTGAATATTCCTTGCATTTACTAAATGTTCACAGACAATTATGCTTCTATCTTCACAGGACAAAAGACATGAGAAAATCTGACCAATTATTTATCGTCTTTTCCAGTGCAAGGCTTGGTAAGTCAGTGACTCTAGCCAAATGGTTAAAGGATTATATTTCATTTATTTATGATAAGAACAAAATCGCTTTGCCTAGGCCTGTGAAGGCCCATTCTACAAGTTCTATAGCCACTTCAGCAGTTTTCCAGTTCAGAGCTTCAATGGATGATATATGTGCAGCAGTTACTTGGGCTTCTCCCCATACCTGTATTACTCATTACAAATTGGACTTGGTCTCTAGGGGAAGATCATCCTTTGTTTCAGTGATGCTCAGGAATATCCTTCTGTAAGTCCGCCCAAGGTCTGTGTTAGCTGGGGACTCTTTCCCATATGTCAAGGATAAAAATAAAGACTGAAAACATCAGATAAAGATAATGTTCCATCTCTGTTGTCCATCTTCATTTATCCTCGACTCCCCTGCCTCCATCCCGGGCCTTTCAAGATTTGTTGATGGAACGGATTATATACCTTCAAGTTATTGTGGCCTTTAAAGCATACCAGATATGGCTTCCCTTCTGACTTTTTTACCTATCATCTATACTTTCTCTGCAAACTTGATCTGAGGTAATTGGGAGACAGGGATTGTGGGTAGAGGTGAAGCTATTGACTTTTTGGCTGGCACGAGCTGTAGTAACATCCGAGTCAGTTCCAATATCAGAAACGAACCCATATGTCAAGGATAAATGAAGATGAACAACACAGATGGAACGTTATGGTAAGTACATAACTTCTTTTTCTCCAATATACATGGAAGTCAGTTAAATCTAGTAAACTAATACCATTTCAGAGATAGCTGTAGTAATCAAATCCACTGATCTTTATTTTTAAATATGCTTACTCCTCTTGTATTCATTCACATTGTGGTCCATTTATACATATTATGCATTTTCTTTGGTGCTGCGGTAGCGTTGTCGCCTCACAGTAAGAAGTTGTCCTGTTCGATTCTCAGCTAGAGCATCTTCTGTGTGGAGACATGCGTGAATGGGCATACCTTCGTTGAAGGTTGTGCGTCAGGGCAGGCAACTCGGCACATAAAAATCTAATGCCAGTCATTAGCAGACCGGAGTTCCGCTGTGGAGACCCCTAACCGCGAAAAGTCGAAAGACACAACATGTATTTTCTTTTCTCTTTCTTATTTCCTTCTAGTAACACATTTGGTCTGCAGTATATGTGAAAGTTTGTAACAATTTTCACTTGAGAATGAAGGGAAGGAAAATGCATGAATCTCTTTGAAGATATAACCTTTTGCATCTCCTGTGCTAGCAGGTCATAAAATTTAATCACAGTCCACTTCAAAGAAGTAAATAGCTAGGACTGTGGAAAGAAAGCATGCATGTTAACATTTTGTGTATGGATGCTCTCTGTCCTGGTGTAATTAAGCCCCTGTTCTTTACATGTGGCAGAAATGATTTGGTTACCTTCACTGTGGGGAAATAAAACAGCTAAGAAGTAAGCTACTATAATGATTTTAGGCAAAAAGAAATTACCTTGTGGTATCTCAGGAGTAAAACAGAAGGATGAGCCAACATTTGTATAAATATTTGGGCCTGGTCTTTGTTTTGTCTTTTGTTTGGTAGATGTTGAGGTGACCACTTCCCTGTATATTTGCTGTTTACAATTTATATCTGTTATCTTCTAGGAACTTATGAAAAGAAAGGGCTCAGTGCACTTGAAATCAGAGACAGATATGTGTAGCTAACTTAGACAGAGGTCTACTTTAAATATTCCTGTGTGGTGTTCTGTGTGCACTTTTACATTCATTCACATATTTAACATGCAACTCCAGTGTTGCCTTCCTGTTTATGTAAAGTTTATTCTCTTTTAAGTTCTTCTGTCTCAACTTTATTACATACGTGTCATTACTATTTATCAACTGAGAGGATGGTTATCATATACCACTGAAGGTTAACAAGTTGAGGTGGCTCCCATCTCCTTTTAGCCTAGATAGTTTGGACCAAGTTCCAAGAAAATTATTAAGGTGTATGATTTCATGTTTGTTTTAATTTTTTTTTTGTTTTAATTAAGAGCAGCTGGTAACAGGAGGCATCTAGCCAAGAGGTGGTGGTATTACCATGACAGGAAGAATGCTGTGGGAGATTGGAGATTTCTTCTAAACTTCTCTAGGAAGTGTGTGTGTGTGTTTGTGGGGGGGGGGGGGGTAAGGGGAACTGGAAGACGTTCACACGGAGAGTGATGAGAAAGGGACCAAATGTGCTATGTCAAAGACTCAGCTCTGAAGGTGGCCTGTGTACTGTTTAATCTGTTGGTGGATATTTAAGTCTCATGCAAAGAACATGCATATTTTCTTTATGTTCTTGGAGCCTGGTTACATTTTGAGACTTGATGACTGAGCTGATCTTGACTGCACTTTCTTTTACTTTAACCTGCTGAGTACCATTGGTGGAACTTGAGAGAGCATTCCTCTGCTAGCAGTTAGGACATTTTCTTCACATTTGGTAGCAGTGTGTGCCACTGTTTCTTACATATTTGGTTGGCAGTAATCACTAACATGCTGAGAAAATAGTCTGAAAACTCTTACAACCATAAAATCAAAGCTATTTTGTCTAAAAAAATCTCCAATTCTCAACTGTAAGCTTTCTATGTAATGTCTAAACATATCACATAATTTCTGAACATGTTTAGAAAGCTACAGGGTAGTGGTGGAATGCATATTTTGATCTGGATACAGGTCTAGAAGAACAAATGTTGATTGCCAGGCTTATGTTTGAGAGCACTGAAGAGAAAGTAAACACTGCAATTTTAGATTGTCTAATTAAAAAAAAAATCTCATAAGAGTCACTTTAACACTATCCATATGCACTCACTGTCTTTTTTGGTTCTTCATATTTAAAGTCCATATGAGAACGTACTTTGCTTTAATATAAACATTATTGATGCTAAATTCCAAAATATACAAAAAAAAACTACTGAAAATATTACAATTGGCTATATGTTGTTGAAATTTTGCTTATTCTTAATTTTTTTTCATACCATTATAGCATGCTGTTTCTTAGGACCTTAAACCATAATGGAAGAAAGCAATATAACAATTTATTACAGGGACTGAAAAAAAACAGCCCACTGAACTCAGTGTAAAACTTTAATACTTGGTAAGCTTTCACACATATTATTATTGCTATTATTATTATTATTTATGTAGCCCACCGGATCACCCGTTGCCTCCCCAACCTGCACCCAGTTGACTAATTTCTTCTCACAGGAGATGACCAGGCTTCATCAGACAGAGTGATAGCCCTCCAGCTCATTCATTCATTCATTCCCTTTGTAGTGAACGCAGTTAGTCCATTTCTTCCCCTGTGATGCAAGAGTCGAGTCTATACATTTTGGAGACTTCCCTCACTTCCTTCTCTGGTGTCAGCTCCCAAGCTTACCTATGTGCTATTCCAGCAGGGTTGCATGCATGAATCAACATATGGTAGTATTTTGCCTGAGCAATGCATCTCTAGTGCAGCTAGGGCTTGCTAGCCATATTGCTACAAGTGATTTACTTCCCTTTTAGCAAGTGGCACTAAGGCATTGAGTCAATCTGCCTTCCTCCTTCCAGAATGGGCAAGCTGGCTTAGTGCCACCCTCCCCCCTACCCAGTCCTTCCAGTTCCCATGATGTTAGTCAAACATAGGTCGTCTTACTAATAGTCAAGGTTTTACCTCTTTACACCATACCACCATGCCTAAGCTTACTAACTGATTGCTGAAGTTTTTTGCAACAGTAAGTATGTTTTTTTTTTCTTAGAGCACAGTGCCTGATTTATGCTATTAATAACATTTCTAGTGGCACTGCTGCTGAAGGTTTATTATATTGGCTGAAATGGAGTTTTAGGTTGTAGCTGTTAAGATACTACAGCTTACTTCATAATACATATCACCCTTTTGTCCTTAATGTCTACAAATGCACAATTCTACTGTATTGCATACATAAATAAATAATTTAGTCACTGATTGATTCTGATCAAGAGCCATAGTTACAGTAAGCTCCTGAAACAATTGTAATACATGTGATTATATTTTGTCATATGTAGATATCCCTGAAGAAATTGACTACATTAGATAATCTTTGCAATACTGCCAACATATCTGTTGGTTACTGGATAGATCTTGTGCAAATGTAACGTAGTGCGCAATATTTATAACTATAACTATTTCTGTAGAAGCAGTGGTCTGGAGACTTTTTGATTAGAATCAGATATGTTCAGTTGCAGTTCTTGCCAGAATTGTAGAGGTAGTAAAAGTAACCATTTGGGTTTTGCAATTCAATCCTTGGGATTCAGAAAGGCTTAGCACAGTACAAAAGCCGTATATTGGAAAGTTTTTGCAGCTTTCTAAGCCTTTCTGATTCATAGACTGTTCTACAACTGAGTTTTTCCCTTGTTGGGGGCCTGCATGTAAAGCAGTCTAACTAGTGAAGCTGTATGCTGATAGAGCAGTCTGAAAGTGTCTAATGATAAATTTGTCCTCCACTGAAAATTTCTACAGTTCCTGGTTTGCTCAGCTGAAAATGTGAATCACTTGACAGTGAAAATGTTTACTGCAGGAAGAAAAAAATGACCTCCATCATAACACTCCTATGAGAATGCTTGCACTGCGGGTAAGTTCAGCTAAGACATGGGGTTAGTGGTTGTTTTAATGAGTCCATGGGTGTAGACATCTGTGTGCACATCTCTAGGGGCATGAAAAGGTTGCATAACACTGTGTGTGTGTGTGTGTGTGTGTGTGTGTGTGTGTGTGTGTGTGTGTGTGTGTGTGTGTGTGTGTGTGTGTGTGTGTGTGTGTCCATGTGGTTGCACTACAGGGTTAATTAGGGTACTGAAAGTCTGGTTATGTGTGTGTATTAGTGCATGCAGGTATACTGATGAGTTTCCTTGAGTGTGATGGAGTGTGAGGGAACTTGCTTGTGAGTACTGGATGTGAGGCTGTGGTCTGGAATGTCAGGGAGGATGTGTGTGTACCTGAATGTGCTAGTAGATAGGTTTAGTGAAAATTTCACTACCTTATCCCCTCCTACCTTACAGAAGCCCTCCCCCAAATCCCCCCCCTTTGTATACCTGAAGAGCAAGTTCTCAAAGCCCTGTCCAAGGCAAAGTATATGGCCTCTATGGGACCAGATGACATCTCTACCCTTTTCAGTCATAGCATAACCACAGAGTTTGTTCCTGCGGAATGGAGAACATCTACAATTATTCCCCACAAAAAGGTGACCTAGCAATAGACCCAGGGAATTACAGGCCCATAAGCCTGACCAGCCTCATTTGTAAGGCCATGGAACATATCCTTATGGACCCCATAAATAAAGACATAGGTGACCTCCAAACCTTGGGCCCTACCCAGTTCAGGTTTGTGAAGGGCAGATCCTGCCTATTAAATCTGGTGGATTCTTTTGAAAGTGTGACCAAGGCCATTGATGAGGGCAAGTCTGTGCACACAGCATACCTTGACCTGGCAAAGGCTTTAACACAATTCCACATTCAGGCATTACTGATAAACTTAGCAAACTGAATGTATACCCCTTTGTTGTAAGATGGGTTGCCAGCTGGCTCACAGCCAAGGCACACACTATCAAAGTGGGTGACTCCACATCAACCAGCAGACCTTTTACCAGCATGGTGCCACTGGGCCCCCTACTGTTTTTTATACACTTCTCAGAAGTTCAGATCAAAACTAAAGGGTTATGGCTAACCAAGTCTGAAGACAACTGCAAACTTGGTGCAATCATTGAATGATGCAGTATACTCCAGGATGGCCCCACACAGAACAATGACTGGTGTATTAGTCACAGTCTGAAACTGAATGCAGAAAAATGCATCATCATTCCCTTCAGCATAAACAATTTCCCTTCACACTGTCAAATCAATAACAAGCCGCAGTGGTGCAGCGGTAGCGTTGCCGCCTCACAGCAAGAGGTTTTCCCATTCGATTCTCGGCTGGAACACCTTCTGTGTGGAGTCTGCATGTCCTCCCCGCAGTCAAGTAGCATTCGAAAGACATGCGTGAATGTGCATGCCTTTGTTGAAGGTTGGGCGTCAAGCTGGCACCTCGGCACCGTAAAAATCTACTGCCAATCATTAGCAGACCGGAGTTCCACTGTGATTATCCCTAACCTGGAAAAGCCAAAAGAAAAACAACAACAATAACATTGTCAAATCAATAACAATGCCCTAAGTACCCATGAAGTGGTAAGGGACCTGAGATCACAGGTTGACTGCGACCATAACTTCAACCACCATGTGTCTACCATTGAAAGGAAAGCTTTCCACATATTTCATTTGATTAGTAAAGGCATCGTCTCGAGAGCAAAAGGATTTATAACCCCCTATACTCGGCACTTATCTGGCCTATAATTGAGTATAACACCCCATTCTGTATGTATCGTACTAAGCATCTACAGCAATCAGAGAGACCTCACCGGTTTCTAACAAAGAATATCAAGTGCCTTCAGCATGTGCTTTACACAGACCAACTAAAATCCCTGTCACTATACTCCATATTGTTTAGACTTCTTAGGGGAGACTTATGCCTGGCTTACAGAGAAACCCAAGAACCAAACATAATGAACTTACTGCATATCTGTAAATCAAATGGGTCTAGGGCTACCTGTTCTGGGGACTTAAATGTGGCCTTTAGGCTACCAATTCATGTGAAACAGAGCACCTCTATGACATTGTTGAAGGGGACCCTGGTTGAGTGGATGGAGTACCATAAATTCTTACCGCGGATAGCGCCCACAACCATCCTGGACATGGGCAGTCATCACTAAATGCATTCTTGTGTATTAACTAGTACCTCTACAGCAGTGGGGAACAACAACCAAATCCAGCCCTCGACGCAACACCATCCAGCTCCCAGAGAGTAACTAAATTTTTTTAAAAAAGTTAAAAAATGCTATGTCTTACTCCAGTCACGCAAACTTTCCAGCACGTGCTTACTTACCTAATTGACTGCAGTTGCGCACACCTCTAATTTTAGCTGCGGAAGTAACTATTGTTTGTTGTTTATAACTTGTAGACTGTAAACAGTAGTAACTTTCTGCAAGAGTTTGTAATACGTCATGGCTGCAAGCCAGAATAAAGTTAAATGCAAAGTTGATGTAGAACACAGGCAATTTCATGACTGCTGTCTTAAGTAAAAATGCCAGTCACCTGTACCTGTTGTTATGTCATAATGACCTACTATGTTTTGAGGTGGCCCACAAATGCATTAAGAATTTGTGTAGTGGCCCTCCCCACGAAAAGGTTGTGCACCACTGCTCTACGGTATTACATTGGGTTGAAATGGCTTAGCTTAAAATGACCTCCAGGTTGATAGCTTAGTAATTTTCTATGATCCTATGATCTTACTGTATACCAGCTAGTAGGCTAGTTCAGATCTATATTCTCTTAATTCCATAGTGTTTCTGAAAAAGTAATGGAAGTAGAAGTGACAACTAATGAAATCTTGTACATTTTACAAAGCATTCACTTGTAACTTTTTACTGACTCCCTGAGTATTCTTTTTGCACAGTAGACTGTTTTATGTATTTTGCTCAATACCAAACAGCCGAGATGTATCATCTGTATTTGTGTTTGTGTATCAGTATATCAGTAACTTTCTTTCTAACTATATCTACATTTGCATCTTTTCTTGCAACTATATCTGTTCCCTCTATACTCACTTATATTAAGCACTGTAATATGTGTGTATGAGTGTGTGTGTGTGTGTGTATGTGTGTGCTCGCGCTCGCATGAGTGTGTATTTTCGCAAATGTGCATGCATAAGAAAGAGAGAAGGAGATCTAGATATCACCTGAAAAGCAGATTCCATAGACAATCCACATGGCCACATACACAGGGCATGCAAAAATTACACAAAAGGCACCCCACTCATGAAACGAGTCAGCGAACTAAACAGTTTCTTAAAATGAATGTTTTTAACAGGTACAAAATCAATTCAACATGTTCCCACTTTTTTGTTGTAATTATTCATCTTCAAAGAGTTACTTGTCTAATCCGTACAAGTTTTTAAAGAGAACATAAAAAGCAGTCCACCACTGATCCACATTTTGGAGTTGCAAAGAAGACCTGCACAACATTTTTTATATCGTTGCTTATTTCAGTGTAACCAAAGAATATTCTTCATAAGGATCAGTGCTGCAGTAGCCCGAGTTGTATGAGTTATATCCTGCTAGGGATATAACAGCTGGCCAGCTTATAAAGTTTTCCAGGGCACCTTCCATGTGGCCAAATTATTAGTCAGCTCAAAGTATTGAAGACTGTGCTCATATATGGGCTTTTGTGGATTGACTTTCAGCTAATGCTATCCATTACTGACCAGATACGTTCCCTTTAGGGGGGAAAAATCTTGCACTTTACTTTTTGTAACAGAAAATTACATTTTCTGTAAATCTTGATTAAATTAAGAGAAAGTGATTTTAATGACCGTCATATGATTTTTGAACACTTTTAAGTGGGAGCATTACTTTTTTTACTTTTGTTGTAAAATGTTAAAACTAACTTTAAACTATTTTTTTCCTGTGGTAAAAGTTGTGCTATTTTATTTTTGGGAGCTGGAGTAAGTGTTTAAAGTGTTTTGCTATTTTCTAACAGGGAAAAAGTTAATTGTTTTCAACTTACCTGTTTTATAGACTGTTTTAAAATGGAGTAAGAACCACACTGAATCACAAAGATTTGTGATTCAGTGTGGTTCTTACTCCGTTTTAAACAGTTTTCAGTTGGTGTTTTTACTTGGTTTGTTTGTTTTATAGACTATTGCTGCTAGGCTTCCACAGAAATCAGCTACCTTTTTTGGCTTACCCATGGAGCAGCTTACTAGCTTCCTTCTTCCAGACATAATAATAAGAAAATTATCAAGCAGCCTTAGCCACCATAACAGAGGGGGGAGACTCTGATGTGGCCAAAACTGGTTCCTTGGACCACTCATCTTTTTCCTTGGGTCTGGCTGGTGTAGTCCCTATAGCCACCATGAACCAGAGGGGTTAGTCTTGTCCGCCGTGGCCGTTGGAAGTGCCCTTGATGGGCACGGGAGAGCCACTCTTATCAGTCATGCGAGAAGGGGCCGAGGATGCCACTCTGCGTAGCCAGAAAGCTGTACCCATCCATGAGAAGGTTTTTGCTGGAAAACGTGGGTCTGTTTCTGAAGAAATTCCTGTTAAAAAGAAACAAAACCTTAAATATGTCTTCTCTTGTCTCATTTATCCTGGACAGGGGTAATTTATTGAGCTTAGCTCAGGGTTTAGTGCAGGCTGTTGACCCTTCCTGCATGCTTGTTTCTGGTTAAAAAAAAAAAAAAAAAAGATTCTTTATATTTCTGAAGAGATTTATAAGTATGAACCTCAAAATGATTCTCAAAGCTTAGATTATGTGTCATCCCCACAGAATTCTGATTCAAAATCTGAGGAAACTGTGGCTTCAGCTAGTTTCTCTGAAACTGTTTTCCAAAATTAGTAGTTATTTCAGTGGGAAAATAATGATGCGTTTCAGTCCTTCAGAAAATATTATGATTTGTTACTAGAAGTTGCAGAACATTTTCTTCCTGTTCTGTCTGCCTTGGAGAATGTTTTTGTCATAGCCATCAATTTACCTCACAGTCAGGCTACTAACTCCCAAAATGCATATAGACTATATAAAGTGCCATGTTTTTTTTAAGTTTTTATACAGTCATCCCAGATCATTTTGCTAATACTAATCCATCATCTTCTAACAAGGAAGGGAAGGCCTTTCATATATTTGGGTAAAAGGTGTAGTTTTTTTACAACAATTGTTTTAGGAATTTTCAACTGTCATGCTCATATCTTAAAGTTTATGCTTTCCTCTTGTGAGAATATGAGGAATATTTTGGCATACTTTTCCTTTTGTGAACAGAAATCTGTTTTGTGTTACTTGGTTTCTTTTGTGTCTCAAGTGACTACCCACTGTATGAAATGTGTGCATGAATCTGTTGATACCACCTCCAGTGCTGCTGCCACTGCAACTGTTATGTGGAGGTTTGTCTGGCTGCATTCTCAAAACCTCTTGCCGCATGTCAAAAATAAAATTGTGAACTCTGCCTTGAGTACAGACCTAGTTTTTCGACCTTCTGTTGCAGAGGTGAAAAGTCTACAACTCTATTTCTGTCTTTGGTAATAGATATTTTCAGACAAATGAGTTCTGAAAGTAGCTTTGCCACCTGTCTGTTTTTTTTTTCAGAACTATCCGGAAATCAAACCGATTGCTGATAGAACAGAAAAATACTATGCAAATTCCAATATTCTGTTTCAGAAAAGTAACAGACTGTCTGTGTTTGTTAAATTGGCAGATGTACTATGCTTTTTTTTTCACAGAAAAGCATAGTTAATCAGCCGAAAAAAGACTCGCAAATAGAAAAGAAGACATTCCTCCTCCCCCTAAATGACCATGACATCATAAAATGAATAGAAAGTGGGCAGGGTAAGGGGAGGAGATGGTGGGCTTAGTAGAGGTGCAAGGTGTGTGTCCTTGGTCCAGTTTCAGCACAATTAAAGGCGGTAACCCTGTCTGAGAGTAATCCATCAAGGTTATAGATGGCAATGGGGATTCCTCCTCACACACCATTTCTTTTCCCTCCTGTCATTCATGATATGCTTGCTCAAGGAATGATAGAAGCTGTTCCTCCTCCTCCTCATTTAGGGAAAAGGTTTTATTCCAGGATGTCCCTGGTGCCAAAGTAAGAAGATTTGTAGTGACCAGTTTTGGATCTTTCTTTTCTGAATCTGTTTGGGATAGTACCCAAGTACAAAATGCTCTGTCTTCACAACGTATTACCTCTTATTTCCCTTTTGAGTTATCTAGTAACCTTAGATTTAAAAGATGCATATCAACATTTTTACAGATCCAGATTTCAGATGTGTCCTAAGATTTTTTATGTCTGGATCATTATCAGCTATCTCCATTGCTCTGTCTAGTGAGTAGTTTACACAAAGGGTCTGGCTCCAGTGATAGCTTATTGCAGACTGTGAGGTTTCACATTTTTCCTTATTTAGACAAATTGCCTTTCTTTGCAGAATCTTTTTCAAAGTATCACACAC
Organism: Protopterus annectens; assembly: GCF_019279795.1. Classification (NCBI taxonomy): domain Eukaryota; kingdom Metazoa; phylum Chordata; order Ceratodontiformes; family Protopteridae; genus Protopterus; species Protopterus annectens. The sequence goes on along the minus strand of NC_056745.1, from coordinate 1,145,880,054 downwards.
TTACCTTTCCAGTTTCCTGTGGTGTAGTCCTAATAGCCACTATGAGCGTGCAGTCTGTCATGTCCTTTCTGTCTGTTCCTGTGTCCGGATTCAGGCATGGGCGAACCATTCATTCTGAGAAAGAGTTTTTTTTCTAGAGGATGTCACTGGATATCTTTAAGGAAGAGCTTTCTGACAGGGGCTCAAATTCCTCTTCTTGTCAGTCACAGAAGCTAACTATTAATATATCTGACTTTCACAGAGATAAGCAATGGTATTCTATGAATCTTTGAACCTACTTCTCTTATGCTAAGTAAAACTAATCCTCACAACCTCTCGAAGAGGTGATTTGCCTCTTTATCTATGTCCAGCAAGATTGAGATGCTGGCCTTAGAGGACATATGTTTTTCTGCCTGTTTCAATGTGAGTTAAATACTTACAGTTTGCATAAAAGTAGATAGGTTTCCCACTCCAGTTTCCTTAAGCCATATTTTTTATTGTCTGGAAGGTTTGGAGACAAGTTTAACTTGTTTCAAATATTTAGTCATTCCTTAATGCTTTGGAAAATTGTACAGAGGCTGTGTTTAGAGCCCCTGCCTGTATTGCTTAAAAGAGGGAATTGAAATTTGGGTGTTTCTAACTTCTTTAGGCTGTCCCTAACCTTCTAAACAAGCAGAATGCCCTTTTTCGTATCAGCTAATCAACATACGTTTCTAATAAGTTGTATAACACCACAGATTTCTGGTACATTAACAAACTAGGGAGTGCCATACTCCCCCACCCCAATTTAAGCTGTCTGTAATCACTTGGCAATTAGCTTTTCAGTTTTCCTTATCTCTCCAAGCACATTACTTTCACTTGGAGCAAACCTTGGTGGCTGAAAATCTAAGCTGAACCAGGACAGCCCATCATGTGTACAGTTGAATGAGGAGGTTCCCGGTGTTAATCCATTTCTGGGGAACACCTTAAAAACATATTTTAGCCTCCTTTTCAAAACAGACAATAGATAAAACTTTCATTCTGTTTTAGGAGAATGTACATTATGCATTCCCTCCTTTCCGTTGGTAGTCAGGGTAGTTCTGTATGTTCATAAAAATTCCCAAGAAAGTATTTGTGGCGACATTCTTAAGGTCTAGGCAGTTTTGATTCTCCCTTTTTATGGAATTGGCCAAGGGCAATTGCCACTTGTTTCACCACTATCTGGATCTATTCATATGAGACAGGGGAAACTGACACACCCCAATCAATGATTTTTAAATTTCTGCATGGATTCTTTTACCTTTTAGGCACTTATTTGTTGAGGATGTGTAGCAAGTAGTAAAGGAGGCAGTAAATCCTGCTACTAGGAAACTTTTATTGACATTCCCAAGATTTCTCTAGTTGGTCCTGCCTGATAACCAGGGCCCTATCTCAGATTGATCCACTGGTGCTCAAATTATGTTGTGAGTTACAAGTGTCTGATCTTTGTATTCCTTTGTTGTGATACATATTGAGGTAATTTCAGCTTGCCTTCCCATCGAGCCATCCTTTCCTTAATTATTTCTTGTAAGACATTTTTTAATAGGAGTTTTCACTGGGGTTTATCTTGCAATCAGATATTTCCTTCATGGGATCTTAACATTCCACTGGAAAAGTTAGTGACATCTCCATCTGAAACTGCACAATGGACACAATTAAGGTTCTTTACATGGAAAACTCTTCTTTTATTTGCTCTGACGCTTGCAAAATCAGTACCTGAGTTGTAATCTCTCTTGATGGGAAGCTCTTTTTGATCTGAATTTAGTATAGCATAACTGCAAGAACATATCCCTCATTCAGTCACAAAGATTTAGAGTTTGATTCAAGCCATCAGTCTCACTGTAATAGGAAAAAGGTATAAGAATCCATGTCCTGTAGAAAATACTTTCAGATATTTATTTCTTATTCTGGGACTAAAAAAGAAGAACACCATCAATCAGACAATTTCCTTTCATTTTCCTCATCTGTTGCCTTTTATTATACCCACCATGATATACTATATTTAGGCAGTATAAAGGTTTGCTGTCTGACAGCCTTGTTTTTTTTTCAATGGCATACTGGAAAGTGGTAGACTCTAGAAGATGGATATAGACAACTATGCAGTCCTCTGTATAATGCTATGCAGGAAATATTGTACTGGATTCCTCAGTTTACTTCTGGCACTGGTTTAGATAGGTGCTTCTGGTTCTATATCTCTCCTCCCATGTTGTATAGGGTATGGAAGTTTATGCACTAGTTATTGCAACATTTGGAATGGTGAACACAGGACAATTGTGTAAGTTACACTTATCCATAACCACAGATGTTCATATTTTTCACTGCTGCAGTAGTCTACCCCCACTATACAGTTATAAGGGTTTCCTTTCCCATTTATTGTTACATTTTTTTTAATTCAGGATGAATGCCCCCTTCTTCGCTTAAGTGCATGAAAGTCCCGAAGATTTTAGTCATTCTGGCTGTCTTTATAGCATCCTACAAAAAGGATTAGTTTATGAGCAGCCAGATTAACTGCGTGGGGGATTAGAGCTTTGGGAAGTTGGCAGGTTGCGGTATCCTTGGCAGGATACAACCCATAGGCTATGAGAAATTCAAACATCTACTATTATGGATAAATGTAACATTACCACAGGCTTCCTCACAGACTGGATTTGCTCACACAAAAGCATGGGGTATTTGATACATCCTGATCCCAAACAACTATAGCCTACTACCTTGATGATTTTAATAACTTTTAGTCACTTTTTTCTTGGGACATGCATTAGGTATAAATGGAGACAAGAAAGCCTGCTACTGGAAAATCATACATTAGTAAATGGAAAAGGTTTTCTAATTAGTAGACCAAATATATGACCAGTAGACCGTGGAGACCCAAACAGACCGGTTTTGGCTTGTATATTTTGGCTTGTATATTACAAAGCCAACATTGATAAAGGCTTTGTAATATACAAGCCGAAACCTGTCTGTTTGATACACTTTAATTATTTTTATTTGGATCTCCACGGTATGCTGGTCATATATTTGGTCTACATTGTGTTTTAGGACCCTGCAGATGCCTTACTTGCAGAGGCTTTCTTTGGGATTGTTGGTTTCTAATTAGTGCCAGAACCTGCACCCATTCAGGGCTATTGTTTCTTTGATTCTGCAGTAAATGTGTGAGTTACTATCCTATGGCAAGTCAATTCATTTGTCAGTCATTTGAGCTTGTCTGCCCATAGATACCCCTCTTTCAATGCTACTCATGTTAAAATGTTTTTGAAAGGGGTATTGTATAAGAATCCTCTTAGCAAACAGGTAGCTCCTCCATGGGATCAGAATTGTTTGTTAGAAAATCTAATGTTTGCTGCATTTGAACTAGCTAATCTGGCTGACTTGAGGTTCTTAACATGGAAAACAGTCTTACATATTGCGCTGACCTCTGCAAGAAGAGTATTTGAGGTGCAAGCTGTCATAGTGGGTCAACCTTATCTTATTTTTCACAAAAGTAGGGTTTTCTTAAGAACTAATCCTTTATTTATGCCTAAAGTGGTATCTGAGTTTATCTTAAAATTAGCTATTCATCTTCTTATCTTCTTTCCAGAGCCTACAAATGAGAGAGAATGGCTACTTCATACACTGGATGCCCACAGACAATTCAAGTACTATCCTGACAGTAAAAAAAATCTTTCAGAACTTTTGATCAGTTTTCATTTCTTGCGAAGGTAAGAAAAAAGGACAACTTGTGTAAAAACGGACTATTTCAAAATGGTTGTCTGATGCTGTTATTTTCTTTTTGTTAAACTCAGTACAACAAAACAATTCCAGGAAGGGTCAAATCTCACTTTACCAGGGGCTTGGCTTCATCTGTGGCTTTTTTGAAAAGATTGCATTCTAAAAGCATTCTTGAGGCAGAAACCTGGTTTTCTGTAAAACTTTTACAAAGCAGTATAAACTAGATTCCTTTCCAGGTCTCAGACAGGCTTTGCTAGTACCCTTCTCTAGGGGTTCCTGGACACTTATCTTTCCTCCTCCCAGTCATTTTAAGCTATAGTAATCTACTCATAGAGCTTAGGCTACTGCAGCAGTGAGCCTTGTGAAGAACATAGGACAGTTATGCAAGTAAACTTACCATAAGAGTAGATGTTTGAATGATCACTGTTGCAGTAGCTGTTCCTTTCCTCCCCCATCCCCCTTATTTTTTATGTTTCTATGCCAGTGCACAGACCTTTATTGGTATATTCCTCGCTTTGTCCTCTCAGGCCTTTAGCCTCCCTCTCACTGTTTGCATGAAAGCTCTGAAAGGTTTGGTACTCAAACCTTTTTTTAGTCATCTCAGCTGGAGCTGATTGAAGGTTTGGGTGCATGGAAGGTGCGCTGAAATCTTTGGAAGCTGGCTGGCTATTATATCTCTATCAGAATATAACCCATATTACTTAGGCTACTGCAGCAGTAATCATTCGAGCATCTGCTGCTATTGCTCTTCTGGTATATTCCCACCGGTCAGCTAATACCCAGGTAAAATGATTGATGTAGCTTAGAAGACACCTTAACTTCATTCACTCTTTGTGAACCACGGACAGAGCAATAACCTAATGCCTCAGCCCCCCCCCATCACATTCTTTCCCAAACTTAAAATCTGGGTACTTAGTGACAGCAGATGTCCAAAAAGAAGATGAGAACAAGAACCAGGATTGACTAAACAGAAAGGGCAGCAGTAAATGTGAATGCCTGCAAAACCAAAAAACACTGCATGATTGATGGGTTCCTTTCCCAGTTCATTCTGAACAATTGCGGAGGAGTTTGATAAGTAACATGCAAAAATGACCATTTAAGCCTAGCTTGATCCCATGTTGGACAATTTGCAGCTAAGCTATATTACAGGGTCAGGTTGTTCCTCATCCCCTTCATTGTGCAACAGCATGACATCTAGACTTCTTCCTAAAAACTGAGAATGAGAATGTCCTGCCTATCTCCACGTCGTGTTTCATACCACTAAGAGTGGGGCTTCCAGTATACCCAAGTGTAGTATAATCCTCCTGTAGTCAAGTCCCACTGCAGATTTCTGAAAATGTTTTCATTGACAACTACTAGTTAGATATGTTCTTGAAACTTGTTATTTTTCCATGAGGCATCCTCTGCATACCTCCCAAACAGGTAACTTCACCCACTTGGATCCTGATCTTGATGTAATTAATTCCAAGTTCACTTCACCTCTGAACAAAGGAAAACAATGACCATAGTATTAGTAACCTCATTCATAGAAAGCAATTTTTTTGCTAGCTGCAAATCTTCAAGCACTTGGATTTTACACTTCTGACAGGATACCGTAGTCATAGCTGGATAGATTTGAGATGGCCTGTATCTGGCTCTTAGTCACCAGCTAAAGTCATCCTTAGATAATCTCCACATTTTCCATCTATGACCTCACCAGTCTCATATCCATAATATACTACAGACAGCAAGCTTCTTCCAGTGGCAGATTTGACTGCAGTGACCATAAGCCTGATCTCTGTAATGGAGTCAGGTATTGCCTGTACATTATGGGCCTGCATCATCCATGCATGCTGCCGTAAAAGGGCTTTATTATTTATTTATTTATTTTATGTTTGTTTACTGGACTAGTCCAACTGAGTGGGAGACCCATTTTCCCTGGGGGGAACTGAGAATAACCACAGCTGAAATTATGACAAACATATGTTAGGACAGGATGATAAGAAAAACATATTTAGCTATTATGTTAGTTACAATTGTCAAAGAAAAAGAAAAACCTATATAACTATAATAAGAAAAAAAAATATTTAGAAGAACCATAACCACAATTGAGAAAAAATGTCATTTAGCTAACATAGCTTGGGTTTTATATATATATGAATAAATAAGAGTATGTTTTAGTGGTTAAGTGTATAAATAAGAGATGAAAGGTTTACCTAGTCAGTTTGAGTATGTTGACAGGAAATGCATGCTGGAGAGTAGGGTAGAGACAGTGGTCAGCCGGGATTTAGGCAAAAGCAAAGTCAGTTCTTAGATAGGTGGGACTTAAGCAGTGATTTAAATTGTTGAGGGTTAGTTGTAATTAGTATATGCTGCACGGTCAGATTCCATGTCCTGGAGATATGACTGGGGTAGAGAGAATCACCATAAAAGTTATTAGCTGTTATGACTTGTAGCAGAAGCTTGTCAGAAGATCTAAGTTACCTTGTATTGGATTGGGGTTGAAGTAGGTTTTGGTGAGATGGACGCTTTTCAGACTGATATGCTATTCTGTGGACTGTTGTAAGATGGGTGAGGGTAAGAAGGTTAGGTAGCTCCAACCAAATTATATGCTGTAAGGCTTTCTGACTGCCTGTGTCTGGTCTTTATTTGACTGACCTGCGCCATCCAGCACAAACCTGCACTTGTCCAGGACATAAAGTGGAATACCCTCAACAGTCATAATTTTCTTTGCTATCCCAACAAGACAGCAGAGCAGGATGTTTGATAGTGGTCTTGCTGTTAGCATTCTGCAATGGTATAGCTTCCACATCTCTAGCAATATTGTCCAAAATTACTGCTATATTGTTGCTTCTACCTGATTCGAATAGTGGCCCTATCTAGTTTACAGCTCTTTTTTCATGCGGGCTTTGATTATTAGCAAGTGCTTTCATTGTTTTTATGTAGAATTCCATTGACATCTGGTTATGAGACTTGCTACATGCCCACAGTACCATAGTATTTGGTGCTTTTTTCTTAATATTTTCTACATGCTCTGAGTTAGTCAGAATGGCACAAAATACACTGAACCGACCGATATCGCCAACATCCTGGCAGACAGGTTCAGTGCAAACATCACCTCCCTCTCACCCCCAAAAGGGCCCATAACCATACCAGAAGAATGCAGACCCCTGAAATCACAGACACTCAGGTTAAAACAGCCCTCTCCAAAGCCAAAAACGCAGCATCAGTGGGACCGGATGGTGTTCCAGGCAGCGTCCTACATGAGCTCAAAGGCAAACTAACCTCTCAGTTAAACACACTGTTCAAACTCAGCCTCTCCACAGGCTATGTACCCATAGAGTGGCGCACAGCACGGTTATTCCGCTCCACAAAGGTGGAGCCATAACAGACCCTGGGAACTATCACCGTATAAGCCTGACTAGCTTGGTCTACAAGGCTATGGAGTGCATCACCATGGAACTCATTAACAGAGACATTGGGAACCTCCAAACACTGAACCCTACCCAGTTCGGCTTTGTTAAGGGCAGATCATGCCTCCTGGACCTGATGGACTTCTTTGAGATAGTTACCAAGACTAAAGACGAGGGAAAGGTAGTACACACAGCCTACCTAGACGTCGCAAAGGCCTTCAACACCATTCCCCATTCTGGTATCATAGACAAGCTCACCAGTCTGAACATAAACCTCTATGTCACAAGATGGGTTGCCAACTGGCTCATGGACAGAACCCACATGTTGAGAGTTGCGGGAGCTAGGTCCGACTCTAAACCGGTTATAAGTGGCATTTCCCAGGGCTCAGTCCTAGGACCCCTCCTGTTCAGCATATACATCTCAGAGATACAGGTAAGCACAGGAGGACTATGGCTGACCAAGATCGCAGACGACTGCATACTAGAGGCTATAATTGACTCTCCGGCTGACAAAGGCATCCTCCAAAAGGGTCTCACTGAGACGGATACCTGGTGTCAAAATCATGGCCTCAAGCTAAATGCCAAAAAGTGCATAGCCATCCCCTTTGGAAAAAACAAAGTACCCACAAACTACCACATATATGATAGTCCCCTAAATATGGAAGATGTAATAAGGGATCTGAGGACCCAAGTAGATAGTAATCTCTCCTTTGATAATCACATTGCCAAAGTGGTTAGAAATTCCTTCTATGTGGCCCACCTAATCACAAAAGGGTTTGCATCCAGATCAAAAGAGGTCATTGTGCCCTTCTACTCATCACTCATCAGACCCATCATAGAGTACAATGCCCCATTTGGGATGTACCTTACAAGACACCTGCAACAGCTGGAAAGACCACAGAAGTCCCTCACCAAGAGGATCACTGGCCTCAAATAGATGCCCTATGCAGCTCGACTGAAGAAACTCCAGTTGTACTCGGTTGCATATCACCTATTCAGAGGTGATCTCTGCCTGACATACAAGGCCATGTCCAACCCAGAATTGATGGACATGCTCCACCTAAAGAAAACCATATCCCCCCCCCCCCCGCCACATGCTCTAGGGATCTAAACCTCACTACAACAATAAATAGGACGTGCTGGAGGGATAGATTCCTGTCCCAGAGACTTCCCATGCTTTGGAGCAAGATTCCAGTCTACATTAGGCAGAGCTCCTTGCCAACACTCTTCAAGAGAAACCTTGACGAGTGGATGGAAGACAGAAAGTTTACCCCAGGGATCATTTCAGTGACTCTGCTGGACAGAGGCACAGGAAACTAATCTAAGGGGGCTGCGAAAGCCAATACATTCTGCCTAGGCTTATAAATGCCTTCGGGCAGATAGCCTAGTACCTACCTATGAACATATAGTGGACTGTCTGCATATGCTTTAGCCAAGTTAAAGGTTTTTGATCAAACCAAAAAGACAGAATGGGCAGCTCCCTCCACCCCCTATATAATGCTCAGGTGCACTCCTTGCAGCCAAACTGATGTAGTTAGCTCTGACATTGTCTAATCTAAATGTTAATTAGATTATTTGAGATGGGCTGTTTATTTGCTTTTCTAGACTTAAGTGAACAGACTTCAGAAATGTGTGCATTAATAACACCCATATCCATTGGATGATTATGGGCTGGTTTTCCTACTAGGTGTCTGTATGGTTGCGGTACCAGAATATGATTCTTAGTTTCTTCCCTTCTCTTCTGCTGGTCATCCCATAAAATGAATGATTAGTGACTGTACAATATTGAAAACTGAAGTTCCTTCCGAGTTTCTAGGCACTTCATTGAATACCTGCATACCATTTTGGGCTTCCATAAGTATGTGATGCTCCCACTGTGACATTATTAAGTTAAATTGTTTGACTACAAAGTCAGCCAGGGCCAACTGTTCCTTCTCCATCTTCTCATGGTGGCTGCATTCAACAACCATCATCTTCTCAGGAAAATCCTTCCCTACTGGTACTTTGATATCCTGGCTACTACCCTTACACAATGCTTGAAGTCTCCATACTATGTACTGAGGTCTTTATATTCTGTATTGAAATTATGTTGGTCAGCTAGGTAATCATTCTTTTCACAGGGCATATGTCACACTTACTTTATGTTTGCAATTGAGAAGGTTTTTTATAGTCTCCTTATTACTACCAGTATCCAAGAGTGTCTTACAGCTCTTCCATTTATAAACACTTTAAATGTCTGCATTATTATTTGATTCATAGTATTTCATATACAGTTGCATTTATCAGTGCAATAAAATGTGTTTTCATGTCAATTTACATTAGAAATAGTGATTTAATCAAAAACTTTTGCCAGTTCTCTTTAAACATTACAGCCCACAGGCTCCACTTTGAACCCATTAACAACTGATAGACAAACAATATGATTCTACTTCCTTATATGTAATGATACCTGCTGTAGCATAGAGTTATCATGATCTAATTTAATTGTTACTTTTTAAGATCCTTTCTCGTTAAAAAGAACAGTCTTGCCAGCTGTTGGTGGCTGAGTCATAAGATCATAGGAGGTTACTAGGCTATCAGCTCTAGAGCCTTTTTTAAGCCTAGCCATTCATGCAGTAACTTTCCCAATTATCAGTGTCCACAGGCTAGAAAGGCTTTGGTATAATCCTGTTGCTTAGGGTATCTACAGACTACCCCTGTCCACTTATTTTGACTGATGCGTGCTGTTCACTGCACATGCACCTTTCAACTAAAATTAATAGCTCCTCTTTTTTTTTGAGAGCATCTTGGTTGGACCACCTTTGGCAAGAGACAACTTTTGCATAAAAGTTTCCATTTTCAACAGTCCCACAGCACAGTTGGCCAGGTTACTCAAATGCTGTGAGTATTTCTTAGCCATGTGTAACAAAGCATGTAACTGGAATCATGATTTTTTTTCTTTGCTTAGAAAGTCCATTATGGAAATGTTATGCTCTAGCTGTGCTATTCCCTCTAAGTCAAGACAATTTCATCCATTTCTTTCATAAAGCTCATAGTTTACTCAGCAGATATATCTCAATATAACTTCTGCGTTTCTACAGTGAGGAATAGGCATCCAGGTTGGCTACTAGTTGCTGGCCATTACTTTCTTTTTGCAGTACAGTTACACATCAGTAGGAATACTTCTGTGCCATATATTGGTAGCATTTTTTAAATAAAATAGCTGGCACATGTCACCTCTGACCAGTTTTGCAGAAGGATCAGAACGTTCCACGTGGGCCTTTTTCAAATTTTCAACAAACTTTATAACTTAGCCATGCATTTGTAAAATGTATTAATCATATGAAGCAGATTAATTCCAGTGTATTTGATCTCCCTACTCTGTGCGCTGTATTAATTATAAAAGCTGTACTTTCAGATCTCCATGGAAGGGAGGTTATCACCTTTTATGTTTTTCTGTAAATCCAACATTAGATATATTCTCATAATGAGCTCTTTTCTCTTTCTCATTTTCATGAAGGCACCTCTCCAAATACTCCTGCCTTCCCACAGATCAGCTGTGTTCTTGATACATGCTAAAGTGGTATCCAAATGATATGATATGACTGTTCTGACCCAGGCAGTATCTCCTTTCATTTCTTGTGTATCATTCTTGATGTGGTGCAGGATTTCATTATGCATTGCCATTTCAGCAATAAAGCTCAGTTGTTGTGTCTTTCGGCTTTTCCCGGTTAGGGGTCGCCACAGCGGAACTCCGGTCCGCTAATGATTGGTAGTTGATTTTTGCATGCCGAGTTACCAGCTCTGATGCACAACCTTCAACGAAGGTACTCCCATTCACGTATGTCTCCACGCAGAAGACACTCTAGATGAGAATCGAACCGGACAGCATCTTACTGTGAGGCAACAACGCTACCGCAGCACCACCACCGCTCAGTAGAATGACAAATACAGAACCTGTACATTCTTTTCTAGTTTCACCTTATTAATACAGAGGTTTTTCTAGGAGAAGGTGAAAGGAGTGCCTGTAACAGGTGCAAGGTGTTAGAAGGCACAACAGGCAAATGCTGATGGTGCAGGAGTACAGTACCCGTATTTATAAATTAATGCTGATACTGTTTTTGTGAAATGTTGAAGCATTTTGTGTGTGATAACATAATAACAGCAAGCTGCTTGTTACCAGTTACAGAATTTTGTTTTTGTCATTAACTTTGAGTTGATGGGGGAACCAGTTCATAGAATTGCACAGGGTACCAGGTAACCTAACTACATTTCTACACTAATACCTATTTTTGAAACATCATGTTACTACACAGATTACACTGCATTCAGACAACCACTAATAAGGACATTTTCTACTTCTCTGCAGACTTAATGCACTTTGGGGGTATTCAGTCATTCTAGTCATCCATAAATCACAAACAATATACTGAGACTTGAATTATTGGCAGATTTTGCAACTTTATTCTTTAGCATCTAACATCCCCCCCACCACCACCCTTACAGAACAACAAAAAACAATAGTGAGCAATTTAGACCAAATTGGAGTGGCTCAGATTATGATAATATGAATGTGACACTAATCAGACAAACGGATACTAAATGATAATAATGAAGGAGTTCCACTTAAATGAAAGAATACTGGCCAATGAATTAGTACAGGAGTTGGTACTGTGGTCAATCCTTTTCAGAGTTTATATAAGTCACATTGCAAAAAATCTTAAAGGAGCAATATGCTCTTTTTCTGGCGATGCAAATATATGCCACAGGGCTGATTTACAAGAAAATATAGAAACGAAGAAAGAAGATGTGACAAGATTAAATTAAGGAATTTAAACATCACAGCTTAAAGGTAGGGCTAAGTACAGGATAATGTAGTTGGACAGCTGTAGTCCATGAAAGAATTGTACAGTTACAGTAGAGGTAGTAGCAGTAATGAAAGCTGAAATGAACTTCAGAGTACTCGCATCACATGATCTAAAGATGAGCTTGCATTGGTATAGATTATCAATGAACGCAGGCAGAATACTGTAGCTACATGAGAAGAAGCATTTGTGTCTTCACAGAAAGATGCATTACCAGCAGAAAACAAGAAGGCATTCCTCTGTATTAATATCTGGTGCCATGCCAACAAGTGTATTCCCTGTAGTTCTGGAAAAGCTCATTTTTACCAGGGCATAGACTACATAGAAGTATTATAGAAAAGGGAAACAAAACTGATGTATGTTCTTTTATTAGAAGCCATATAAGAAAAGATTGCAAAAGTGTATTGCACATACTCATAAAGAAATGCCTAGGATGTCAGAAACATTTATCTTCCTTAAGGGGAATCCATAGAACCCAGGTGGGGACAAAAATTCAAAATAAGAGAATGGGAGTACACAGTTGGAAGATATGTGATTAAAGAATCAAGGGAGCGAGGAGGATGTTTATCTTAAATTAAGGCTGGTAAACACATGGAATAGAGTTCCTGAAGAGCTGCATCATCCAAAATCAAGAGTTACTGAAACAGAAATAAGATAGTTTTGGGTGGAAGGAAAAGAGGTTATAGATAAAGTAAGTCATGCAGCATATCTCCAAAATAGATAACTGGAAAATGAAGTTAATCCATAAAGTTCGAGTTAGGTCAGTTATCCCACCTGTGACCCAGAGGGTGATGAGAATAACAAGAAACAAAGTACAATGGATTAGTCCATATAAAAATTACTTTAGCTAGCAGATCAAGGAGAGACTCTCTCTCTCCGATGCCCTCACTGTGGGAGGAATAGACACACATTGTTGAAGTTTGAAATAGTTTATTCAGATAAGTAGGTAGAAAGATGAGTGTTCTTGTTTTAATACATTACATTTAACAGTTCAGTTATTTAAAGGCAGTTACAGACAATGGTGAAAGGGTCCATGGGAACTGATTGGAGGAAAATCTGTGAGATGGAAAAACAAGGAGCCACTTACAAAGCTTAGAGGTTAGTCCCATATTTGAATATTCCTGAAAGACCCGTGATGGTTTGCCAGGTTAGCAGTCTGTGGAACCTCATTCTTAGTTAAAAGGTTTCTATTTTTATTTTTAACAAAAAATGACAACATATTATAAACCACCATTATAGGTAAATGGGCAGACAGGATGGGATGTGTAGTGTTTTATGTAGTTAAAATATATGTTTCTGTGTTTCTATATTCCAGTACTGTAATTGTGTCTTAATTACCTTCTTGTCTCCATAGCTATCCTCTACCAGCTTTCAGAATCTACCATCACTGAATCTCTTACTGCCCTGCATCTTTTTGTTTCCTTCTTCATTGCTACTTTCCACTACCTGACATGTATAAAATACAGATTCCTGTACTTAATAATGCCAGTCTTCAGCTTATCCTCCTACTGTGCCATTGTTTATCCTACCATGGCTCAATAATATATCCCAACATCTCTCCAACTCTGTCCCAACCACCTATCCATACTTCCTCTTTACACTGTCCATACATTGTACCAAGCCTATTTAATGTTGCCTCTCACATTTATACCAAACATAGACTGATAACAGCACTTCAACTCAAACCAAAACAAAATTATGTGCAAGAAACCTCTCCAAAAAACAAGTATGCATAATTCCCTAATATATTAAAATCCTTCTAGGAGATACACACACTAATTCTGACCTCACCTATCAACAACGAACACAAAGATAATTCTCTCCCACACTGTTCTCTAACCCAACAATAGTCAATTCCCAACTCTGGTGATCTAAGTTTTGCTGCAATAAATGTTAGAAGCATAAAAAATAAAACTGCTCAACTACATGCCTGTATTACCCATCATAAGCCTGACATTCTCGCTGTAACTGAAACTTGGCTTAAACCCAGCATAAATGACTCAGAATGTATACCTCCTGGCTATAATATCATCCATAATGACTGTGTAAAGAGGAAATATAGTAGAAATGCTTTAATATTTCCTCAACACCTTCCACATTTCCCCTTACAGCAAACCAATACCAAAATTCAGTTCAGTAGAGCTTCCTATTACTTTCCTCAAAATGAACATTTGTAAACAAATATGTATTACTGTCCTGTACATCTCTCCTGATGACAATACAGCTATGCTGGAAGATATGTATCCTACATTGAATATCCATAATATTTTAACAAAAAAAAAATACTGCTAAGTGATGTGAATATCAATTGGTTAGACATAAGTTCTAACATTTAGCATGACCTTATATGGTTTCACGCAACTAATTGATAGCTCCACACATTATAGGAACACATCATATTCCCTATTAAACTGGATCCCAGTATCAGATGCTAGTAAATACACCACAGCAGGTACAATGTCAGACTCTCTCTATGATCATCTCCCAATCTATGCAACCAGGAATCTCACACGTCCATTTTAACAGAATATTTATAAAACAACATGCAACCTTTCCAAGTTTAACCCAGAAATATTCATTACTACACTATCATTTTTTAACTGGAACCTCCTAAAAATCCTCCCTTTAGATGATGCTGTAAACAAATTCGGTACAACTTTTCCAAATATCCTAAGTAGCCTTACACCTCCTAGAAAGAAGAGACTAAAAGCAAATAATGCAATTTGGCTGTCCAAAAAGAGTGAAATGCTAATGCATGACAGAGCAAAAGCTTGGAAAGAATGGCAAAAATATAAAACACCTCAGTATCTTGAAAACTTTAGAATCCTTTGCAATCGTGCTAAAAAACAAATAAATTAAGACAAAAAACTATACTATAATAACTGTCAGAACAATACTAAACACAACCCTAAAAAATTTTGGACCTACATTAAGGAAGTCTTACATCCCTGCCAAAAATTCAGCCCAAACCCTTCTCCTGATAACTCACTGTTTGAAACTGAAATACAGTTCACCTCTTACATCCCAGCCAAAAATTCAACCCAAAACCCCTCTCCTGATAACTCACCACTCAAAACTGAAATACAGTTCAACTCCTATTTTATAGATAGCATAGCATCTGTAACCAAGGATTCCTCAATATCTATTCCCAGCCCTGGCCAACGGCCACATATCACCACATCCACTTTTACCTTTAAACCTGTGCCCAAATCGTATATAAAACTACTCTTAAACAAACTTAAACAGTGCTTTTCTTCAGCTGATGACCTTCCAAGTGTGTACCTAAAAATGTCAGCCAATAGCATTGCCTATCCTGTCTCAGTCCTTATAAATATGTCAATCCAGGAATCCCACATTCCCTATCTCTGGAAAAAGTCACATATTATCCATCTGCACAAAGGAAAAAAAATCAATGGACATTAATGACTTTAACCCTATTGCTATCTTATCTTCCCTCACAAAAATTCTTGAAAAATGCATTCAGAAACAATCGCAAGACTTTCTCTTGCAGGAAGAACTGCTATCCCTACACAACATGGCTTTCGTCCTTCCCATAGTACCAGCACTGCCCTTCTAACTTATATAGATGCTCTCAATAAATCTAGAGATAACAGCAAAATCGTCTTTTCCTTATTTCTAGACTTGTCTAAAGCATTTGATGCAGTTTGTCACAGCAAACTTCTACTTCAAATGCCCTCACTAGTTCTCTCTCAGCCTTCCCTTCTGTAGTTCAGAAGCTACCTGTCCAATAGGTAACAGTCAGTAAAACGGCACTCCATGCTCTTCCTTCCTGTCAGTCTTCACAAGTGTACCACAAGGATGTATCCTTAGCCCCCTCCTCTTTAACATTTTCACCAACACCCTCTATACATCCACACAACAGGCCACTCTGATACAATACTAAGATGATTACACTCTCATTTGCACATCTGACAACATAATAAACCTCCAAAAAATTACTCAGGAAGCTTTAACAACCACTAAAACATGGCTTTATAACTCACAACTCATGCTCAACCGAAAAAGACCAAACTACTACTTTTTCCCCCTAAATCCTTCTGTCATAAAAAAAACTAAATTTGAAGTCCACTGTCTTGATAATAGAACCATTGATGTCACTTCTGATATCAAATTATTAAGGCTGATAAGCTTACATTTGACCTGCATACCCAAAATTGCATAAGAAAAACTCATCAAAAACTTGGATTTTTTTTATAGAGCCAAAAACTTTCTCACCAATGCAACTATACACTTGCTAATACTTATCTCCTCACCACACTTCTTTATGGTGCTCCCATCCTTACTAACCTCCAGGCTTCACAAAAATTAAAACTTGAACGATGCTATAACAAAGTTGCTAAATTTTCAGCAAATACCACTTTCAGAACCCACCACTATATAGCACTGACAAGCCTAAATTGGTTAGAAATGCCTCATCAACTAACATATACACAGCTTCTTACCACCCATGAAATTATCCAGCATCCATCTGATTGTCCAGCACTAAATGCCATTCTATACAACTATGTTCCCAGTCAGTCAATGCAATTCGGTGACTAAAAACTCCTGTCTGTCTACAAACCTGTCAAATCTGCTGGGCATTGTCTGTACTTGTACAAGGTGGCTAAGGCCTGAAACTCCATACCTGCATCCATCAGGTCAGTACCCTCCCTCCCATCTTTCAAAACCAATCTGAAAGACTACCTAGCTAAAATCTCGCTCTATTCATGCTTAAAACCAGGATAAACTATGTTAATCAGAGTGTATGTGCTGTGTCTTTAAGAAGCATGTCAAAGACTGTACGTGCACGTATAAATTCCAGACATGTGCAATACCTACGACCATTTTAAAAAAGCAGCCAGAGAATGAGCATGCATGATCGCACTTGTTAATTTGTATATAAGTTACTTTAGTTAAAGTCAGTAAAGTTCTATAGTGATGTGTTTGTATAAAATAAAGCTGCTTGAACAGAACCCACGAAGACTCTTCTATTGTGTCCAAAGTAGGAGAGAGTGACATGGTGTCAAAACCGGGATCACAGAGAATAATATTCAGAGCCATGAGGTGCAGAGCCAATAGTGAAAGTAAAACTAAGAAAAACGAGCACGAAAAGAGACAGAAAAGAATCAAAGGTAATGAGAAGTAGCACAAACTGTTAATTTGGTAAAAAAGACAAAATGGGGCATTACAAGGGCACAAACCGCATTAAGCGGAAGGCACAAAAGATTTATTAACTAAGGAAAATGTTTAAAACAAAGGTATTTGATGAAACTATTAACAGTAAGGCAAAACGGGCATGTTTAGAGTAAAACAAGCACAAGAAAAGTACAGTGGGCATGAAAAAAGCTTAAACGAGCAAAACACATAATAAGGGCAAAAAAGGGCAAATTACGCAAGAATAAAGCAAGGCGGCTGCATGTGTTTTGGCAAAGTGCTGTGTTTTGGCATAACTATGACTTCATATCGTATCAAGTGCATAACTATCGTTATTTGAAGTATCTCAAAGTGTGTAGAAGTGCTTACAGTGTGTGCTTATTCCTGTGCATGTATTTTGAAGAGTTTATTGTGTGCAAAGTGCAACTATTTTGTGAAATACAGTCAAAGTATAGCCATTTTGAAAAGTTTCTTGTGCTGGGTGTGTCCAATCGTAGAGTGCTGCCATTAAAAAGTGTTTCTTGCACTGTAAAGAGTTGCCTAGCAAGGTACCGCCATTTTGGGGAAATTTCAGTGTGTTGTATACAGTTTATTCGGAACGTGCAGTTACTTCAAAATGTTATTGACTTTGGGGCAAGAGAAATCCAGTTTATTCGCATTGTGAAGTTGTTTGAAATGCTTTTTAAAATTATGATAAATGACTTTAGCAATGCAATAATTACAAGACCATTACAGTGCCCAAGAGACTCATTTTGCAAAGTCCAGTTATTGAAAGGTACTAAGAGTTTGCCTAATAGCATAATTTCCAGAAGCCCAAAAAGTATAATTTCAGAAGCAAGTTGGACAAAGTTAAAATACTGGCATATGTGCATGCGTGAATGTCCGTGCTTATTTGCAAAACCCTTCACTGGTGTGTGTTAATATGGCAGATGGATTTCGAAAGCCCCTACCTCTTGTATTTGATCAGAATATTGCAGAGAATTGGAGAATTATTTGAGCAAGAGTATGATATTTTTATACAAGCAGTTTTTGCAGCTAGAGATGCACACACCAGGGCATTCATTTTGCTAAACCTAGCAGGGTCAGAGGCCATAGAAAGAGAGATAATTAATTTGTGTATGAATGAGAAGGTGCAAATCATGATATTGTTATACAGGGTGAGTCAAGGGAAGACCCCGAGTATATGAAGTGCAAGTTCGGAGAAATGTGTACCCCCCAGACAAATATTATATTAGAGAGGCATTTGTTTTACACACGAGATTAGAAACCTGGAGAAACTTTTGTAGTTTATATAACTGACCTGAGATATAAAGCTGAAATCTTTAGAGAGCTCAGAAACAGTACCAAAAAAGCCATCCTAACAGATAAAAAGAATTATTACTTCGAACTGCAGCAATCCACCAAAAAAGAACCAAAAAAATTCTGGTCTACTATTAACAATCTAATTACCCCAGGCAAATTAGTTACACCCAATCCACAGGACTCAGACCCCGAAGATCCCACTTTAATAGCCAATAATTTCAATACTTTCTTTACTACTTCCATACAAAGTCTAGCTAACCACCTATCTCCTGATACTTCTCAACTGCTCTTAAGTAGCTTCAATGACTCTCTTCCTCTCCTTCAACTACAACCTATACCCACCTCTTATATACAATCTCTATTACACAAACTTAAACCCACTACCCCCTCAGCAGACAAGCTTCCTGCTGAATTCTTGCAAGTAGCAGCTAAAGCTATTGCCTATCCTGTCTCTATCCTAATAAACAGATCCATAAAAGAAAGTACTTTCCCAGCAATCTGGAAAATATCATACATCATACCCTTACACAAAGGAGGTAAATCTACTGACCTTTCTAACTTTCGCCCTATCGCACTATTATACCCTCTGGCAAAAATTATGGAAAAATGTATACACAAACAACTACTTAACCATCTCCTCCTTAACAACCTACTAGCTGACACTCAACACGGATTTAGGCCTTCACATAGTACTACCACTGCACTACTTTCTTTCACCAACACTATCAACTGTAACCGTAATAACAACAAACTAACCTCTTCTCTTTTCCTAGACCTGTCAAAAGCCTTTGATATGGTAAACCATACATTTCTTCTTCACATACTTAAATCCCTTGCCTTGGATTACTCTTCTTTAACCTGACTTTCATCATATCTTGAAGACCGACATCAAGCAGTACTCTGGAACAATTCTCTATCTACTCTACTACCTATCTCTTTAGGAGTACCACAGGGATCTATACTAGGCCCACTTTTATTCTCCATCTTTATTAATGATCTCCAATCATCTATCCAAAACACTACCTGCATACAATATGCAGATGATTCCACCATAATTTGTACAGCTTCCTCTCAAACAGAACTCCAATCCCTTACACAAGCAACCTTTTCAACTGTTGAACAATGGTTCTCAAAAAGATGTCTTCTCCTCAACCCCAAGAAAACAAAACTATTACTTTTCTCACCTACACACAAATCTACTCAACTAAATTTTACTATCACTGCAAGTGATAACTCCCACATTTCCCCCGACTTCACTACAAAACTGCTTGGTGTTACTATTGATAAGAATCTTAGCTTTGATCATCACATTAATAACACAATAAAAGCAGTTAATAAAAAGATTGGTTCACTATACAGAATCAAACCCTTCCTTACACCTGAGGCACGGACTACCTTAGCACAATCACATCTTATCTCTACCCTTCTGTATGCTTCCTCTATCTACACTAATCTCTCTAAAGGTAACCTTAGGAAACTGTCTACATCTTACCACAACATAGCTCGATTTGCCACTGCATCTCAATATAGAACTCACCACTGCCTAAACTTAAAACAACTACACTGGCTGGAACTTCCTAACAAGATTATCTATCAACAACTCTTAATTGCACATAAAATTTTATATCAACCCTCAAAAACACCAGCTCTTAGCAACCTCTTGACTCCCTATAATAATTTAAAACAACTACGCTCCTCCCAAAAGCTAACAGTTAACATTACCAGAACTTCAAACTCTGCAGGGAACTGCCTTTTCTCCAACTCAGTTGGCAAAATATGGAATAACCTTCCCTTACATATCTCCTCTCTAGCCACTTTTCCTTTCTTTAAGAAACAACTTCTTTCACATCTGAACAATTTCTGGCTCTGCTCTTCTACCAATCCAGACTAACCTACTTTCATCTTTCAACTATATTTGTATTTATTTAACACTCCAATCTTTCTCTCTAATCACAAATAACTTTATGATTCTATTGTTACTACTGTTATAAAAAAAAAAAAAAAAAAAATTTTTTTTTTTTTTTTGTTTTAACTACATAATTAGTATTACATAGTTGGTATTATTTGTTTTTTGTTAGATTTGCATTACCTGACCTGAACTAATATCCTTGTATTTGGCTCTTTGCCTATATCATATGTGATTATTTTACATGTATTTCTATAACCATGCTTTAATCTGTGGAGCTTTTCTCCCTGGCCTCCACTGAAAATGGACAACGATCCAGTTGGACTAGCCCGGTCAACAAATGTAAAATAAATAAATAAATACATAAATAAATATGTGTCGGTTTGGTGACTTAAAAGATGAGCTGATAAAGGATAAGTTTGTGTGTGGTATTAATAATGCTGCTGTGAGAAAGATTTTGCTTCATGGCAGTGATTTAACGTTGAGCAAAGCCATAGAGATTTGTCAAATCCATGAGGTAACAGAAAAATACACAAGTATGCTTGCTAGTGACAAGAGCATGATTTCAATAGGCTCCAGATGTTGATAGCATGCAACACCTGCCAAACAGAACCAGGCCCAAGCACATGGCAGCTACAGGGTTTCCTGGGAGGACACATAGCTTTCCAGCAAGTTCTAAGAAGGGAGCAAGCTCAGTACAGTACAAGCATGAATCAGCAAAATCCAAATCCAGCTTTATTGTAACTGTCGCAATTGTGGTGCAAATCATGAGTCTAAAAGAGAGAAGTGCTTAGCATCTGGTCAGCAATGTCACAAGTGTAAAAAATGGAACCATTTCCAAAAGTTTTGCAAATCAAGTAAACCTAACACAGTTGTAAAGAAAGGTCACACAAAGAAGCTAGTTAATCAAGCAGAGATGCAGCAGTCTACTTACTATGTAGATGGTGTATCAGTACTTGGTGAAAGAGTTGATGCAGTGAATTTATTAGCAAGAAGCAAAGTGTTTTGTACTGTCCGGATAAATGGAAAATCTACAGAACTTAAAGTAGACACTGGTTCAAAGTGTAATGTTATATCAGTAGACACATTTGCAAAAGTGAGAGCTAATAAACAACTCAGTGTGGCCAGTAGTGTGAAACTTGTTGCTTATGGAGGTGAAGAAATTCAAAAGAAGGCTCAGTGATGCTTTCATGTTATGTGGCCAAGTACTGTTACAACTTGTTATTCTATGTATTCTGAAGACCAGTACAGTCTTTATTGGGTCTCAAAGATAGTGTGAGAATGAATCTGCTTTCTTTTGCTAAAGAAGTTCATCACGTAGGTGCATTTCTGAGTTCTAATTTTTCTGAAGCCATTTTCTCAGCGTATGCTGATGTTTTCAGTGACAGGTTGGGCAAACTTCCAGTTGTGTATTCCATGAAGTTAGACCCAGAGATCACTCCAGTAGTCAGTTCAGCAAGAAAAGTTCCGACAGCTATGCAAGATAAAGTTAAGGCTCAATTGGATAAAATGGTGCAGCAAGGTGTGATTTGTCCAGTCATAGAACCAACTGAATGGATGTCATCCATGGTAGCAGTTCACAAAAAAGGCTCAGATGAAATCAGAATAGGTATTGACCCAAGAGATTTGAACAAAGCATTGAAGAGTGTATCATCCAATGCCCACAGTCAAAGAGGTCACAGCTGAAATACTGAATGCTACTGTTTTTTTCTATTTTGGATGCAGAGAGTTAATTTTGGCAAGTGATGCTTGTTCGCAAATCCTCATTTCTAACCACTTTTGGGACTCCATTTGGCAGATACAGATTCCTAAGGATGAAATTTGGAATACATTCTGCAAATGAAGTCTTTCAGTGTGCAATGGAACAATTTTTTTTCAGGTTATCCTTGTGCCATAATAGTAGATGATTTATTCGTTGGAGGCAATGGTGAAGCAGAGCATGACAGAAACCTAAAGATAGTTCTAGACAGAGCAAGTGACGTAAACCTGAAGCTCAGTCCTCTGAAGTGTAAATTCAGACTTCCAGAAGTTACATATGTAGATCATTTATTTACCAGTACTGGCTTGAGACCAGACCTGACCAAGCAAGCAGCTATTCTTGAGATGTCAGCACCAGACAATGTACAAGCTCTATAGCATTTCCTAGGCATGCTCAAATATTTAGGCAAGTTTATATTAGACTTCTGTGAGTTGGCATCACCTTTAAGAGAGCTAACATGCAAAAATGTTGTATGGTCATGGTTGGAACAGCACCAGAAGGCATCTGCAGACCTTAAGCAGAAAATTGCCACCCCACCTACATTAAGATATTATGATGTGAACAAACCAGTCACTCTTTCCTGTGATGCTTCAAAATTTGTTCTTATTGCAGTTATACTTCAAGAAGGCAGACCAGTAGCATGTGCATCTAGAACACTTACCAAACTGAGCTGCAGTATGCTCAACTTGAGAAAGAGCTTTTGACAATAGTATTTGCATGTTCCAAGTTTCATGATAATATTTATGGTCGAGCTATTTACATTGAAACTGACCACCAACCTTTAGTTACTATTCTAAAGAAGCCTATGCAGTTCACTCCAGAGAGATTGCAAAGAATGATGCTCAAATTTCAAAAGTACAACTTCAAAATGGTCTATACGAAAGGCAAATTGCTCTATCTGGCTGATACCTTATCCAGATCACCCAGAAATATGATGGAACAGCTTCATGCAGAGAATTTTGACTTTGATGTGATGGCAGTGCGTAATTTTTCTACCCCTAGACTTGATGAGTTAAGAGATCACACAAAGACTGATCCAGTTTTGCAAAAGCTCAATCACTGCATTGATATTGGATGGCTGTCAAAGCAATCTAGTGTACCACCTGAAGTGCAAACCTATTTTCCTTACAGAGATTAATTCTTTATGGAAGATGGCATTATTTTCAAAGGTTCTAAAAGTGTTGTTCCTGTTTCCTTACAACAAGAATATATCCAGATTTTGCATCATGGTCACCCAGGTTCCGCATCCACTAAGAGAAGAGTGAGAAAATTGGTATTTTGGCCTTCATTACCAAAAGACATTGATAAAGTACTTTCTTGTTGTTCGGTATGCAATAGTACTAGACCACATTTGCAAAGAGAGCCACTTCAGCTAAGTCCAGTTCCTGAACTACCTTGGTCAACAGTAGCCACTGATATCTTTGAGTGGAGCAATCAATACTACTTGGTTTTGGAAGACTCTTACTCAAATTGGTTTGTGATTGATCTAATACCTAACCTAACATCCACTGCTGTTATTACTAAGTTGAAAAGCCATTTCTCAGTTCATGGTAGTTCGCACAAAGTTCTTTCTGACAATGGTCAGTTGTTTCAGAAATTTGCAAATGAATGGGACTGTATACATGTCACTAGCGGTCCTGAATCTCCTCCATCAAATGGTGTAGCTGAACGTGCAGTGCAGAGTGCAAAGCAATAACTTGAAAGGTCAAAGCGTGACAATACCAATGTGTTCTTGAATTTGCTTAATCTCAGAAACATACGCCATGATGATATTCTTGGCTCACCTGCTCAAACACTACTTTCCAGACAAACCAGAACTACGCTACCCATTAATTCCAGTTTATTGAGGCCTAAAGTTAAGAGCAATAAAACCATCAAGGCTCAATTGTTTAAGAAGCGTAATATCCAGAAGTCCTGTTATGACAGATTGAGCAGATTACTTCATCCATTGAGGGAAGGAGAGACAGTCCAAATCCAGACAACAAAAGGTTTCAGTCAAATCGGTCAGATTACAGGCATCTGTGCCAAGCCAAAATCATACCTGGTAAATTCTGAGGGTGTGGATTATAGAAGGAAATTGTAGACACCTTCTTCCTGTACCAGAATCATTATCATCAAAACATTGTTTCTGTGATGTCGGCTCCAAATCTAAGAGCGAATCAGATGTTGTTCCCATAACAGTGTGAGTTCAAACCTTGGATTCCATTCCTGAAAGTGTTCTGAACGTTCCGAAGGCCGAACATTTTGTAGAGACAGCTCCAGTTGCTAAATCCAGTTCCCAGTTTTATGTCTCACGATATGGATGTATATCTAAGCCCAGTGTTAAATATGCAGCAATGTGAACTTAACTGTATATATATATATATATATATATATATATATATATATATATATATATATATATATACACATATATATATATATATATATATATATATATACATATTTATATATATATATATATATATATATATATATATATATATATACACATATACATATATCTAGCTATAGATATATAACTAGTCTTGTATAATACATGATAGAATTACCTGTGATCTCTGAATGCTAAATAGACTCATAACGTTGCATGATCTGTTTCTCAAAGCGGGAGAATGTAGATCAATGTGTATGTGCTGTGTGCTGTGTCTTTAAGAAGCATGTCAAAGACTGTACATGCATGTATAAATTCCAGACGTGCAATCCCTAGTGCCATTTTGAAAGAGCAGCCGAGAGTGAGCATGCATGATCACAGTTGTTAGTTTGTATATAAATTACTTTAGTCAGTCAGTAAAATTCCATAGTGTTGTTTGTATAAAATAAAACTGCTTGAACAGAACCCACAAAGACTCTTCTATTGTGTCCAAAGTAGAAGAGTGACAAACTATATCTCTAAATGTGAACAACTACCATGTGAGAGTGTTCAATCTCGCCGTTTGTTCTTACACCTGGGTTCGGAGCCGATCCTCGGCTCCGTGTCGGCCGCTTGACAAAGCTCTGCATCGAGAAGAAGCTCGAGACCAACCTAACTCCCACAATCCCCCTCTGCCTTTACCTCAGATCTAGTTTGCCGCTGCAAAGATCGCATCATTTTGATGAGCTCGGACCATCTGAAAGCTAAGATTGATTATTTCTTATAATTCTTTCATTAGTTTTTGTATACAGATTTTCTGAGATTGACTGTGTGTATGTGTGAGTAGTGTATCGAGGGTTTCTCGGTTCCGTATATAAGTTTTATATACTTTTATATACTTTTGAGTTTTCCCTCGGGGCCTACCCCACCCTTAACTGGATTTGACTATTGGATGTGACTTAAGTATCTGGATTTGACAAATATTACTGGATTTGACTTCTTTACTGGATTTGACTTTACTACTGGCTTGTCACTGTTTTCTGGATTGGAATTTGTTACCATGTCACAGAAAGCTAAATCAGGCTTCAAAAGGTGCCAGTGTGGACAGAAGATGTCTGTCACAGACAATCATAGTTCCTGCGTCTACTGTCTTGGCCCTCTCCATCTGCAGGAAGACTGCTCTATCTGTCATTCTTTCAGTGGAAGGGTCATGACAGATAGGCGCAGGAAACTTATGGATAGGGGTCTTTTGAAGCCTGCATTCCAAGAGGCTCTGGATGCATCAGACCAGGCATCTAAATCCTCGAAGGAATCGAAGACGTCGGAGCCCAAGTCATCGGCTCCGAGCTCTTCATTCAAAGTTCGATCACCGGTTCCACAGACTTCGGGGCCGAGTGTTGAACTGTTGTCAGTTACCGAGCCTCGAGTCTTGGAACCGGTGACGGAGCTTCCTCCTCCGGCTCTTTTGAGGTCGGCTCCGTCTTCGATTCCTTCGACGTGTTCTTCCAGGCCCCTCTCCGACACCAATGTAGACTGCATGGTGCAGAAATTGATGGAGAATACAGCCTTGTCCAAACTCATTTCTGTCTCCTCCAAAGGCCTTCCCTTATCTCCACCTGTTCCTCCTCCGAGGCCTATCCAGTCTTCGGAGCCGGGAGAGGCTGACCTGGTGATTGTGGAGCCCTCGGTACCAGAGCCGTCTTTTTCTCGGTCGGTACCGTTCACCTCGACTCCGTCGGATCCAGTACCGGAGTCTCGGAGCCGAAGATCCATCCTTGGGTCCGGGACTGAGAGTCGGACCGATGTTTCGGTTCCGACGCTCCCTCTCGGGGCCTCGGCTCGGATCAACTCGGTTCCGTCCTTGGGGTCGATGCCTTCGGTGCCTGTCTCGGGAATTCCTCCGACTTCTTCGGAACCGGGGGATATCTCGACTCGGGACCCGGGGGCCTTCGAACTCATGAGGAAGGTGTTGTCTGTTCAGACAACCACTTCAGCAGAAACAGCTTCTCCTTCCCATAAAGGGCCGGTATCCTCCTCTGCACCCACGGCTACATCTAAGCGTCGAGCACCAGTGTCTCAGCCACCCCTAGAGGGTGCCCCTTCTTCCTCGGAGGCTTCTTCGGATGCCCCCCCCCCGAGGAAGTTCCGAGGAAAAGATTGTGTAAGAGGAGACACTTAGATTCTCCACAAGAATCATTGACATCGGACACTGACTTAGATGAGTCAGAAGGGTCCCCAAAATCACCCTCGGAGGATGTCTCCTTTTCTGACATCCTGGAGATCCTAAAGCAGAGAGGTGATTGGCAATCCCTCCCCCTTCTGAGGATGAGTCAGTCTTGCTGAAGGCATTCGGTGCTCGCCCTTCCTCCTCCTGGGTCACTCCGCCCTTCGATGAGTTAATGGAGCTGATTGCTCGAAGGGCATGGGAGACACCTGACACAGTGGAGCCAGTCCCTAGAAAGCCTAACAAATTTATTACTGCCCCCCAAGATAAGGCTTATCTGACAAAGGGAGTGCCAGTGGACGCTATGGTGGTAGCAGCGGCCACGAAAAAGGAGATGTCGGAATCTTCCTCATCTGTCCATCCGCCTAATAGAGATTCTAGGACTATGGACAGATATGGGAAGCGCATTTTTAGTTCAGTGGCTTTTTCTATGCGATCCCTGAACTATTTGACCCATTTTACACGTCAACAGAGGGATCTAATCAAAGAGTTGGGAGATACCCTCCAGGGTACCACAGATGCTGCTGTCTCGGAGAAGGTTACAGCACATCTCAATACTCTTACTTCTATTGTAAACTCGTCCATGAGGCTGATCTCATATGCAGCCGAAGGATCGAGTAGGGCAGCAGCTTTAGCGATTGCTCTTCGTAGGCAGTCCTGGATGCGCTTATGTTCATTTGCGGAAGCCTTCAAGTCTTCCTTTACTAACACCCCATTTGATGGTGCCACTCTCTTTGGCCCTAAAGTAAAGGAGACCCTTACCCGGTGTGAGCAGGAGGGAAAGACTCTGTCTGCTGTCGGAGTCCGTTTTTCCACCCCATCCAGACCGTACCCCAAAGGGCAACATGGTGGAAAAATGTGGTTTCGAAAACCCCAGGGTTCTTTTCCAGGCGCACAGGGTGATACCCCCTCCAGAGGCAGAGGAGGGGGTAGAGGTGGAAGACATCACCCTGGCGGCAGAGGGGGTCCGCAAAACCAAGGTGACAGGGATACACTCCCCAGGAAACCTTTTCAGCACTCCTGAGAGGAGGCCCGACTATCCTGCTCTGGAGGCAGTCGGGGGTCGCTTAGCTTTGTACCCTCAGGCCTGGCAAAATCTTACATCAGACAATTGGGTAAAAAGCGTTGTTACCAGAGGCTACAAAATTCCCTTTCTATTGCCCCCAATTCCACAGAAAAGACTCCCAGATGTGCCGCCCCATCTGCGAGGCCCTGCAGCTACAAAAATTTCAAAGCTGCTAGAAAAAAGAATCATCCAACCAGTCCCAGCGGACCAAAGAGGATTCGGAACTTACTCAAGGTTCTTTTTAGTTCTAAAAAAGACAGGGGACTGGAGGCCAATTCTGGACCTAAGCAAACTCAATACCTTCATCAAGAAAGAAAAGTTCCGAATGGTCACGCTTCAATCGATCCTTCCATATTTACAGAAGGACGACTGGATGTGCTCAATAGATCTAAAGGACGCATACTACCACATCAAAATGGCCAGGGCGTCCAGGGATCACTTGCGCTTCTGGCTGGGAGCCAGTCACTTTCAGTTTCGAGCCCTGCCCTTTGGTCTGACCTCAGCCCCCAGGGTCTTCACCAAATGTATGGCAGTGGTAGCGTCTCACTTGAGACGCCTCGGATTCCAGGTGTTTCCGTATCTGGACGACTGGCTCCTTTCTGCCACCACCGAGCGTCGACTGATTCAGGCCAGGGATTACACACTACAACTTTGTGTTCATCTCGGAATTTCCGTAAATTTCGAAAAATCCTTACTACAGCCATCACAGCATATCTCATTCATAGGAGCAGAATTGGATACGCATTGCTTAATTCTAAGGCTTCCCCCAGAGAGGATAGCCTCCCTACAAAACCATATATCTCTTCTTCTTTCATCCAGGAAATCCCCAGCAAAACTAGTTCTGAAGGTTTTGGGTCTCATGGCAGCTTCTCTCATTGCGATACCCTTGGGAAGACTGCACATGAGAGTTCTTCAATGGCTACTGTTTGCACAATGGTCGTTCCAGAAGTTACCCCTGACACACGAAATCTACATCACAGACATATGCAAATCGCACCTGGCTTGGTGGCTTCGGACTTGCAATCTCTCCAGCGGAAGACCATTTGTGCTACCCGCTCCAACAGCAACGGTGACCACGGACGCTTCCCTGATAGGGTGGGGGGCATCTTTCAGGGACAGACAGTCCAAGGCGAATGGACCAGTTTGGAATACTATCTGCATGTCAATGTTCTGGAGTTGAGGGCAGTGTTTCTAGCGTTGCAACACTTTGCTCCCCTTCTTCCTCTAGGGACAATTGTAGTCCAGACGGACAACATGTCTGTAGTCTGGTACATAAACAAGCAAGGGGGAACCAAGTCTTACCAACTATGCAGAGAGGCCATGAGAATCTGGCAATGGGCAGAGTCCACGGGTCACTTTCTGATAGCAATGCACATCCCGGGGTTATCCAACGTCATAGCGGACAGGTTGAGCAGAGCCATCCTGTTACCTCACGAGTGGTCCCTCAAACAGTCAGTTGCGAAGGAGATTTTTCGCAAGTGGGGCCAGCCTTCCTGCGATCTGTTTGCGTCTCCAATGAACGCCAAATGCAGAAGCTATTTTGCCCTATTACCCCCTCCAGGGGAAGTCCCAAGGGACGCTGTGGTTCACGATTGGCCCCCGGGTCTCCTGTACGCCTTTCCACCTGTTCCCCTGATTTCAAAATTTCTACAGAAAGCCAGCAACCTGCAAAGGACAATTATCCTCATTGCCCCATTCTGGCCTCGTCAAATATGGTTTCCCTTTCTTCTAGCACACCAAATGTGGGAACCCTGGATCCTGGACCCAGAGCCGGATCTACTGACCCACTCGTCAGGGGCTCTCCACCCGTCGCTTCTCTCCCTCAAACTAGCAGCTTGGCTGCTCCGCTTCCCTTCTTAGCCAGGTCTGATCTTCTATCTCCTGCAGTTCAAAATATCCTGGTGGCTTCTCATAAAGCATCCACTACAAGGATTTACACCAGTAAATGGAAGCGTTTTGTGCACTGGGCAACTACACAACAATTGGATCCCTTAGTAGCTCCTCTGAGTAAGTTCTTGGAGTTTTTGACCGAATTGTTCCACCAAGGGGCTTCTCCTGCCACTTTGAGAGTGCAATTAGCTGCCATATCGAATTTTCTTGTGGGAGAAAGTGGGGCTCCTATTATGGCTCACAGACTTTGTAAGGCCTTTCTAAAAGGATCGTTCCATATTAGACCACCAGTTAGAACTCCTACTTCACCTTGGAACTTGAACCTTCTTTTGTCACAGCTGATGCTACCACCTTTTGAACCAGCCTCTTCCTGTCCTTTGAAGTTTTTGTCATGGAAGACCCTTTTTCTGGTGGCTATCACATCGGCCAGGCGGGTATCGGAGCTTCAGGCTCTTTCAGTGCAACATCCTTATTTAATTTTTCACCCTGACAGAGTTTCTCTTCGCACTAATCCATCCTTTCTTCCCAAAGTTTGCTCCGTTAATAATATTAATCAGTCCATTGAACTGCCCACATTTTTCAAGAACCACTCCAATAAATTGGAATATATGTTACACAAGTTAGATGTTCATAGACAACTCAGATTTTACTTGGACAGAACAAAGGATCACAGGAAAACAGACCAGCTCTTTGTGGCCTTCTCAGACACCAAGATGGGTATGGCAGTTACAAAACAAACCCTGTCCAAATGGCTTTCCGACTGTATTATTTTTGTCTATACTGCCTCTGAGCAAACTTTACCTGTCAAGCCCAAAGGGCACTCTACAAGATCAGTATCTACATCCCTGGCTCATGCAGCTCGCCTACCGTTAGACACTATTTGTGCGGCTGCCACTTGGTCTAAACCACATACCTTCATTTCTCATTACAAAGTGGACAGGATTTCTAGGGACAGGGCAACCTTTGGTTCCACTGTGCTCAGGAACGTTCTTCCCTGAGTTCCTCAGGAACACAGAGCTAGGGACGCTACCCAGGTGTAAGAACAAACGGCGAGATTGAACACTCTCACATATAGAAGTTATGTCCTTACCATAACGTTCCATGTGGAGTGTTCATCTCGCCTTTGTTCTTACATTCCCACCCTCCCACCCTCAGGAAGAACGTCCAATTTAGGTGCCTGGTTTGTCTCTCCTGCTTCTGCCTTGAGCAGTTGTTGTACTATGTAAAAAGGTTTTTTTGTTTGGTATGAAAGTGTTATGCTCTCTTCTGTTCTCTGCTGGTTTGTTTGCAAACTAGATCTGAGGTAAAGGCAGAGGGGGATTGTGGGAGTTAGGTTGGTCTCGAGCTTCTTCTCAATGCAGAGCTTTGTCAAGCGGCCGACACGGAGCCGAGGATCGGCTCCGAACCCAGGTGTAAGAACTAAGGCGAGATGAACACTCCACATGGAACGTTATGGTAAGGACATAACTTCTATTTTTCATTCCTTATCCCTCCTTACTTTCCTTTCTTCACTTACTTCCTTACTTCTATTTAATTATCTTCCCTGACTTTCTCTCTAAATATATTGTCTGTTTTTAGCCTCACTTCATATTGCAATTCCTGTTTGTATTAGACTAACTTACCTTTAATTTCTCTACAAACTGTCTAAAATTTCTATAAATTTTAAGTGATTATCATATAACTTGTCAGTTCTTAACCAATGTTTTTATATTATAACTAATTTGTTATAATTATTTAAACTGCAGATGTTTTTGTTTTATTTTTGAAGACTGTAAAATCATTGTTCTTAAAATTTGGAGATTTTCTCCCTGGGCCTCTGTAAAAGAAAAACATCAAAGACCAATGCACGTTAGGTTCAAGCAAGGCACCCTTTATTACTTGCAGCAAGGAGACAAAGCATGTAGGTACAAGGTTTGTCTGATTTTCTGGAGATCAGTATGTTATTCTTATACAGTTCTCTTCATGTCACACAGAAAATGTTACTAAATCTACTGCTGACGTAGTCGGACACAGCTTTCTGTATGTTACACAGAAAATGTTACCAGACTTATTGCTGTCTTGCAAAAACATTTGAGAAAAACAACCTGGCCTTGGGCTTATTTTAGCCCTTCTTAGTTCTTCAATTCTTCAATTGTACAGTTCTAATACATGTGTTACATTTTGTCTAGATTCAAGGCACATTTCTAGCTTTGGTACAAGTAATGCTGATTATGGTTTAAGCTTTCGAACATCTATTGTTTTCTTTATCAAGGCTTCTAGCAGCTGCACATTTTCACATGGCATAAGCAGAATAAAATGTCTCTTATCAAGTTTCTGGTAGCTGCACATATTTTCATGGCATAAGCAAAATGAAGTGTCTCTTATTAAAGTTTCTAGTAGTCGTGCAGATTCATACAACATGAACAGAATAAATGTATTAAGCCTTTTAAGCCTTTAATGCACTAAGCATGCATATTGCTATTATGCATTTTTCTAACATTTCCCCCCTTTTAATACTTTATTCTACTTTCAAAACAAGCATAAACAGTTTTTCTTCCCTTAACCTCTTCCTACTCAGGATTTGCAGTTAGAGAGTACATTTAGTTTAAGCCCATGAAAGCATTTTTCAGTTTTTGAGTAATTCTTCGAGTTTAGCTTCCTGGTACAAAGTTTCTGAAACTGAAATGTCTACAAAATTTTTAACTAGTCCTTTTATGCAGGGGATGCAGCAGCACCCACACACCATCAGTAGGGCTATCCCTACACAGATGGCAATTAGAATGTTCATCAGGATGCTGCCCCAACCCCCAAACCATTTCTGTCTGGGTTTGGTCATGGCTGACACCTGCTGAATTACCTCAAGATGGTTGTCTATCTAGTGTCTGTAGTCAGGAAAATACAAACAGCACTCCTCCTGGATTAAAACACATGTACCTCCTTTCGCCGCTAGGGTGAAGTCAAGAGCCATGCGATTTTGAAGTACCACTGTTCTCATGGCGGTCAGTTCATCTGTTACTAATTCTAGGGCAAAAAAGGTTGCATTACTCATTATTTCGAGAAGTTTAGACAATTTTCTCAGTTCCCAGATTGATTTTGTTGCTCCATATGCTGGTAGTACGCCTGCCCACGATATGACGGTATCACTCAGATCCATGTGTGATAGTCCGTTGTTATTCCCAGGGCCTAAGTCATGATGGTATTTCCAGGGTGCATTGATTTGTCCCACTGGATTGACAGGCTTCTTGATATCTCGGACATTCCGAATTTTCCCTTGAGGTAAAACTGCCGTGTGTCGTATGGCCGAAACCAGGTACCTTAAAAAACAACTACCGGACTAGTTTTCGGGTAGCCATTTATATGCTTTTCTTCCACATATAAAGTAACAACCTTCCACTTTAGTAGTAACTTTACTATAAACATACCTTTGTCCTGCGTGAAACATTTTTTCTTTCGATTATGGACAGTTGTTTGTAGAGGACAGCATCATGTTTTACTTCTTCGATTGTCCTATACATCAGTTCAACAAATGAATCATAGCTCGTGTTGCAATAGGATCCGATGTTATTAGATTTAGTGTAGCATCTATAGGGAACTGTTACATTGCAATAGCTCCATCCTACCTTGACTGTATCATTCTTATTAAAACACACGGTTCCCTTCTGACGAATAGACAAGTGCAATGCTATTTTATCTTTTGATGTGACATTTGATGTATCATGAATGAGGTTTTCCCAAGTCTTATTAGCCCCTAGGGGGACTGAAGTTAGCAGTAACCCCCCATATGCTGTTGGTAGAGCTGTGCAGATCCAGCAATTCGAAACATTAAAGGTTTCAGCATGCACATATTTGATTGCCTGGTAGGTATTGAAGTTCGGGTGCCTTTCTGCACGCTTATTTAATTCTACTTGCATGGCTGAGAAAAGAAATGGCCACAATAAAAAGATTATTGTTACCAGTACAGTCAACAGGATGGTCATGTAATACTTCTGTGGAAACGGTTGTTCTGCATTTCCGTTTTCTCCGGTTCTTCCAAGTAGGTGTTTTTGGATCTTACTTGATTCCGTCATCTCACTTAGGACACGTGATCTTGCTCTCTGCCCTATAGGACCTTTAGCACCGATGATTGCTTCACTGGGTTTGAGACGGATCAGTTCCTATTGATCTGACCCCCCCTTTGTAGCCAGACTTTTGTGCTTAAGGTCCCGATGGAGAGGTAAGGTCTTTGTCCAACTTGAAGTTTTTTACCAGCTTGCAGTGCGTCAGGTGTATCCACGAAGCTCGTTCTGCTATCTTGACTGCAGTAGGTGTCAAAAGAAGCACCTGGTAGGGACCTTTTCACCTCGGCAATGCCCAGTTCTTTCGCTTCACGATTTTAATCCATACCCAGTCTCCTGGCGTCACTGTCACTTCTGATGTTTCAGTTCGTTTTTGGTCTGAAACAGAATTACACTGCAACAGATGTTTAGAACTCAACAACTTTTTCATATATTCAGCTAGTGTAAAATCAGCTTCCTGGTCTGATGACATGAGAAGTTTCCACTGGGGTGTATAATAAGCCATTCCAAACAGTTTTTCAAAAGGAGTCAGTCCTTTTGCTGTAGGGACAGTTCTCATGTTCAACAGTGCCAGGGGTAAACAGTACAACCAAGTTTTTCCTGTCTCTGCTATTAATTTTCTCAGTTTGCTTTTCAGTATACCATTATGCCTTTCAGCCAACCCTACAGACTGCGGATGGAATGCACAATGATTTTTTAAAGAAATACCAAAATACTTACTCAACTGCTGTATGGTTTGATTTACAAAGTTTGTGCCATTGATACTGTAGATTCTTTCCGGAATGCCAAACCTAGGAATAATTTCCTTGACAAGTACTTTTGCCACTGTAGCTGCATCTGGATTTTTGGTTGGAAAGGCTTCCACCCACCTGGAAAACATATCTATAATGACAAGGCAATACTTCTTATTCTCACATTTGTTCAAGTCTATGAAATCCATACAGATAGTGTGAAACGGATATGGTGGTGTGGGAAAACTCCCTTGCTTGGGCTTTATCGCCCTTGTGCATGATGTTTGTTACAAATCTGACACATTAAACAACATTTTTTAGAGTAGTTTGTAAATCCGTACGTTGTAAACACCTAGTTCACCAGCTGTATCATCCCCCCTGTTGAGACATGGCACTGCCCATGGCTCAGCAATGCCGCATAGCGGAACAAATTAGAAGGTAGTATTGGTTTCCCTTCTTTAGAGATGTACAGCCCCTTTTCGAGGACTGCTCCTTGTTTCATCCATCGCTGTTTTTCAGCTTGCATAGTGAGTGTCTGCATTGTTTTTAACATATCTAGATTCAAAGTTTCAGAGGGTTGTAATTCCTCGTTTAAAAGAAATACCTCTGTAGCTGCCTGTTTTGCAGCTGTATCGGCTCTTGCATTACCTTTTGAAATCCTATCTTGTTGCTTGATGTGAGCTGCACATTTGCAAATGGCCACTTTCTGAGGTAATTGAATAGATTCTAAAAGATCTAAAATAAATTGTGCATGATTTATAGCTTTGCCAGTAGATGTTATCATTCCCCGGTTTTTCCACTGTTGTGCAAACACATGCACAGTGGAGAAAGCGTACTGGCTATCCGTAAAAATGTTTACACATTTACCCTTTGCAAAGGTACATGCCTGTGTTAGGGCAATCAGTTCTGCTGCTTGTGCAGATAAATTATGCGGTAAGGATTTTGCTTCTATAACCTCAGTATCAGAGACTACTGCACATCCTACTAGGTTCTCTCCTGCAGGACCCCTCTTGCACGAGCCATCCACGTAGTATGTCACCTCGGCATCATTCAAGGGAACATCTGTGAGGTCTTTTCTAGGTAACGTCTTTTGCTCGATTACCTGCAGGCAGCAGTGCAGTGTGCCGTCTGTAGGAGTTAGGAGCAAAGTAGAAGGGTTCAAAGTCATGCATTGTTCAATTGTCATATGAGGTTGGCTCAACAATATAGTCATGCAGGAAAGATGCCTAGCAGGGGAAATATATGCCACCTTTTCTTGTAGTAAAATGATCGCGACTGCATGGGGTACCCTCAAAGTGAGAGGGTGGAACAAGACTACTGAGGCTGAAGCCTGTATTACCATCGTTGCCGCAACTACTGCTTGTACACAGTGGGGTAAGGACCATGCCACTGGGTCCAGTTGAGATGAATAGTAAGCAATGGGAGGTTGCTTATCCCCATGCTGTTGTGTTAGTACTGATGTCATATAACCCTGCGTGCAGTCTACAGTCTGGAAAAAAAGTTTATGATAGTTTGGCAGTCCCAGAACTAGTGAGGAAGCTATTAATTGCTTTAGTTTACAAAAGGCAGATTCTGCCTTTGGTATCCATTGTAACAAATCCTGCACTGCCATAGGCGTCTTATACATAAGGTCAGTTAAAGGTGTAGATTCCAAGGCATAGTTTGGAATTCAGCTTCGACAAAAATTAGTTGTACCCAGGAAGGACATAATTTCCTTCTTGGTAGTGGGTTTTGGTGCTTGCAAAATTGCTACTTTTCTGTCCTCATCTAATGTTCTACCTTCCTTGGATATTACATATCCTAGGTATTTAACCTGTTTTTTCCAGAGCTGCAGTTTGTCTTTGTTTACCTTATGTCCCTCAGCGGCTAAAATCATAGAAGTGCTATGGTATCTTCCCTACAATCCTGCAGGGTGGGGGCCGCCAACAAAATGTCATCAACATAAATTAAAACCTGACTACCTTTTGGTGGGTTGAATCCCGCCAAGTTGCTTGCCATTTCTTGTGAGAATATCATTGGACTTTCACAATATCCCTGTGGTAGGCACATATATGTGTAACTTTTTCCCTGAAATGTAAATGCAAACCAATACTGGCTATCAGGGTGTATCTTTATTGAAAAGAATGCGTTGCTAATGTCTACCACAGAAAAATACTTTTGTTGAGGTTTTAAGTCGTTTAACAGGGTGTGTGGATCAGGCACTATGGGTGCCCTTGGTATTACTGTGTTATTTACTGCTTGTAAATCCTGTACTATACGCCATTCTCCATTGGCTTTTTTAACTGGAAATAAGGGTGTGTTACATGGCGAATCGGGAGATTCTACTAGTACCCCCCTCCTTTAAGTAATGCTGCTATAATAGGCTTTATCCGTGCCTCTGCATCTTTTCTTAAGGGATACTGTCTCTTTTGTGGTCTAAATGCTGACTTTGGTGTGATACTAACTGGTCCTGCTGTACGAATGAGTCCTACATCTGATTTTCCTGTTGACCAGAGAGTCTCTGGTATATCTCGCAAGATGTTTTCTTCCTCCTTTAGTAGGAGTGTCCATCAGCTGTCTTCGCAAGAATATAAGTGCACAGCTGGGTTGGTCTGAGTTACCCAGTTCAATTTTTGCACTTGTATTCCCTGTCCTGACAGTTCCAGTTCTGTTTGTTTCTCCCATCTTGTGGCTTCTCCCATAGGTCTGTCCATTTTATATTCTTGTTTTTGGTTAAGCTAACACATGGTAATCGATTAGATTTATAAAGTGTAAAAAATTCCTGGGGCAGTGAACAGCTGGCTACACTATTTCCTTCTGTATCCCAGTACAGATTTCGCAGCACCAGTCTATTCGTATGATATTTAAATAATTCTTTCTCATATTCCTTATCAGGTCCTGGTATGCTACAGAAATACAGGGTACAGTGCAACAAGTGTTGCTTATCAATGTCAAGGGAGGGAAACCTGCTGATGGCTACGTTCATCAGTTCCTTGGTCACAGTCCCTGGACCAGTCGTAACCAAGTCCTGGCTGTACCAATAAAACATTTCACCCTCCGAATGCACCACAAAGGTGTTCGTTTGTCGCTGTGCTTCCATACCCTGCATAGTTGGGACTACTGCTATACCAAATAACTGCATGAGGTCTCTGCCCAAGAGATTTACTGGGCATTTTTCAGAAACTACAATTTTGCTTCTCTGTGTCAATCCTGAAACTGGATCAGTTATTGCAATGTTATGGGAGAGGGGCTCCCGATACAGCTGTCCATTAGCTGCTTTGATCAGTATGTAATCAGGTGACTCTGAGTTTTCTGGTAACTTGGAGGGGTGTATCAGGGTCCATGATGCCCCTGAATCACACAAAAAGTTGACCTCCCTCCCTTCCACCAAGAGTGTAACTTCTGGTTTCATGTCTGCTAAATAGAGTTCCAAGCTCAATAAATCTAGGTCTAATATTTCGTCTTCTTCATTGTCGCTAACTTCCTGCACTTCCTCTACTCTCTCTTTCACATTCTCATTTGTCCTTTCTCTACTGGCCCCTTCTAGTGATTCTTGACTATCATATAGTCAGTCCTCACCTTCCTTGTCTTCCGTTGTTGCCTTCTTATTTTTCCTGCAATCCCTTGCCAAATGTCCCTTTTTACCACATTTAAAACATTCTCCCCTTTTTTTACGCCCTTCAAAGTCCTCTGATCGCTGATCAGACTGCTTGTTTCCCTGTGCATTTTTCTTGCCCTTTTTCCCAGACTGTACTACATAGACTTCTGCTCCGTCTTCTACAGAAAATACTTGAGCCTTCTTTTTCTTTTTGCTATTAACATGCCTTTCGGCATGCCTAGCATATTCAAGTAATGATTGTAACCTGCTTGTACGATGGTCTACCATGTGTTTCGTAATGAAACTGCTTATAGGCGTACTACTGCCTTTTAAAATTGCATTCTTTAGCTGCTGTTCATATGGGGAATCTTGTGTTTGATCTTCGGGAACCTGCATTCCACAGTGGTTATTAAAACATTCTAGCAATCTGGCATAGTATCGGTCAATTGTTTCACCTTCTTGTTGGATGCATTGATTAATGCAAGTCCAGTCTGCTGTAGGTTTCCATTTTTAAGAGATGCGGTCTGTAAGACCTTTTACTCTAGTGTCTAACTCTGCGCTGCTATGTGGGAGGGGTCTTTGTGCAGCATCACGAGGATTCCAGTTGCCACTAATCATGTACCAATCCGGCCCTACAATCTGTCTAACTACTTTTTCAATTTCTTCTCTGTTTAAGTTATAACTTAACCTCATTCCTTTTAAATCTTCTGAGAATTTTCTAAAGTTAATATTTGGATGGGAAATTCCCTGAGTGGCTTTCCGGATATCTTCCGGAGTCCAAGGTCTATATACTAGAATGGTTGGGTCCTGATTGTCCTGACCTGCCTGAGGATTGGGTACCTCTATAAGTGGGCATATTTCTTCCTCTTCTCCTGTAGATCGTGAATTCTTAACTATTTGCCATAACTCAATACCTTCCTCTGAATTACTTGCCTTTGTTCAGGACCTGGTCCCGATGGGATCTCTGATTTTAGTTAGTTTCAGTTTTATAATGTCTGTCTCCAGTGACCACAGGATATAGTGGGGGTGGACTAACCTGTTCACTCACTTCATATTCTGATAAGGGAGGTGGAGGTGCTGATGCTATTACTAAGTTGTTATCCTCCCTATCTAAAAACATTGCTTTTGAATCTTTGTTCTTTTGGTCCCTACGGTTTACTTCCTCCAGCCACCTGTGTGCCTGAGGAATTCCTAACCGTCGTTGCTTTTTTACCTGACCCTTAGAATAATTTTTGAGTTGTTTGATAAGTTTGATAAGTGAGGATTTTTCTAATTTATCATCGAATTTGTACTTGTTAACCCATTTTGAAAAATATCTAATATTATCAGCGCGCTGCGACTGCATATATTTTGCGTCTTCTGTTAACGGCGGGTTTTGGGGTGTTTTTGTGCAATTATTACCCATTTTCTTTTACCTTTCAATTGTTACGTAACTTCTCTAGTTTTAACGTGAACCACGGATTTTGTTATAGTCTCTTCAGAATGACTACCTAAAGTCTACTACTCTGTTTCAACTGATCTATGACAAGACAATACTTTTTTTTATCCCTGACTGTAAGAAAAATACAATCTGACAAAAAACAATACATATCCAGTCCCTGATCCTGAAACAGAAAAAAGTAGATTCACCTTACCTGAGCCCACGTGATTGATCACCGATTCACAGAAAACCCGTCCTTCATTCGCAGATCAGAAAGTGGCTGGCCTCTTTTGATGACAATTCAGTCGGAGGACTTTGCATATAAGAAGAACCGATTTGGTTTCTTCCCCGTACGGTTTCAGCCACCTGGCCGTCTGATCTGAGGTGAAGAGAGGGTTCCGGTCTGAAGGACCAATCTGTAAAAGAAAAACTTCAAAGACCAATGCACGTTAGGTTCAAGCAAGGCACCCTTTATTACTTGCAGCAAGGAGACAAAGCATGTAGGGACAAGGTTTGTCTGATTTTCTGGAGATCAGTATGTTATTCTTATACAGTTCTCTTCATGTCACACAGAAAATGTTACTAAATCTACTGTTGACGTAGTCGGGCACAGCTTTCTGTATGTTACACAGAAAATGTTACCAGATTTATTGCTGACCTGGTCAGATTATTGCTGTCTTGCAAAAACATTTGAGAAAAACAACCTGGCCTTGGGCTTATTTTAGCCTTCCTTGGTTCTTCAACTCTTCAGTTGTACAGTTCTAATACATGTGTTACATTTTGTCTAAATTCAAGGTACATTTCTAGCTTTGGTACAAGTAATGTTGACTATGGTTTAATTTTCAAACATCTATTGTTTTCTTTATCAAGGCTTCTAGCAGCTGCACATTTTCACATGGCATAAGCAGAATAAAATGTATCTTATCAAGTTTCTGGTAGCTGCACATATTTTCATGGCATAAGCAAAATGAAGTGTCTCTTATTAAAGTTTCTAGTAGCTGTGCAGATTCATACAACATGAACAGAATAAATGTATTAACCCTTTTAAGCCTTTAATGCACTAAGCATGCATGTTGCTATTATGCATTTTTCTAACAGCCTCTGCTGAAAATGGGTTTCTACTTGTTTGGAGTTTCCCAGTAATCAAATATCAATA
This sequence comes from Protopterus annectens, assembly GCF_019279795.1. Classification (NCBI taxonomy): domain Eukaryota; kingdom Metazoa; phylum Chordata; order Ceratodontiformes; family Protopteridae; genus Protopterus; species Protopterus annectens. The sequence continues at coordinate 1,145,839,541 of NC_056745.1, read as the reverse complement.
AATAAATAAATGCGCCAACAAACACAGATCTTCTACTGTTTCAGTGTGATTGCAAGTGGTAGGATTGTATAACATCTGCATCTAGTTTTAGTAAGAATGCAACAAAGCTGTGGAATTTGCAAAATGTTATAAAATTTGCAGCTGTGATTTTCTGTAAAATACAGTAGATATGAAAGGCATAATATGTTGAAACATCATGTGAATAAGAATGCAGAACATATATTTTTATTTAATTGTCTAGCTGCAGCTAAAAGCTGAAAGTATAATTCAAAGTATAAAGCTGTTTTTTTTTCCTTTTTTTGGGGGGGGGTAGCCAAACTATAGAAAGATTTAAAACATCCAACTATGTCTCTTCTCTGAGTGGACAGTGTAACTGCAAATGCATACACACACACACACACACACACACACACACACACACACACACACACACACACACACACACACACACACACACACACACCACTTACCACTGCTGGACTTTGCTGCTTAATACTTTCTGCATTACATAACAGAATATTCCAGAAAGGACACTAGTTGAGTTGATTTTTGGCTGCCAAGCCAGAAGGCAAGAGAAACATAGTAGAAAGTCAGTCAGTCAGTGCTTGCTTTTGCTGGCTTCATGACTGTTTCTCCACATCCGCCAGTTTATTTTTATGTTTGTTATACCTGATATATACTATAGTTCTTGTTTAATGATAGAGAGCTCCTGACTAACTCTTTTAGCTAGATTTTAGTTAGGCTGAGCATTTTCCTGTAAGCCATTAATATAACTGTTAAAATTCTGCTTTATTTTTCCAGGTGTAAAACAGCAACTTGTCTTTTTATTTAATTTTTCAGATGACTTGCCTAAATTTGTTTTAATAAAGAATTACATTTAATTTTAAATGCTTGTGGTTGGTTATGTATTTCTTAATTGATATAGAGTGTTGTTGGTTATGTAGAGTTGCTTACACCCACCTCTGAAAGATAAAGACAGTTTAGTTAAAACTACCATCAAGAAGGTGGAACAGTAACTGGAGTTTGATAGGGTTAGTCTGGCTGGAGTATTGAAGAACTGAAGTGTTACTAGCCTGTTCTGGAAACTGTGTGTGTGTTTGATAGTCTATTCAAATTACATTTACTGGAGTTTGATAGGGTTTGTCTGGCTGGAGTATTGAAGAATTAAAGTGTGTTACTAGCCTGTTCTGGAAACTATACTGTGTGTGTGTGTGTGTGTGTGTGTGTGTGTGTGTGTGTGTGTGTGTGTGTGTGTGTGTGTGTGTGTGTGATAGTCTATTCAGATTACATTTACTGCAGGTAATCCACTACTGTTAGGCACTGAATTCAGAGTGAGATGAGAGGGCTCTTAATTCTGCTCTATGTTTATTGAGTGTGGTTGGTGTTAACCAATAGCCTAATGCAGCAGTAAATATTTTCTGCATGCTGTTAAGACCAAACTTCACTTGCCCATTTCTTTATAGTATGTGTTTATCTTTGCAAACACCAGGTAAATATAAAGAGGCATATATTGCACAGCAGTTATTTTAACTTTTAGAGATATTAGTTGGGGAGCTGGAATAATTAACACTGATGAAGATACCAAAATGTCACTAGCATAACTGGATAACTGGTACAAAGCCAAGAGACTTCCTCATGCTGGTCTGAACAATGAGATAGTGATAGACATTTTGTGTACAGTTGTAGCTTAATCTACTGAACCTTCAGACAGTCTGTCAAGGCCTGCACATCATGCAGAAAAAAGGGTCAATCCATTCATCTATAGATGACCATAAAATGCTGATTAATCCACAGAAACTATAGCTGGAAAAAAATACCTGGAAGATGAGGCCACTGTGACAATGACACAGCTTGGGCTGCAAAGACAGTGGTGAACAGAGAGAAAGAGAGTGGGAAGAAAGAGAAGCTAAAGCTGCAGACAAGAAAAATCAGTGAGAAGAAATAGAAAGGCCATGTCAGCAAAATAGGAAAATGCTGATCCTTTATCAAAGGCACTTGAGTAAAGGGGTACAAACTGAGCTCTCCACACTGAGGTCAGGGCTAATGTTGTGATTTCAGTCCCACTCTTCACAAGTTTGGCAATGCATGGTACTGTTAATTTGAGTGACACTGATTGAACTGACTATTCCAAAGTTAAAAGTTCTGTCTGAATGCATTAAATTGACTCATAAAGCTTATGGAGAAAAAGTCTAAAGAACATGGAAAATTATAAGACACTTTCATTGAATGTATTGCAAACTTGAATACTTTTGTAATAGATGGATGAGTGAATATCAAGGTAGTACTTATGAAATGTTGGGAGTTCTTATGTTGAGGAACAGGCACTCAGTACTTTGCCTGAGTATATGGGGATCTGGTTGGTAGGCTGTAACTATACCATTGCTAAGGAGAAGAGAGTAGAGGGTGATCTGCATGTACTCAGAAGATCACAACTGTACACAAAAAGAGGTACTTATCACTACACATGGGTATAAGGGATCCATGGGAGCTCTCTAAGCCATCACACTAGGTTTCACAAGCAAAAGGGAGACCACTGGTTCAAGTATACACCAAAGTACTGGGGTTAAATGTTTTCATTGTAAGAAAAGTTGTACTTAAGTAAGTAGACACAGTACAAATGCCTACAGAGAAAAGGTGGAGAAAACTTTTTGAACTTGAATTTGCTTGGATTTTGATTTTTATCACGTATCCTTCAAAATTTACCTGGAGCACTGTCTTTGCAATACTGACTTTCAAATATGAAAAATCACAATAGAAAATCTGCATACTTCTTAACCTCTTTGTGCAAGAAATCTGGACAGAGCCAAAACAGGGCCAGATTTTAAATATTGCTCCTATAAATTATAAAGTTGCTAGAACAATAGGTGTTGCATCATCATGCATTTTCTGAAGGATGTGAAGCTTGAAACTTAAATATCTGTCATTATTTAAGGACTTCAATCCACAGTAATTTGCCAGAAAACCACAAATGTTATACAAAAAGGACCAAATGCATGAGGCAAAAATCTAGACATTTGGCAAAAATTTGGACAGTTGAGAAGTATGAAAATCTGTGATCTGTTGAAAAACTAAATGTATAAAATAAAGATAAATTATGCACCTCCCAATGAATACCCTGTAGTTTATTACTAGTGTCCCATTAACCAAAAACAAACCACAAAAAGGGGCCAGAAACTGTCATTGTACATGGACATTAGTCCATTCCCTCCAAACTGTGAGATTTAGCAATTTTCTGTTGGTGACATTTTTCAGAATCACTTCCCATATAGACTCAACAATTGACAACATAGGCATACATGCTGACAGAAAGTACACCACATTTGGAGAAGGCCCTCTATATCAGTAAGACTGAAAGATGCAGGTAATCCAGAACATTGAGGTTAAGCTCTCAGCACCAGCACTGCTCTTAAGTGTGCAAACACACACATACACACACACACACACACACACACACACACACACACACACACACACACACACACACACACACACACACGCACTCGCTAACCAAACATTACATATGCATATATAAAACTCTCAGCTGTTTCTCAAAAAGCCATAAACTCAGAAAAATCAGAGTCTCAGCTCATACATAAAACATATTACACAGACCTTTCACTTAAAGACCTTAGTAAAAAAAAACAGACATGCAGAGACACTGTACCACTACAGTGTTGAGAGTCCATGAGTCCATAAAAAAAAATTAGATAAGGGTTTAAATCTGAACTCAGTCCTTGATTGCACGCCAAAAAATACTCTCCTGTTTTACTGTTTTTCTTATGAACAAAAATTAGCAAATACTATGTGAAAAATGCATGGAATCTTTTGTCTGCACCTTATAGTAACAAAGTAAAGCCTATTGATGTCTGCCCTTTTTTGCATTTCCATAATATTTTAAATACTAAAGGAATATAGCCCTTAGGTTTCTCAAGTTACACATGCATAGTCACTTTAATTAGGCAACTGTCGTTAGTGCAGTCTGCAGGGCATTGTGCAGTCTAACAGATAGCCCTGTCTAGATTTGAAGCTGTTTGTAGAAATAACAAAGATCTTTACTTCCACTTAGATAAGTTCATTTCATTTGTAGTGATGTCCTAGGTGTTTACAGTGCACCCTTATTGTTTTGATTGGATCTTTCTTTATTCTTCCAGTCTGTTCTAAGCAAACTCCCTGTGTGTTGGCTTGCAAACCCATACCTTAATGGATTGTATGGAAACACTCTAGCCAAGCCTCAACAGCTTTTCTTTGAGTTTCTATAAAGTTAACTTTCAAAGCTTAATTTGGAGCTTTATCAGTATTGTTAGAGGAACTGTTGGCTCCTTTTCGTTTACTTACAACACGGTTTAAGCCCTTAGTGAGCTATCACTAGCACTTCACTGAATCACCACCCTTCCAGTTGTTTTGCTATCCTGCTATTCCACCACCATTCGTTACAATCCCTTACTTGCAGTGAAGTGCATGTTATCAGTTTCTATCTAGTATGAAAAACAGCTGACTACAGATCCAACCCAATCCTGTAGAACCCACCTTAGATTTTTTTTAGCCTGTTGGCTGATGATATATTTCTTGAACTCAAAAAAAACTACCCACAGTGCCAACATACAATATATGTGTGGCTTATGCTATATATTTTTCAATGGTACCATGCTGTATAGCCAGCTGGTGGGTAATGACAGATACCACCTGGAACACTAGCTGTAGGTACCAACATACGTTTCTCACAATGAGGACCCTGGAGACATACAGCAGGCACAGTGGAGGACATAAATCATAACTGAGTTGTATATCATAGACAATAAACTGTTATTCTGTTGTTTAGCCGACTCAAACAGAGCTCTGCTGATGCCACTGTCATACTTCTTTTGATTTCTGTTTTAATGGAATGCCAAAGCAAAGCTTTTCATATATCTAAAATCCTCTATATTTCTTTAAAACTGAGAGACGTTTTAAATAATTTTTTAAAACAAGAACCATCTTTATTAAATTATCATTTCTGACAGGCAATCATATATTTATATAAATGAAAACAAACCATATTGACATATTTTCCGTTGCAAATATTATACAGCACTTATAATTATTATTTATTTATTTATTTATTTATTTATTTATTTACATTTGTTGACCGGGAGTGTCTGACTGGACGTAGGTCCATTTTCAATGGAGGCCCGGGGAGAAAAGCTCCACAGTTAAAATAAACAGACAGTAGTTACATTTGGATTACATAGCGATTAACAATATAACATAGCATTTACTTACAACATATTTACAGATGAAGAACATAGTACATCAGTAGACAACTAGAATCTTTATCTGTGAAGTACATAATAGACATTAACAAATGTTACAATAAGAAGTTCCTGCTGTATAATAAGTACTAGGCTTATGAGCATCTGAGCTTGCTATAATCAAGGTAGTTAGTGGAGTGGAAAGAAAGGTAGTGGTTGGATGGGATGGGTGATTTTAGAGTGGGAGTTGCACTCCACTCATTGTCAGTCAAACATTACAAAAGTCATTCAATTTCTGCCTTCCCTTAAACTGCATTCCTCCTCCAAAACGTTATTCTGCATTTATTATTCCTACAGTTCCCATTTTTTTTATGTCATTTGCTCTTGCCCCTTTCTAAAGATCCCACTTCCAGTTGTTTTATCTCTCTTACTATATTCACTACTTCTAGTACAGCTGGTTTAGACTTTGATTTCCATTTTATAGTAGTTGCCTTTTTGGCAGCTACCAGAATTAAATTCAACAAGGCCTTACTGTGTCTAGGCTATTCTAATTCTGTATCATAACTCAAAAATAATGTCCTTAGGTATGCCAATTTGTTCACCAAGTATTTCTGATAGAGTAGTCTGCAGGGAATTTTTAAAAGTCTGCCAACTCATTGCACTCTCAAAAGATATGTTCTCAGTTACCTTTTTTGTCCCTATTACACCTCCAACATTTGCAATCTGCTTGAAGAAAAAATCTTTGGAATCTGCTTGGGGTATAAAAATACCTATGCAAACACTTCCAAGAAAAGATCCTAAATCTTCTAGACTTTATTGCATATTTGGTGGCCATACATAGATCCCTAATTGTTTCTTTGTGAATTGCTTATCAAATATATCTTTTTAATCCTTTCTAACCTCCTCTAATTAATTCCTATAGTTATCATACAGTATTTTATATCCCCTTCTAAGTATCCCTTTTTTAACAGCAGCTTCGGTTCTAGATTCTACATTTGCTTAGGATCCTCCTGTTTATTTCGCCTAGCCTGTACTCTGATATCAATCCCTGACCGGGGAAGGTAATCTCTTGCCTGCAGCCCAAATTAATTCTTGGCCTCTTCCCATTCCCTTACCTTTCCCTCTCTAATTATTTGTCCCCATTACCTTGGTTTCTTTGTCAGTTTTCCCCAGTAAATTCCACCCCTCTCTTGCCTATTCTCTGTATCCCTAATTGCAGTAATCCCTTTCAGCAGAACCTCTTTCTCCATCCCTGCATTGGCATAGTTCTTAGAATAATTTCTATTACTTTATTTATATAATATTTTTTCTAATTTCTCCAAATCTTTTGGGTTTCTAATACCATGATGGGAATGGACCCCATTCCTAAGTCAAAGTAAAATTAAAGTTCATGAAATTAGTATTGTTTCAATCTTTGACGTCAGCCAAAAGTGGTCTTCACAGCTACAGCAATGTGCCCAGTAATGACTCCTTCTGCAATTCGTACAGGGTTATATGGCTTGGTAACATATTTAAATATGATTATAGATTCTTTTTTATAAGACCCGTTGCTTCTACTACTGCTATTGGAACTGTCTGGGTATCTTTCTTCTACATTGCTCTCGTTTCTGCCTGTAGATCCTGGTATTTTATAACATTGTGTCTCTCTGTACGCAAGACACTGTAGTGGTGATTTCAATGATCAATGCTACTTTTGTCTTCTTTTCTTGGACCACTATATCCAGTTCTCTAGCATCTTTCTTTTGGACTGTTGGTAAAGGGTGAACCCTATGTGATATAAACTTCATCATTTTCTATGACGCTTTGTGGCTCATGTTTCCAATGTTTTTCAGCCACTTCGATACCATGATGTTTGCACAATCCCCAGTGCAACAGTCTTGCCACATTATTATGCCTTTCAGTATACAGTCCTTCTGCCATTAGTGTGTCGCAACCAGCAACAAGGCGTGTGACTGTTTCTAATTTGGTTTTACAAAACTTACATTTGTTTGTTTCTCCCACATGTTCAATGGACTTTGTAAACCAGCGTGTATGTAGCCCACTGTCTTGGGCTGCCAATATTAACCTTTCATTTATTGGTTTGAATTCACCTCTCCTTAACCATTCCTGCATTTGTTCCTGATCAATATGAGGTTCTTCCAGAAGTTTTCTATACTTGAAACTATATTTATGTTTTTTTCCACATTTCTTGTCTTCTCATCTGGTCATTCACTTTATATTCTTTCTTTTGTTTTTTGGCATATTCAGTTGCTGCCTGTTTTTTATCTGCTTCTGGTTTGATTTCCATTCCTGCTTGATGTCGATATGCTTCTGCTAAATTAAGCAGATAAGTTATCTTAGATCTATTCTCCTCATGTTTCAAAACTTTCACTACATTTGGATCTTGTGAGGTCAGTAGATATTTATGGAGTCCTACGATTGCAGATCTATACATGTAATCAATTTCAAGGAGGCCCATCCCTCCTTCGGAACAGGGAATATATAATCTTGGTATACACTGTTTTTTATAAATCATTTGGTGAGCATGAAGCATCTTTCTTGTTTTAATATCTAATCTATCCAGCACTTTTTGGGGCAAGTCAATCACTCCAAAACTGTAACTTAGGATAGAAAATGGGGAAGAGCAAATCGATTTATAGCTTGGATCTTGTTCCTAGATGTCAGTACTGTGCTCAGGATTAATTTAAGTCTTCTAAAGTATTCATTACTGAGTTGTATTCACATTTGTTCATGTTTTATTGCTGATCCTTTACCAATTTCCAAGTATTATACTCTTCCTCTTGCTCAAGTTCTTTTATATCACATTCTTGTCCCAAACTGATGTTTTCCTGGTGCTGCAGTTTTCCTGCTTTAAAGGTTGCTTTTGCACATTTGTCAAGACCAAATGACATTCTAATATGATCTGAAAAAGTTTTGACAACCTGATCCTCATCCGATGAGCTATACAGTTTTAAATTATCGACAAAGAGAACATGAGAAGTAATTAGAATTTGTTGTTTTCTAGGAGTCATATTGTAGCCATGGCCTAAGCTGTTAAGTAAACAGCTTAATGGGTTAATTTTAAGGCAGAATAGCAACGGTAACAGAGAGTCACCCTGGAATATCTCCCTTTGAATTTTTATCCCTGGGATAATAATCTGTCCTTTATCATGGCTTAATTGCAAAGTGGCCTGCCATTGTTTCATGGTTACTGTAATGTAGTCAATCAGTGTAGGGTGTATCTTATACATTTTTAATGATCCTTTGTTCCATATAACTATGTTTTATTGCCCTTTTGTTGTACTGCCATAATTGAGTTTTCTTCTAAATGACTATAAACTCTGTCATATTCTGTATGGTTATTGTTATAATCCTTAAGAATCTGCATTTAAAATCTCAGTCTGTCCTTGGTTCTTGAGCTTCCCCTGTTTCGTCATTGTCCCTCTCCACTTTGAATTATAGCTTTCTCCTTGTGCTATGTATAGGAGCATTAACTGTGTAGCTCTGAAATACCCCCGTTCAAATCAGGTAATCCCAAACCACCTTGTTGTATTGGAATAATCAACCTATCCCACTTGACAAATGCCCTCTTCCCCTCCCAGATAAAATCCTTCAACTCTTCATTAATTGCTATCAACAATTTCTCCTCTGGTATATAAAAATGTACCTGCCTTGTGTATAAGACTAAAGAAACTAAAAACATTTTCACTGCTTGTATCTTGTCACACATATTCATAGAACAAAGCTTCCAAGTTCTCAGTTTTAATTTGTTCAGTCTCTTCCCACATTTCATTAGCTGCCATAACAGAATCCTTTTTAACCCATACTCCTAGGTACTTTATTTTGTCACGTCTCCACAGATATGGGTATTGCCAAACCAATTCTTGTATGGGTAGATAAGTTTACAGCCATTTTGTGTTCCGAAAATACTTAAAATTGTCTCAGAATGTTCCACAACACTGAAATGTCTTTTGCTGGTTTTATCAGGTATAAAATAATATCATCTGCAAATAAACCCAACTTTTCTTGATTACCTTATCAATTATGTCAATGAATTTCTGAGTCCCTTTTTTTCTTTGCCAGTAGTTCTAAGTATAACACAAATAACAAAGGGGAAAGAGGACACCCTTACCCAAAGACATTTTAAATACTGAGGCAAACTTGATATGTGTAAAAGCACACAATTAATGTATTTGTCGCGGTTAATGTCTGTGATACTCAGTGATTCAAACTTGCTACTTAATAATGCGTCTTTGTATGAAATACTGTATCAATCAATTATTCTTAGTGTTAGAAGCAATGTAACACACAACATGCATTACAAATGTGTTTCTGCAATGCTATGTATAAAGGATAAATAAAAAAATAAATAAAAATGTAATAAAACTTGTTTGAAAAAATAATGTCCTTTTTATTGGTTTTGCATGCCTTCCCCCACCCATTAGCCTTCAGTGTTTTCTACCACAAAAAGCTACCCATACTTCTCAATTGTCAAATGTTGTGAACTCAGTCAGTCATTTTATCCCTCAAAAACTTGTCATACTATGGAGAGATGGCAACTATATGCATTGCTAAATTGAATTTAAAGCAGTAATTCATAAAGATTTGGTTGTGCTTTATAGTGTTAGATGTGATACTACTAGACTGCATGGCACTTAACTTTATATTTGCAAAATGTGGAACACTGCCTGTCCAAAATGCGGAATAAATGGGCAAAATGTGTAAACCTTATTAACAGCTTCAACTATGAAGCTCATAGTATGGAGTATGATTAATAATTTATTTTGATAAATTAATATGATTCAGTGCTGTTTATCATTACATATTTATGAAAAAATCTTACCAATGAATGTGTGATAGACCATTTCAGTGTGGAACAAGTATGGGATATGGATTTTTTTAAGACTGAAAATGAGGAATGCTCCCCATATTGAGGTACAGAGAGGTATGCTTGATTGCCATGCTCTGCACCAGCAGTTTCATTTCTGATCATGTATCACATTTTGCGTACACACTTTGTGTGTGATTGCCTTTAGATCACCATTCCCTGGCTCAGTCATACTTAGGGACACATTAATACCTTCCTTAACAAACATATGATTTGGTGTTTCAGGGGTTAATTATTAACTGTAGTTTATATTGTAACCATGACTTGGTGTTAGCAAGTATTTAAAATATCTTCCAAGAAATGCATTTTCCAGAGCATATATTACATGTTGTGTATGGACTGAATCTGACTGACATGCACACTGATTTAGTCACCTATTATGTCAACCACCGAACCAAATGAGTTGGCTGCTACCAGTTTCCTTTGTTTTGTTTGACAAATAGTCATGCACACACTGAGTCTGAATTCTTCACTGAACGTGTTAAAAAAGCAATCTGGAACTCTTAAAACCATACTGGCTTTCATTTATATCATACAGACTCTAGGTCTAACTGACATTAATAGGACAATTACATTCATTTATAAAAATTGGTAGAATACCTCTGAAACCCAGGAAAAAAGTCTCAGTATTTGATATTGCACAGAAAATTAAGAACTGATGACACAACTGGCAAGCTGCTAACATACAGATACTAATGCACTATGTAGGCTGTTCAAAAGAGTCAGTTATCATAGTGTGCTTCACCTTCAACACTATACCTTTGGCATAGAGCCATGCTAGGAATTGATTGAACTGATGTCATTCATGGGGCCTGATCATACCTCTCAACCTGGAAACATCAAATATCTGGACAAGGCCCATGAAAAATAGGTACAAATCTGTATGCTGATTAACATAAAATTTGCGTAAATAATTACCTAACCTTGCCCACTCTGGCATTTTGGGATACCAACTTTCAAACGTAAACTGAAGAACAACCAAAATGTGGCACTAGAGTTCCCCTGCAGCCATTCCAGTGTCCCATTACCTGGCTATTTTGCCCCATTTACCATAAACACTGTGTGCGTACTACTTTACTTCTATAATGATTATTTGGATTTTATTTTTACATTTTATATCACAACGTACAAACACTAATAGACATCTGCTAAACAAAGCAATACTGTCTCACAATGAAAATAGACTTGGCATTAAAACTTCTCTGCCCTTGAAACTCACATTCATTAAAACAGCATTGAAATCCACACTACATTCAAAGAAAATGCATCTGGCCAGTGGTGGATAAAGATTACCTTTAGGCTGTTTTCAAATCATTGGCCCCTTGCACACAAAACAAGAAACATACATGTGTTCTTTGATACACCTTCCTGACTTTATTAAATTATATTCCTTGTATAATACAGCACACTTATTAGACAGAGCACATTTTAAATGTATTCTTTGAACATTTTTTCCAGTAGGTAATGAAACAAAATGCATGAACCAATAATTACAAAACTTCCCAATTCAGAACATTTCCATCATAAAAGTCTACTTCCACACCCACATAATATATATATATATATATATATATATATATATATATATATATATATATATATATATATATAATTACAGTAGTGTAACCCACGGGCATCCTGCACAGCTTCTTGCATTTATTTTCAATTTCAGTTTTGTTTTTTTTTTTTGGGGGGGGGGGGCAAAACGCCAAAAACCAGGGACACATTTCTAACATTGCTTGTATAATTTTGGAAAGTTGCTTGAATAAAATGTTGTGTTACCACCATGCATTTCACTGCCAAGTCTTGAACCCAAGACCCTGTGCACTATAGTCAGAGCAACACACCACTGTGCCAAATTAGCAGTTTCCTGAAGGACAAGAAGACTGAAACTTAAATGGCTATCATTTAGTGAATTCAGTTCTCACTTCTCACTGTAGCTCTCAATGTCTTAGCACAAAAAACCTGGACAAAGCCAATAATGGGGGATTACAGCCCCAAAATAGGATCAAATTTCAAATACTGATCTTATAAACTTAGAAAATTGCTAGAATAAAAGGTTTTGTGTTGCCATTTATTTTCTGAAGAATATGAAGTATGAAATTCAAATGCCTGTCATTATTTAGTGAATTCAGTCCTTCAGTGATTTGCCACATAAATCCTGAAAACCACTGATTTTATGCAGAACAGATGAAAATATGAGGCATAAATTCACAAGTGTGGTGGCTAGGGACTTTAGGCTCTTTTTACCTTGTACTCAAAGATACATGCTTTGAGCTGAGTACCTCCAGCCACCAGGTGTATTAAATTGGGGGCATTTACACACAGACACACACACACACACACACACACACACACACACACACACAAACTGTGATATGCTCCAATATGCTTGTCTCCTCCCCACTTCTTTCACAGGGACTGCAATTGTGTCAACACACAGAAATCATAGCTGTCTAAGGTCAAATCAGAGTAACAGAATAAACACGTTTGGGATGCTAAAACCACTACACTTCTCCAAATTTGGAGCAGTTGACATATATGCAATAAAGTAGGGGGTACCAGCCAGAGAAATGTTTTAATGTTGGTGTGATGTGATTTGTGACTGGCAGCATTGATGGGGCCCCCTTCTAGCACAGGACCCCGAGGAGCCTTGTGCTAGATCTGGCTATGTGATGCAGTAAGCAGAGCTGGCACCTTGGTAGTGGTAGGCTGTTGGAAGTCGACCACTGTTCCAAATTCCGTATAATTCCAAATCCTGGTGAAGGGAAATAGATCATTGGTAAGAAGTATACAGTGTCAACTATAACCTGTAGTCGTTAAAAAGGAGCAATATTTGCCTGGGCAGTCATTTCCAGCTAGGCTAGCATTTACTAGAGTTTACTTGGACCAGAACAAGGGGCAAGGTAACAAGCAGTGTGCATTTTGTGACTGTATTCCAACAGCTATATTAGTAGGACATGATTTAGCTGATACATTACCTTGGGTGCACAAAGTTATATGTAGCCCGGCATGGAAGAAAGCATGTAGTTAATGCAGCAACAGGGGATGATGAGTGGTAGCATCTCTGGCATTCCCACCAACTCCAACAGAAGTTGTTGATGTGGCAATGTCAAGGGGGCAGCTAGGTAGTGCCAGCATGGGAGTCTGAGCCACAACTGTCAAAAGGTACTGGGCTTCCTTTGGAAGAGGCTACTTCAAGGGGAGAGGTGGGTGATGGTAGCAAACCTAAATCTGAGGCAGAGCTGTCAAAATATACTACATGCCTTTTGGAAAGGGAACTGGGGAGGATCACACAGAAAGAACTGAGGCATACTCAGTTGTCAGATCCTGCCTTACAGAGTTTGACTCAGGGCAGTCTGTATAGTGGGACAATAATAGACTAGACTACTCCAAGAGGGCTAGAGAGAGAGGGGGAGAGAAGTGATGCAGCAGTCTGTAGTACAAAGGGCCTACTGACAGTCACTTTTGGTCATACATTAAAATATTTAATTTTTCAGGCAGTATGAGCATAAAGCATATGAAATGAAGGTTTAAGCAAATTAAGCAAAATGTCTGTTTGCTAGGTATTACAAGGACGTAATGGGGTACTCCATGGCATATGGGCAGTGTGCCAAAACTTAAGGTTGGAACCATTTAGAAAGGTAACCATAAACCTTGAAGAGCCTCTTATCACCCCAAATGTCGCAGATAAGAAGTGTCTGTTGGTGGTGGTGGACTAAGTTACTGGGTATCTGGATATTGTGGTTCTGTCCTGATTTGAGGCAGAAAAGGTGATAAATGCTCTGTTATAAGTTTTCAACTGGGTAGAGTTTTACCAGGAAATACTGACAAAGATTCTAATTTCATTCCAGACCTGTCAGACTGAATGTGGAAGCATTGTTGAGTTATAGAAGAGGGGGATTCTGTGGTAGATCTTCTCAATGGGCTCAATCTGACTCCTCAGTGGTTAAGGTAGTACTTTCACAGTAGCTGCCCTACCCAGGTTCAGGAAGTCCCTGGAGTACTGCAGGAGTCTGGTACTTGTTTATTGGTAAGCCAGAGTTTACAAGAAACTGAGTAATCACACGGAGTCAAAAAATTTCCCTTGCTTAGGAGGAATGAGGCCATAGAACAGTGGGATGAGACTAAATATCTAACTACTGTTGATCTGGGTAAAGGTTACTGGTAGGTACCCTTGATACCTGCAGTGAGAGAGAGGTCAACTTTTGTGACCCTTTTTGTGTTATATGCATTCACCAAAATGTCCATTACTATGAAAAAAAAATGTCCCATTAACTTTCCAGAGTTTGGTAGATTACATCTTAACATGAGTGAGAGACTAATTTCTTGCTTACTTGGGTGACACTGAAATCTTCAGTCAGACCTGGCAAGAACATATCCAACATGATAGGGAAGTACTGGGTAGTCTAAAATGAAAAGGGTTAACTCTTGAGGTAAGTAAATGTTAGATACAAATGACAAAGATATATTAGTCTTCAAGTGGGTGATGCTATGATTAGGCTAGATCCTGCCTAGGTGAAGGTTATACAGCCAAGGCCTACTCCTGTTGCAAAAAAAAACAGGTAAGGGCATTCCTAGAGATAGTGGTGTACAACAGAATGTTAGTACCACGCTATAAGACAATAGTCACTCCTCTTACAGAACTTACACCAAAGGATAGACCAAATAATATTCTTTGCCCACCAGCCTATGGACAGACATTCCATAAGCTCAAGGTTGCCTTCAGTGGGTGCCTTGTGCTAGCCAACCTTAATTACAGTGAAGAGTTTATTGTGCAGTTAAGTGCTTCAAACCATGGTTTAGGAGTTGTATATACCATGGTTTAGGATGTTTCCTCAGAGGAGAAGGAACACCCAATAATATATCTCAACAACAGACTTTAGCCCACAGAGAAATCTTATGCGGCTATAGAAAAATAAATGTATCTATCTATCTATCTATCTATCTATCTATCTATCTATCTATCTGTCTATTTATTACTGTTTAATGATCATGAAGGTCCAACTGGGCAAATCCCATTTTCAGTGGAGGCCCAAGGAGAAAAGGTCCATCCAAAAAGAGCATCTTGGCTCTCCGTAAGTTTCATGCCTGCCTGTAGGGTAGAAAATTCAGTGTGGTCACCGATCACAGTCCCTTAAAGTCATTATTCAAGGCCAGTAGTTAAAATGTTCGGCACTCAAATAAAGCTTGGTATCGCAGTCCTGCAAACATGATTGTCCAGCAAAGGCAAAGTGCAAATAATGTAACTGCTGATTGCCTGTGAAGACAAAGGACTAGGTAATGCATCCAAGGGTTACACCCTCAACTCAGCCTTCACTTCTTGAGAGTGGCTCAAGAAAATCTGCTTAAGGCCTACACAGGGGTGGGTAAGACTGTATATTAACCTTCATCTTTTTCAGTATGCCTATAAAATGCCATGAAATCTTTAATTATTGAACTTTAAAAGCTTGTAGTGGTTATGTTTATTAACTGGTAGAACAGTACTGCTATCTGTTTGAGAAGGTCTGCTGACCTACACCTCTGAAGTAGAAAGACTGTCTAGCTAAAATTTACATCTTGTTATGGATACAGATATATACACATATACATACATATATATTCCAGTTGACATATTTTGAAGAGTGGAACAGTAACTGGAATTTTCCATGCTTAGTATAGCTGGTGGAAGTACCACTAAAAAGCAAGAGTGTTGTATCACTGAAGACCACTATCCCCTTCCTAGAAACTATTGTTTGTATGTGCGTGCATGTGTGTATGTGTGAGCATGAGCACTTGCACGTGTAGTTTATTCAAATTAAAGCTATTATAAATAATCTAGCACTCCAAACACTGCAAGGCAGTGGTTTCATAGAGAGGTGGGAGAATGGCCTAGGAAGCTAGGGCTTGTAGTTCTGCTCTATGGATGTTATGTGTGAAAGCTATTTGGTCTATCTGTATAACCCAAGATAGCAATGCACTGACTCTACATACTCATAAAGCCAAACTTCACTTACTTCTTTCAGCTTATCAAGTTATAATCATATATATTTATATTTTATCTTTTTTTATTAATATTTATCAGGGCACTGGTGCAGATTGAAGGTCTCTTCAAATTGAACCCTCATATATTGAGAACAGTGGTGTGAATTTTGTGCATACCTTGATGGCCATTATAGTAATGGCAATACCTATCTTATTCATATCATATATCTAAAATTTTTGGACCAGTGGAAGTTATATGCTTACTAAAATTACATAAATTAATGAATCGTATGTAGGAAGACTGACTTTTTTCCATTTTCGTGCAGAATGCTGCAAAAGTATATCCTGAAGCACTCAAGTAGTCACATGGTCAGGGACAGCCTAAAAAATGATGTTGCAAAAGTGAGCAAGTTACTTCAAGAAATGAAAGAGAGAAGGGAGCAGCAGAAGCTGGAAACTGGCAGACTTACTAGTATGATTAACCAGCTTGAGGAGGACATGGTAGAGCTGCAGAAGAAATATGAAACAGCTGTTAAGAATCGTAATGACAGGTAACAGTAATTGTTTTTTTCACTATATTAACTATATGGCCCAGATCTGTACTTGCTTTTTTTTTTTTTTTTTTTAGATTTGCTTTTTTTTTTCTTTTTTTATATATAAAATTATATGTATCTAATTAGATAGGTATTTTATTTAGCAAAAGCTGTTTTAAGAATACTGTGGACCATAAAAATGCTATCATAAGGAAGAGAGTACTAATACAGTCAAGGCCTACAGTGTTTGATTCCAATATGACTTATGTGTATGTGCAAAATTAGCTATTTCATGGTGCTTTTCCCCCCTCTAAAGAAGCACCATTGTCTCACACTTCACAAAGCCAAA
Source organism: Protopterus annectens (assembly GCF_019279795.1). NCBI lineage: Eukaryota > Metazoa > Chordata > Ceratodontiformes > Protopteridae > Protopterus > Protopterus annectens. Next base: position 1,145,822,600 of record NC_056745.1, on the reverse strand, counting down.
TACCCATCCATTGAGCACAGGTCTGCCCTATCAGTCTGCTGTCTCATTCTCAGACAATGTAACCTAGGCCATTGCCTTTGTCATAAAAATGTATTACTAAGATCCTTTATTAGGTTCATAGGTTCTTGTTAAGCTTTTTGCCTAGGTTACTATTGAGAAGCTCAGCCACATCATACAACACTGGTGGGAGACTAACAGTTTCTCCTACTAAGCTGATTTTCCACACATAGCCCAGGTGAAAGTCTTCAGTCATCCATCCAATCATCCCGACTGTTTTTAGAGCTTGTTGGAGAACCATCTACTGGATATGTAAGGGCAGCATTGGGTTAGGTGCCTGTCATGAATTTGATGATGCTAATGTTGTAGTACAGGGTTTTGTCCCTAGTGTGAGTGCTTTAACACTGGTTCTATTTAGGTGAAGGAGGTCAAAGAGTGGTAGGTCATTAATAACACAGAAGACTGAGCAGAGATTGCTCCTGAGCATCTTGTACAACACTGAGTAGAGGAATAAGGCTGTTATGGCTTTTAGGTATCACAGTAGCTGTGGGTAACGATACCAGAGATCATTTTAGTGAGGAAACTAAGATTTCTCCTGCTGCTTTTACATGCTTAGAGAGGTGCTTGCTGAAGGTGGTGTTATATTCTGCGATGGGCCTAGTAAGGAAGGAATAAAGTGGTTCTAGAATATTGTTGGGCCTTGAGGAGATACCACAAAGAATACGCTGTGCAAGGTAAAAAGATTTTATAACCATGACAGATATGTAGTAGTCAAAGGAGTTTATCAACATGTATTTAAGTGAAATGTTATCCATACTGTATACAGTAGTGATGCTAGCTTTACAAAAGGAAACTGTCTTGCATTTCTTGATCCTAGGGGTAAACGCACAACTAACACACCAATTGCATTTGGCCCAGCCCTTTCTGGAGAATTTGAGTATCTGAATGGGATTTGATAACCACCTTCAGTTTGCAGTTGTCAACAGGTGTGGTTAGTCATAGTCCCTTAATATCAGCTTTCTTTTCAGAAAAGTATGTAATAAAGAGGAGTGATGCTAAGACAGAGCTGGGTGGGATACCAGTGGTGGTAGTTTTCTGTCTATAGTGAATTCCCCGACCTTAATGATCAGGGTTCTATCAGATAGCTAATTACTAATCCAGCAAGCTGTGTGTGGGTTTAGTTGGAAAAGTGTCATTTCAATAATCCCAACATGGAGAACAGTGTTGGATGCCTTTGCAAGTTCCAAGTAGGCAGTATGGACTATATGTCCTTTATCTAAGGCTTCAGTAACCCTTTCAAAGAATTCAGTCAGGATGAGCAAGCATGCTATGCCTTTTACAAATCCAAACTAGTATGTATCCAGGGATAAAAGGTCACCTATATCATTATTTTTAATTCAGCTGTAATACATTCTTTAGCCTTGCACATAATACTAATGAGACTAATAGACAAATTCAAGAGGTTAGGTACAACCCTTATGTCCCCCATTAGATAGCCAGCTGTCTCACAGACAGGACCCAGGAAGTTGGAATTGGGGAGTCCACCTCTACAAAGAGGCCAGTCACAAGCAGAGTCCCTCAGGCATTGGTCTTGGGACCACTCCTTTTTGACATTTACTTCTCTGGAGTCAAAGCCAATGTCAGTGGCCTCTGACTAACTATACTTGCAGATGATTGTAAATTAGAAGCGGTAATAGAATTCCCCACCATTGCAAATGTTCTCCAGGAAGGGCTATCAGAAAAATAATAGGTGTCAGAGCCATGGACTAAAACTAAATCCCTAGAAATGTATAATGGTGTTCTTTGGGAAGTCTTCCATTCTTGGTAACTTTCATATTGACAACACACCCTTAAGAGTTGACCCAGTTGTCAGGGACTTGGGGACATACATAGACAGTAATCATTCTATGCTATGCAACTTATAAACAAAGGTGTGTCATGTAGGTCCAAGGAAGTCATTGTTCCACTGTATTTGGCATTCATCAGACCTATTATTGAGTACAGTACCCCTTTTGGTATGTACCTAACCAGGTATGACCAACAATTGGAATGTCCACAGAGGTTCCTCACTAAAAGAATACAAGGGTGTAAGTTTCATGTCCTGTGTAGACCGCCTCAAGGCCCTATCCCTGCAGTCTGTTTACTACAGGCTATTGAAGGGAAATCTATGTCTGGCATACAAGGCATTGTCAGACCCCACTATGATGGTCCTGCTGCATATCCACAAAGCAAACAGCACCAGAATTACCCATTCTAAAGACTTAAACCTTGCCTGTCACATAATCAGAACTTACTGGAGAGTCAGGAATGTATCTCACAGGCTACCCCTTCTCTGGAACAGACTCCCCATCTATGTGAAGCAGAGCTCCTCCCTAACCCAATTCAAGTGTAACTTGGACAACTGGATGGGGAACAGGAGCGTCATCCCTGGTTTGGCACATATGTCTCTAATGGATATAGGTAGCTTGTAAATGATTCATCTCTCAGGCCCCTGCTTGTAAATGTTTTATCTCCCAAGCCCCTGCTTATACTTGTCAAGTGTACCAGAACTTGTCAAAGATTTGGGATGCATGGCCAGGCTTAAAAAGGCTCTTGTGTTCATTAGCCTGGTAAATACCTATAAACCTACCTTTACAATGTTGGGATATCCATCAAGTGAACTCTGCACTTCAGTCCACTGCACAACCCTATCACTTAATTTACACTGGATATAAAATTTTCTAATAGATTGGTTAACAAAACTAACTGTAACACCATCTCTATTACTGTACTTAAGAGGTATGATTTTACTGTACTAAGCTGCAAACTCAGTGCTGATGTAACCCCGTCTGATCCACCGTCTCCCAGTCTAGGGTTTTTAAAAGTCCCAAGCATCACTACTCATCTTTAGGGCAAGTTGGACTCTTACACTGGTCTTCTGCTGGTGATCTTATCTGACAGTACTCTGATTAATCTGTTTTTTTTTTGTTTCATGTGTTTCATTATATTTTATTTGTGTATTTCTGTTCATAATTATTCATTCTTTCACTCATTGGGCTATTCAACCTTTCACCTAATATTGCTTTCTTACTATTTCCTCTTTTTTTTAATTTCTAGTGTTAGTCACTCTGTACATAATACAAATACATCATTAATTGCTTACATTTATTTTAATAAGTACTCTGCTTATGAATGCATGATTACTTGCTTATATTTATTTTAATAAGTACACTAATTATGATTTATTTTTGCTTGATATAGCTGGACAGTGGCGGAAAAGGGATCTAAGCTACTAAGTTTACTTACATGCTTAAAATGAGTAATTTAATTAACTACTAGTGAGCATATAAATATGTGAGTGAGTGAGTGTATGTGTGGGTATGTGCATGTGTGTAATGTAACACAAATACTTATAGAGAATCAACATACTGAATCATGAATTTAAAGCTGAATGATTGTAATAAATTCAAACACATTTAGTGAACCTAACAGGTATTGCATCTAAACCTTTCTGGGCTAAAAGACTGTGCAATTCTCATTTGTTAAGTAAAACCTTTATACCCCAAAATGACATTGTGGTATGTTGAGGCACGGGCTAAAAACTTGAGCATTTGTCAAAGTATACTCACACCATATATCTAGCATCGGCTTTTAATGTATTTTATTTCCAAATTATGTGATAATGCACTTGCAATAATATTAATAAAGTACTACTAGATTGTTTAATGCTGGAGGAGCATACTAACCATTTCAACTCACAAATAAAATACCAATTTTAATGGGCAGTGTGTATTTATTTCTTCACTTTCGTAAGGCCATGAACAAATTATCTCTTAAAATATTATCATGTCCCTTTAAGCATACTAACCAGTGTAAACTGCAGCATAGGTTCAAGAAACTCATCAAAACTAGGTCACATTTGCATTGTTTTTGTCTGAAGTTGCAACCATAATGTTATTCATATTTAAGTCATAGTTGATCTAAAACAAATACAAAACTAGCTATATCCCAATTATTATGCCAAACATGTAGCTGATGCACTCCAAAAATATACTATGTAAAATCATATTTCTTTGAGCAATGTAGCACAAATCTAACTTCCTGCACAAAATCTCAGAACATAAATAATCTTGAATTCAGTACATATAATAAATTACAAGTCAGGTTTGACAGCCTGAATATACATTTGATTTTGATTTGTGGTGACATCACAATTTGCCTTCTTAGCTGGAGTTTGTTTCTCATCTTTAAGTGCACCAAATCATGTAATCTGGAAGACGAGGTCCATTCCTGGCAAATGCAAGACTGATGGCCATCAGGCATTAGGCTTGACACCTAAAATGTTCCCAGGCAACAATACCCTGACCCTTTACCCATAATAGTCTGGGGTATGAACTGCAGATCAGAGAAACATCCCCAGACTACAGTTACCTACTTGATGGTAAATTGCTCTTCAGCATTATTGTAAACTGGTCTTCTTCAGTTTATCTCTCTCTTTATTTCTAACACAGAGTTCAGGTCAGAAACTGGACTTTTGGCAATGTTTTTATATTTAATATATTTCTATATTTTCCTCTTTCAAGCTTTTGGTATTTCCTTGCCGCTCACCTTCTTAAACACTATTAGTGTTTTTCCTGATGTTTTGGCAAATATTATCTATTTTTTTTTGCTTTGCAGAATTGAAGTATGGTAATTGTTACATTTACTTGTTTTGGTGTTGTTACTGATCCTCAGGTGTCTTTTCTCAACTTAACATTATAGTTGTTCTTAGCATATTAAAATGTACCTGTGTGATTCTTTACTGTACTGGCCTTCAGACTACATGTTGACATGCTGAATATTGGTACAGCGGTAGCGTTGTTGCCTCACAGCAAGAAGTTCTCCTGTTCGATTCTCGACTGGAGTGCCTTCTTGTGGAGTCTGCATGTCCTCTCCATGGTAGAGTGGCCTCCAAAAGACATGTGTGAATGGGCGTGCCTTTGCTGAAGGTTGGGCGTCGGGCTGGCAACTCGGCACCATAAAAATCTACTGCCAATCATTAGGGGACCGGAGTTCCACTTTGGCGACCCCTAACCGGGAAAAGCCGAAAAGACAAACAACAACTGAGAGTGATATTTGATAGAAACCTGTGTCATGTATCCACAAAATGTAAGCTTCCTCAACAATGATGGCATTCCTAAATATTTCTATTGTTTAGGTGAAGAGCGTAACATCGCTAGATGTGATATTTGACTTTGTTTTGCTCCAAATAGCCTGCAGGTTAAGAAAAAGATACATTTAAATTATTTTTGATGAAATACACACACACACACACACACACACACACACACACACACACACACACACTTGCTGGTGGAGTCAGTAAACTCTCAACTTTGAAGGAACTTTCAGACCCAGAGCTGTCAACCTAGACCTTGACATTAGAGCTGATACTCATTACTATGACCTCTAATCCTCCAAAGCTTAACAGAGTAACATGAAACATAGTACTGAAAATACAGACCTTTCTTTTTAAGTCCTAAAAAATAGTTCATATGGTTTTGTACATACATTTATCTTGAGTAGCATTTGAAAAGTCACGTATTAAAATTGTAAAATAAGCAAGTATGATTAACTGATAAAGAAGTGTCTCAAGTAATGAGCTCTTTGTCAGTTTCTACAAGGTCACTTTCTGTTCCTCATCCTGAGATAGACTACAACAAGCTTATTTCTTTGGATTAAACAAAAGATGCCTGCTGCCTTATCCCACTTTAGTTTCAGGGAGGATAGAGGTATTTTTATTGCTTAATGCTTTTCTGCTAGGTCATCCTCATTTTCCTTACTGGCACTTATCATACTGGTACAGAGGTCAGTCTCAATCAATATGATGGGATATCTGTTTTTTTTACAAGGTTCAAGGCCTGTCTTCTCAATGCATTCCTTTAATGGAGGGGGCATCATACAAGAGCAGAGAATGGGGCTAGAGAAAGTGGTGGAGTGGAACTGAATATCTCTTGGCTGGAAATTTCTGTCTTCCACTTGTTATGTGAGCACTGGAATATTTTTGATGTCACTTGTGGCCTTGACCTTGGACCTACAGCCCTCAGCATTAACCGCTTTTATGTCAGCTCTGCCATTGTTCTTGATGACATTTATTTATTTATTTACATTTGTTGACTGGGAGAGTCCGACTGGACACAGGTCCGTTTTCAGAGGAGGCCCGGGGAGAAAAGCTCCACATTAAGTATTACTTGCATTATTCAGGTAAAATACATAGCATTTAAATATAAAAATTAGTCCAGCTGAGGACGTAAGACAAGAATAAAATATAGATGTAAAACAGCTGTAGAACATAGTACAATTTTAAAATATGGTGACATATACTAAACATGGTTACAAATGTAGTTGAGATTCATCAGTGAACAATTGATACAATCTGTTTTTGAGGTACATAACAGCCATTAGCAGTTGTTGCTACAAGAAGTTAGTATTATGTGGTGGGTAGCTGGGAACATGAGTAGCCAAGCCTGCTAAGAGTAGGTTGTTAGGGGGCCAAGAGAGGTAGTGGGTGGGTGGAGTGGATGGTATTGGGGAGGGGGGGTTGCAAGGGCATATCTGGCAGGTTTTTAAGTGTGATTTTAGTAAGGATTTGAAGTGGGTGCAAGAAGTTACAGAGGTAATTGAGGATGGGAGGGAGTTCTAGAGTTTGGCTATAGTGCAGGAGAATAATGCTTCTCCAGCAGAGTTATTGGCCCTTGTGACCTGTAGGAGGTTTTGTGGCTGGATCTTAGTGGTCTCGTGGTTATATAGGAGTAGATTCTGGAGGGATGGGACTTTTAGTGGTTGGTTTATTAGTTTGTGGGTGAGTGTGAGTTGGTAACATTGAAGAAGGTAGGAGAGCTCTAGCCAGCCCAGTTCTGCTTGTGAGAGACAGCGGTGAGTACAGTAGGAAGCCCTGTGGCGAATTTGGCAATTTTGTTGTAGCAGGTTTCGAGCTTATTTAGGTTGCATTGTCTAAGGTTAGTAAATATTGGAGAGGTGTAAAGTAGGGAAGGGATAAGATGAGAATTTTTTACCGAAATTTTAGCTGCTTTGGTAAGTAGTTGTTGATTTCTATACAATGTTCCTAGTTTTTTGTGCACTTTTTTAATGGTCATGGAAATGCGAATATCAAAGTTCAGTTTATTTTCTATTTCTACTCCTTGTAATTTGGTGTATTCTGTAGGATGGATGGTGATGTTGTCTTTTGCTGTGATGCTAAAGTGAGAGCTGTCTAGGGTAAGTTTGGTGGATTGGAAGATTAGTAATTTTGTTTTGTTTGAGTTGAGTATTAGTTGGGTATCGGATAACCAAGTTTCAATAGAAGAAAATGCTTCCTGTGTGACTTTTTGCAGTTCGGGCAGGGAGTGGGCTGTGCAGATGATGGTTGAGTCATCTGTGTATTGTATGAGTGTGCCATGTGTTGTGGCTGAGGCTAGATTATTGGTGAAAACAGAGAAGAGTAGGGGTCCCAGGGTGAACCCTTGGGGAACCCCTATGGAGACTGGTAGTTGGGGGGATAGGTCGACCTGCCAAACAACTGCTTGTTGGCGGTCAGATAGGTAACTCTGAAACCAGGTGATGACTGGTTGAGAGAAGGATAGGTTACTGAGAAGAGAGATGAGTTGTTTGTGTGGGACTATGTCGAAAGCTTTAGAGAGGTCTAGGAAGGTAGCTGAGGAGAGATAACCTGCATTTTTATTTTGTAGGATAGTGTTAGAGAAAGAGAGTAAGGCGGTGGTGGTGCTATGGTTAGGTTGGAAACCATGTTGTGTGTTGGAGAGGAGGTTGTTATCATGGAGGTGATCTGAGAATTGATAATGAATGCATCTCTCTAGTATTTTGGAGAGTGGTGAGAGAATAGCTATGGGGCGGTAATTGGTTAGATCTGTGGAGGGGCCTCCTTTGTGTAGGGGAATTATGTGTGAGACTTTCCATAGTGTGGGAACATAACTTTCTGACAGAGATCTGTTAATTGTGTGGAGACTTTCCATAGTGTGGGAACATAACTTTCTGACAGAGATCTGTTAATCAAGAGTGATACTGGGACATTTGAGTCAATGCTGCCAGTTTCAGTGGGTTTATTGGTCTCAGACATGGGGGTCAACTGTCTGACGTTGAATTCAGTGCTGATGTGTCAATCTTCTGTTTGGTACCAATGCCTTCATCACCAAGCACAACATTGGTACCAACATTGTTATCAATGTTGCAGACTTTCATGTATGTGTATCTCATGCAACCTGTCAAGTCCTGATGTTGGTCCCTAATCAAGTCCTAGACACTCATTTGTTTGATCTACTGGTTGTCCCACTTTTGAAGGGGCTGTCAGAAGGTCTGAAAGCCTCATACACTGTCTTTCAATGGCTTCTGGATGTCATTTTGTCTCCTTGCTCTCCTCTGACTTGTCTCCACTGAAGGCTGGGCAAGAGATCTCTATGCAAGGAGAAGCTTGCTGACTCAACCTGTGGAGTTTCCCACTTGAGATGTCAACATTTCCCCCATCCTAGAACTCTTAGATATGATGTGGCAGAAGGATGATCCACTGGCCCAGTGACCTCTGCAAAAAAAAAATCCTTAGGAGGCAATTTGGGCTCCTATAGCCTACTTCCTTGACTATTTCATCAATAGATAAGCTGGCTGAATTGGATACGACTATAAAGTGAGATAAAATGAAATTGTGCCTCCCATACCAGAGACAAGTCAGGATCCCCTGGCTGTCCTGTAGGTTCATAGGTGTGTACTAGGCTAATGGCCCTGGAGCTTTACAAGCTTAGTCCATAGAAGTGCCCTGGCATTGTGCCGCCTGATGTTAGTTCCCAATGCCTCTATCAAGTAGAGCCACTAGATTGATCTCCAGGGAGAACTTTCTATTTCCCATCCACTCATCAAGATTTCTCTTGAAGAGGGCCAGTGAGTTGCTCTGCTTGACATGTATAGGAAGTCTATTCTAGAGCATGGGCAGTCTCTGGGTTATGAACCTGTCCCTCCAACATGTTCTGTTGATTGTGGTAATGAGGTTGAGGTCTCTGGAGCGTGTGGTGCGGAGGGATTGGGATTTCTTTAGATGAATTGGAAATGTTGACTAGAGACCCCAAAGTCTGCCTTAGTTGTGATGTTGGCTACCATTTAGAAAAGTCATCTGCCCTAGAGCTCTGCTCTCCCCACTGTGATTAATCCAGAAATATGGAAATGCTCAGGAAGTAAGTTTACAAATCTTCTACCTTTTCACTCAGGCTTTTGGCCATATGTCCTACATGATTAGCTTCCAGCAAGAGCTGTTGAATGAGATGCAATAATTACTGCACCACTAGTAAGACAGACAGTTTAAATGACAGTTGCAGTTACATTGCACCAACTATATCCTCTATCTCAAACCTCATGATAAGGCTCGATATAACTCAGCAGAGGGTTTAGCTTGTGCTACTGGCACTGGCATAGATATGCTTCATTATATACACCACCACTTAATAGACTGTTGAATACACCATGGGGACATTTTCAAAATGTATCCCTTGATGGTTACACACTTTTTGTACCTAGTTGGTATTAAGTTTTAAACTATAATATCCTTTTTGAGGATACAAAGAGTCCATATCAGCTTTGGTTCAGAAATGTGAAAAATGAGAGATTTTGTGTTTAGTTACCCATTCATAGGTAGAGATATTTGGCAACAGCTGTGGAACTGCAGTGTCTTTCAGCCACCATCATCATCATTATCATCATCATTAACTCTTTTTCCCATTTTCTATATGTGGTCAGGTTGTCTTGTCAACTGTCGCCATCTCTGTTGATTCAGTACAACTCTGTTACCTTCATTGACAGTCATGTCTGACTGTCACAGGTTTTCTCTCTCACAATCCATCCACCTCTTTGCTGGACTCCCTCGTTTCCTCTTGCCTTCTTCCTGTCTGGCCCAAATCTTCTTCTGCATTTCTGCACATCTGTCTGAATCATTGTAATCTGATCTATTTGGCATTTTCTGCATTTGGAGCTACTTTGGCTTCTGCTATGTCCTCATTTCTTTGTCTGTCCCACAATGTGCATCCTAACACCTGGTTTAGGGGCTTCATCTCCATCACCTCTAGCTTCCTCAACCACTCTGCCTTTACTGGCAAGTTTTCTGTACTGTACAGTAGTATTGGTCAGATTACTGTTTTGTACACCTTACTTTTCAGCTTCTTTGGCATTCTTCTGTCATGCACTATACCTGGTCCTCTGAACCAGTTGGCTGCATCCCCTCTGATTCTAACTTTAACCTCCTCATTCAGACTTCTCTTCTCCTCAGCCATATTCCTTCTTAACTAGGTCTGCTTTTTCTGTCTTCCACTTTTTTCCTGAACTCCTTTTTCTGATGACTTCCTAGACTTTTGCTTTCCAACACCAGCTTTCTTTATATACCTTATTTCCATACCTGGGTCAGCCGTATATGTGTTCTGTAGTTCTTCATGTCCAGCTTTCTATGTTCGTAAGACCACAAGAAATTTAAGGGAGAGGATAACTGAGCATGTGAGGGACATTAGAAACAAAAAGATTGAAAATGCCCTCTATACTCACAGTACATTTTGTGTTAATTTTAACAAATTTATATTCTTTGTGATTGACAGAATTATCCCTTCAGAAAGGGGTGGGGACATCAAAACTAAGTTAGAGACATTAAAAACTGAATGGCAGTTGAGACTATATGCTTTATCACTACCAGGAATTAATGAGAACTGTTCTTTGCAGTGTATATTGAAAATAAAGGCAACCAGGTTATAGCACCTTATTATTATTAGGTGCTTGAGAACATATTAAGCATTGGTTACACATTTGTATACTTATATGCAACATTCCTATGTATGATTTTTATGTATTGTAGTGTGTTATAAGTAATTTAAACACACAATTTAATGTCATATTTTATATTTTACACATTCGATATTTATATGTACGATTTTAATAGAAAGCAGATGAATTGTACATTGTTTTTACAATAATATGAATGTTGGGGAGAAGTGATGGTGTTTTTTGCTGGAGTTGGCTCTTTAATGGAATCAATTAACCATCATGAGAGTGTTTATGTGAGGGTCACATTATTTATTTTAGATATAGAAGGGCTGGTTTTGCAACATGGTTTTACTCTGATGAAGCCCTATTCTAAGAGGGTGAAAGCACTTAGTGTTTTGTTCAAATAAAAGGTTCGGTGAGTGTACTCATAGTGGTGGCATTTTTATTTTATTATTTTTGGTTTCTGTGGTTTTGGCACTCTTTGGGTGCCTTTTATCCGTTATTTATCTTTATATTTGATCTTGTGACTGTCTGTCTTTCTGAACCACGTGTTGGCTACCATCAAGCCATTTACCAGACAGAAGTCTAGAATGGCCTCATTTTCTTTAATACTGTTGGCCCACCCATGTGGACCCAGGCAGTCCTCATATCCTGTTCCGTATGTCCTGATATGTGCATTCAGATCACCCATTATCAACACTAATTCATGTTGTCCTGCTTTGTCTAGTAGGTCCTGCAACTACTGTCTGAATGCACTTTTTTTCCTTGCTATCACAACCTTGCTGTGGGACATAGGCTGAGAGTATGAATACTGCCATCCTTCAATCAACAGCAGTCTAACCTCTGAGGCTTTGCCAGACTGTCCCACCATGTAAGCAGTCAGGACTGTCTGTTCTATGTGTGGCTGGCAGACATGAGAACTTGTGGATAAGGACAGTAATTTCAATGGAATATTTAATCCCATTCTACATCCTTACTTAGCCCTATTCTCTATACTTGACTGATTAGAGAGATCATGAATCTTTTGCAACAAAGATCAATCCAAAAGGTCCCGTCAGACAAGAATGTGTTGGGTTAACACTCTGTGTTGATTTTAGTACAGATATAAATAAAGGAGCTCAAGCCAATCATAAACCATTTCATTCCAGAAGAAACATTTTGGATGGTCATAGTACAGTCCATCATTCTCTGTCTATTAGAAGAAGATTAGATGTGCTCTTGTGATCTCCAAGCTGCCTGTTTCCACATAAAGATAACCAAAAGAGTCCAGGAGACAGCTGCACTTTCAGTTAGAAGCCTGTTTTTTTCAGTTCAGTACTCTTCTGTTTGATCTTACTTCATCTCACAGATGCATATCCATTGTTTCAGTTAACCCGAGGATAGAAGGAGTATGCTCATACAATAACAGACTGACCTGTATCTGGAAGTTTCTGATCAGAGTATTACAGTCCTTAGAACTATGACTTAAGCCTGAAAACCTGCAGCTGGAGCATTATTAGCTGTTCACATTCATCGGCTGCAATCTAGACACTGTTGCATGCAAAGCTTGCTTTCCTTTTCAGAAGCTCATTTGCCAGATTGTTCAGTCACAATGTGTCACAACCCTACTTTACTTAAAAGTCTTGGGACTGATGGCAGTGTCCATTCTTTTATAGTACCGTTATTAAGGTTTTAAAATGGAGAATTTTGCTTGACTTTCAGTGTATAGTGTTCTCGAGTTCCAGATCGAATGATTGTACATAAAAATTTTAAACACTTGCAAAGCTCATCTCATGCAGTGGTTGCAGAAAACCTGATTACAGGCAGTACTTTCCAGGCATACCTCTCAACCTCTTAGAGGAAGAAATCCGGACAAAGCCACAAATAATGGGGGGACAAACGCCCAAAAGTAGGGATGCTTTTTAAATATTGCTCTTACAAACTTATAAAGTTGGTAGACTGGGATATGAAGTCTGCAACTCAAACAGCTACTATTATTTTCTGACTTCAGTCCTCAGTGATTTGCCAGAAAAACAGAATTTTATGAGAAACTGACAAAAAATATGAGGCAAAAATCTGAACAGTTGAGAGGTATGTTTCCAAGTCCCTGCTTATCTAATTGTTGTCAGTAAAGACATCTCTGCCCGAGGATGGGAAGCCAGTTTGCACATCTTTGTGCTGGAGATGTAGGCAGTCATTCTCAGATCCAAAGCTTCCTAAGACTCCTTACCATAAGCTGAAAAAATCATTCAAACCAGTGACATTTCAATGCCAACAACATGGTAATAGTTTTGTGTATCACCATATAAGAGGAAACCCACTACTATCCCCCTTGTCAAGAGGCAGGAAATGTACTGGAATGGGCTATGTCAACCAATTATTTTCACACTGCAGACTAAATTTCTAGAGAAGTCAACTCCTTAGCAGGCAGGCTCAGTTGCTACTTGCTGATGCCACACAAATACTTCTTCAGTCTATTAGTAGCACAAACTCTGTTCAATCAGCAGGGGAACCATTGTTGTGATTTCTTTGCCTGCCTAACCAACATTAAGTGTAGCATATTTTCTTTGATTCCCCCTCCAAAGGAAGATGCCAGAATGCCCCTCAAGACTTCTGTATTCTCCCACCATTTCCTCTGATTCTGAGGTTTACTCAGAAAACCAAACAGCACAAGCCAAGAATAATTCTTGTTGTCCCATAGCGGCCTTGACAAGTTTGTTTCCCATTTCTCAGGCCTAATCTGTTAGAGAGGTGTCCTTGCCTTTGGCCATTTAAGACAATGCTGTCCCATTCCCCCCACAAATCCCTTCTGATTCCCCACATTCTGTGACTAACTGCTTGGTTTCTTCAGTTCCAATAATGGGCCAGAGGCCCTGCCCAACCTTCTGGACTACTCCAAATTCTTACTTCTGCACAAAAATGCAATAGCAGAAAAATTTACAAAAATAAGTGGATTAATTACTTTTCCATTTGAGCTTTAGAAAAGTGCTTCCTGTAGTCAAGGGTAAATGGTTTGATTCCTTTGACCTCCATTTGCCTGCTGTATGATTCTGCGCAAATCACTTAACCAGAGAATGATCTTTGTTCACCTCTGAAAATGGACAATTGTGTCCATTAACAAATGAATAACACAGACTTAAAATAAAATAAATATATCCTTATGTGTTTCCATACCAACAGTCTTGGAGTACTTGTCTTATATTGGCACAGATCTCAGCCATTCTTCTGTTAAATCACACTCTGTTGTTATTTTTAACTACTACCAAGCTTTACTTTCTATGTCTTTAGATTCTGTCCTTTCTGAAGGGTAACTTTCTTATAATTCATGAACATATGGACCTCTTCCTTCATGTGGTTTATATTATGTGCTTAAAAAAACACACTCCCATCACTATTTGAACCAGCTTTTAAAGCAGAGTGAGTTTTGTCTTGGAAAGCTCTATTTCTGGTTGCCATTTTTATCATCCAGAGCATGCTTTGAATTCCAAGCCTTATCTGTACCACCCCCTTACTTGGTGTTCCAGAAAGACAAAGTTTCCATGTATACATGCCCTTCTTTTTAAAACCAGAGGTAGCATCAACTGAGCCTGAAATTGGTCCATATGGATCAGTGCTGTACCCCAGTAAACAAATTAAAATTCCAATAAATACAAATAAATTGAATCCAACTTTAATTGGTCATTTCATCTTTAGATGTTTTTTCCGATATCTTCAAATGTATGAAAATATTTTTTACCGTACAAGGATTTTCTTAGTCAATGTAAGTTTGGTGAGATAAGAACAAAATCATTCAGGAAAGACTTTCACTTGTTCATGCCTTTGTCGAACAGAAGCTTTGGTTGTAAAGTGACATTGATTACTCTGCCTAAATGGTTGAATGTCTCAAAGTTGGTTATGCAAAGTATGGTAAGCCTTTTCCTGCTAGTCGAACAGCCCTTATACTAGAAGACTGGCTACCTCCCAAGCTTTTTTGCAGTATTGCAGCCTTGGATGATATTTATGTAGCAGCTGCTTGGTTGAATACCTTTGCAAGACAATATAAGGTGGATATGATCCCTAGGCCCAGGTCTTCCTTTGTTACCAAAGTAATTATGAGTATGCTGCCATGAGGAAGCCACCCAGGAGCATGAGCTTGGTACTCTGTCCTACAGTTACTGTGGATGGACTTCCTCATACCAGATGTACAAAATTATGGTCAGGTCTTTGATCATAACAAGTATGTTGTGTAATCGAGACATGATGTTAAAAATTTCAGCTTTGGTCATCCACGTCTCAAGCATGTAACAGGCATGGTTATAATCAGAAACACCTGATTGTAATTCTTGTAGGTGTATGGGGTTTAACATGCTGCTATCTACTACAATAGTTAAAGAAAATATGAAGGACCACTAAGTACTTTACAGTTTTGAAAGCTATAACACACTTACATCTGCTATACAAAGAGTGGCCACCATAGATGGACATTTTACATCTCATTCAGACTTTTTTGTTAACACTTCATTAAGACTTTTTTTCAAGGCTGAAAATCTTAATAAAGTGATAAAAACATCTGAATTAAATGATTAATGGCCTTCCATTACTCTTCTCTGGTGGCTGCTGTCCAATCTTAATACTCTAGTGTACTTTTCCAACATCAAAACGTTGCTTAAAAGCATGTCTTTTCCCACTTTTGCGGTGCAAACACATTTCTTGTAGTACAGTTATATACCTAACCATAATGATACATCTGGATGAGGAGGACCTTCATTGGTAATACACTCATACACATTCCCCCACCTTTGTTGTCTTGGTCTAGAGGCCTAGTTTTATACCTTGTCCACTTTGCACAATATATCACAGATTTATAGATAAGTGTCTTGCAGAACATTAAAGGTAAAATGTGGCTGTTTAGTAGCATGGAATGGTTTTACATGCTGAGCTAGCTAATGCCTGAAAGCATTAGTCCTGCAGATGTTATGTAGTCCTATCTCACCTACATTCTTACCCATGGGTTCGCAGCCGAATATCGGCTCTGACTCAGCCGATTTTTACTAGCTTAAAGTATCTCATTGGCTGGGCTACGAGGGCATCCCATGGTGCACTGCTCCCTATCCCCAGATCTCGTTTGCCGCTTGTATCGCTCGGACGTGGACTCGCTTGGCTGTGGCTAAGTACCCTCTTTTTTACTATTTCTCGTTGAGAAAGTTGTTTATTCAAACCCAAAAGCTATTTTAATAGCTACTCTTGCTGATCGCTAATTTGTGTGTGTGCTTCAGTGCTTGTGTTAGTTGTTTGGTATCCTTCCTGTTCCAGCGGGCTAGGCCCATTTTAGTTAGAGGACCTAGTCCTCCCCTCTGTGGTTGAATTAACCTTTAGTCTTGTGTTTCCTGAAGAACCATTTCAATTAGAGGTTCTTGTGTGTGACTGTATTGTTTTTCCCGCTGTGTCTTGTTGTGTGAACTGTTTAGATTAGAGGTTCTCAGTGTGCCTGTTGGTTTTAGTACCTGGTGTTCAAAATTGTGTGGTGTTTCCCGCCATTTTTGCGAGTTACATCTAGGCTTCCTTTACCGTTCATTATAAAATGTCCAAAGATCAGAAGGAACATAAGCCTTCTGGCTTTAGGAAATGTTCCAAATGTGGATATAAAATGTCCATCACGGATGGACATTCTGTGTGTGTCTACTACCTCGGAGTCATCCATTTACAGGAGTCGTGTAGCTTTTGCCACGTGTTCAGTCCTAGGGTGCTCCAGGAGAGAAAAAACAAGTTAATTTTAAAAGGACTTTTAAAACCATCCAAGAAAAGGTCTCTGGCTCCATCTGCTACTTCAGAGCCCCCGGTGAAGATTACAGTTTTGGACTCTACCTTCTCAGCTCCACTGTCTTCGGGGCCGCAGGAGATTTGGTATCTGTATTAACCGAAACAGCGTCGGCTTCAATTATCCTTGAGCCCATTCGGAGCCGATCGCCCAGTGTCAGACTTGGTTGACCGGACAAGAAATCCCAATCTCCATCTATCTCCTCCAAATCCTCCAGGCTTTCTGATTTGGATGTTGACAGGGTAGTGCAGAGGCTCCTGCAATCGCCGGTGTTGGCCAAATTGTTTTCGTCTCTGACCCACTCAGCTCCGGAGCCAGTTGCCATGTCCGTTTCTATGATTCCTCCTCCGAGCACTTCCTTCTTGTCGTTGGAGCCGGTATGCTCCGCTCCGAGTGATGTTCCTACACCGGCTCCGATACCCCTTTTGGGTTTATCGGTGCCGACTTCGGCTCCTACCATATCGATTCCGTCCACAGGGTTCGAGACTCGGGTCTCTTTGGTCGGGCCCGAGGCGGGATACGTCGGGACAGCTGTTGGTTCCAAGTCTCCCACTTGGTGCATCAGCTCGGGGCACCCCGGTTGTGGCCTCGGAGGCCGGTCGCTTCTCGGAGCCGGGAGGACCTGCCTTCGAGGCCATGCGAAGCGTGCTGGCAAGATCGTCAGCTACATCACCCAGGTCGGTCATTCCGTCCCCCACCACCCCGGTGAGAGCCTCTGACACTCACCTGTCCTTGGACAGCAGAGCGCCAGGCCCTAAGGACACACCCACGAGTGGTCCCCAACCTTCTGAGGGTCTCCCAGAGTCTTTGCCTGAGGAGCCCCATAGAAAGAAATTGTGCAAGAGGAAGCACAGAGACTCCCAGGATGAGTCTCTCACCTCCGATACTGACCTCGAGGAATCAGAAGGGTCCCCCAAGTCTTCCTCTGATGATGTTTCCTTCTCCGATATCCTGGAGATACTGAAACAAAGAGGAGGCTGGCCTTCCAAATCTCCTTCTGAGGAGGAGTCAGTATTCCTTAAGGCTCTTAGCGCCCAACCTTCCGCCTCCTGGCTGTCTCCACCCTTCGATGAACTGCTTGACCTCATTTGTCAAAGAGTGTGGGAAAATCCTGATTCTGTAGAGCCCATGCCCAGGCGCCCCAACAAGTTCCTATCCGCACCCCAGGGAAAAGAGTTTCTATCAAAAGGAGTCCCTGTAGATGCCATGGTGGTGGTGGCAGCCACCCAGAAGGAAGTTGCAGAATCTTCCTCATCGGTCCATCCTCCTAACAAGATGTCTAGGACCATGGACTGGTATGGGAAGCGTACCCTTTCTTCAGCAACCTTCACCTTACGGTCGCTGAATTATTTATCTCACTTCACTCGGCTCCAGAGAGATCTCCTCAAAGAACTGGGAGATACTCTTACAGGTAACATACCTGAGGTGGTAGCTCAGACGGTTAGCGCACAGGTTTCTACCCTCAACTCCATCACTAACTCATCCATGCGGCTCATTTCATATACGTCCGAAGGAGCGAGTAGGGCGGTGAGCTCAGGGGTCACCCTTAGAAGGCAGGCCTGGCTACGCCTGTGTCACTTCGCAGAGGCCTTCAAGTCTTCCTTCACTGACGCCCCATTTGACGGTTCCTCCTTGTTTGGGACCAAAGTGAAAGACACGCTCACCAGGTGCAAGCAAGAGGGAAAGACCCTGTCTGCCATCGGGGTCCGTTTTTCCCTTCCTTCTAGGCCTTATCCCAAGGCCCAGTGGGGGGGTGGTGGTTCCAGAAATCACAGAGGTTTTTTCCTGCCGCACAAGGTGAACCCCCCCTCCAGAGGCAGGGAAGGGGGGGTTACTCAGGGAGACGTCACCCCAGAGGCAGAGGGGGACCCCGCAATTCGGGAGACCGCGACTCCTTTCATGGCTCTCCATACTCTCATTCCTGAGGGCGTGCCCGACTGTGCTTACCGGAGCCAGTCGGGGGTCGAATTTCCTTATACCCGGAAGCTTGGAAGAGCATTACCCAGGACCAATGGGTACTAAGGATAGTTTCCAGAGGTTACCTCATCCCATTTCTCTTCAATACCCTCGCCAATAAGAAAAATTCCAGAGGTTCCACCCAGTCAAAGGGATCAAGCAGCCTCAGAGGTGCCTCAGCTGCTGGAAAAAGGAGCCATCCAACCAGTCCCCTGAGACCAAATCGGATTAGGGACTCACTCAAGATTCCTTTTGGTGCTGAAAAGAACAGGGGACCTGAGACCCATACTAGATCTCAGTCAACTCAACAATTATCTACACAAGTCCAAGTTCTGGATGGTCACTCTACAGTCAATCCTCCCATTGCTGGGAGAGAAAGTTTGGATGTGCTCCATCGATCTCAAGGATGCTTATTACCATATCAAAATGGACAAAGCATCCAGGAGTCACCTACGCTTCCGGCTGGGAGCCAGTCACTTCCAGTTTCAAGCCCTGCCCTTTGGTCTCACCACAGCCCCCAGGGTGTTCACCAAATGTATAGCAGTGGTGACGGCTCACTTGAGACGTCAAGGATTCCAGGTGTTTCCGTACCTGGACGACTGGCTCCTTACCGCCCCCACCAGGCATCAACTAGTTCAAACAAAGGACACTACCATCAGTCTATGTCATCAATTGGGCATAACGATAAACTGGGAAAAATTTGCCATATTGTCCTCACAACATGTCACCTTTACAGGAGCAGAGCTGGACACCATTCAAATGCGAGCATTCCTACCACAAGAAAGGATCACAGTGTTGCAACGACAAATTCATATACTGATGCCACTCAGACAAGCACAGGCAAGAGTGGTTCTACAACTCCTAGGGACCATGGCGGCGACTATCATGCTAGTCCCTCTAACGAGATTACACATGAGACTTCTTCAATGGCTCCTCTTTGTCCAATGGTCTCTACAAAGACTTCCACTATCTCATCCCATCTTAATCACAGACAGGTGCAAGCAGGACCTCCGTTGGTGGCTATGCACCAACAGTTTGAATGGGAGAAAGCCCTTAATTTCTCCCGTCCCTGTTGCCATGGTGCCCACGGACACCTCCCAGATGGGGTGGGGGGCATTATCTCGGCAAGACAGTCCAAGGCACGTGGCAAGAACATGAGATACATTCACATATAAACATCCTAGAGATGAGAGCAGTGCTTCTTGCGTTGCAGGCACTTCAGGAGGTTCTTCCTCTAGGGACTATTGCGATACACTTTGACAACATGTCAGTAGTGTGGTATCTCAACAAGCAAGGGGGGACACGATCATACCCCCTATGCAGAGAGGCCATGCGAATGTGGAATTGGGAAATAGCTTCCCAACGGTTTCTGGTGGTGACGCACATTCCGGGGAAGTCCAATGTAATAGCGGACAGGCTAAGCAGAGCAATACTTATGCCTTATGAGTGGTCCCTGAATCGCCTGGTAATAGAACGAATCTTCAGCAGGTGGGGTCAACCTTGCTGCAACCTGTTTGCCAGCCCCCTCAATGCAAAATGCAGCAACTACTTCACGCTGATCCTCCCACAGGGGAATCGCCCAGGGATGCTCTGGTTCACGATTGGCCCTCCGGTCTGCTTTATGCTTTCCCTCCGTTTCCCCTTCTCTCAAGGGTGATTCAAAAAGCTCAATCCTTGGGAAGCAGAATGATTCTGATTGCCCCACATTGGCCTTGTCAAGTATGGTTTCCCTTTCTTCAACCATACGTTGTGGACACTCCTTGGATTCTGGACCCACTACCAGATTTACTGACACACATGTCGGGACAGTTCCACCCCTCTCTGAGGACTCTCCAGTTGACAGCCTGGCTACTCCACTTCCATCACTAGTCAGACGTCATAATTTTCCACCGGAGGAGGTCCATATCCTATCGTCTTCCCATAAGCCATCCACTAGGAAGATTTACTGTAGCAAATGGAAAAGGTTTTCCATCTGGGCTCATACTAGAGGTATCAATCATTATACAGCCCCGATAGATTCAGTTCTGGAATTCTTGTCAATGCTTTTCTATCAGGGATCCGCATCAGCCACCATCAAAGTTCAACTGACGGCAATATCTAATTTTCATGTAGCGAATGAACCTAGTCTTATGGCCCACAGACTATGCAAAGCATTCCTCAAAGGTACCCTGTTACTTCGTCCCCCACTGTCCGAACCCGTCATGCCCTGGGACCTCAATTTTGTTCTCCAAGCACTCACACTGCCACCTTTCAAACCTGCAGCTACCTGTGAGTTAAAATTCTTAACATGGAAAACAGCATTTTTAATAGCAATCACTTCAGCTCGGCGGGTCTCGGAAATTCAAGCCCTCTCCATCAAGCCCCCATATTTAATCTTTCACAAAGATAGGGTCTCTCTTAAACCAAACCCATCTTTTCTTCCTAAAGTGGCTTCTGTGTCTAACATTAATCAGTCCATTGAGCTGCCAGTGTTCTTTCCCCACTTCTCTATTAAGGCAGAATTTAGATTTCACCAATTGGATGTGCAATTACACTTCTATCTACACCAGACAAAAGATATCCGGAAGTCTTGTATCCTTTTCAGAAAACTGATTGGGTTCTCCGATATCCAAGGTTACACTGTGTAGATGGTTAGCCAGTTGCATCTTTTTCATCTATCAGGCAGGAGATAAAAATTTGCCATTTCCAGTCAAGGCACATTCTACGCGGGCTGTTTCCACTTCCACAGCCTTTCAAGCTAGATTGTCAATGGATGATATATGGGCTGCAGCTTCTTGGACTTCTCCCCACACCTTTGTTTCTCATTACAAATTGGACGTGGTTTCCAGGGGCAGATCTTCCTTTGGTTCCACAGTTCTCAGGAGTATTTTCCTATGAGCCACCCACGATGTAGGTGCTAGGGACGCTGTCCCACGGGTAAGAATGTAGGCGAGATTGGACTACATAACATCAAGAAGTTATGTACTCACCATAACGTTCGATGTATGTAGTCCATCTTGCCTCACATTCTTACTTACCCTCCCACCTTCCCCCTGCCTGGAGGATTTGGAGCATAAGATTTGGATTATAGGTTGTCACCTGCTGGGTCTCTTCTTTAGTGACTGTTTTATATGCATGTGAGGTGTGTATGAAGTGTACACATTGTTTCACAGAAAACTAGATCTGGGGATAGGGAGCAGTGCACCATGGGATACCCTCTTAGCCTAGCCAATGAGAGACTTTAAGCTAGTAAAAATCGGCCGAGTTGGAGCCGATATTCGGCTCCGAACCCATGGGTAAGAATGTGAGGCGAGATGGACTACATACATCAAACGTTATGGTGAGTACATAACTTCTTGTTACTGTACATTACCCTGCTCATTCAGGGATACTTTTATGGTAGGAATATAGCTTTCATTTCTCATTCGTCTTTCAGGAGAGAGCTTAGGTTTCAACAGGCTGCACAATAACAGGAAAAGTGTATGGTTGGGCTGCTTAATTTATAACTTGCAGTTCTGTTAGAACCAGTAAACTGCTAATTACTTTATGTGCTATGTGCAAAATCTTGTGCTCAGAAAAATCCAAGAAAATCTGTATTGTTTCCTTACATGGTGGGAGGGGTTACTTAAGTAAACCAATGCAGACAGTTAAAAGAAGTACAGATACTTAACCATTACAACATTATTCATTTTAATTCACTGTGGATATTGTAAATAAATAATGGAGGCACCTATAAAATGAAAATATTTACTGAATATAGAGGATTTTGTTCAGGTATTTGATCGTAACCATGTTATTATATGTTCAAGACATGGATGTCAAGAAATTCGCCTTGAGAGTTAGGTTCAAGAGATGATTGTTACCTGCTTGCTTACTTATTTGCTCATTGTACTGATTCCTGTTGGAAATGCTTCACTAGCTCTGTGTGCTGCTGCACAAGAGGTGTAGTATGTTTATGCTCTTGCATTATGTAGACAAATAGAACTAATTGTATTCGATATAGAAGTTGCGTGCTGGTATACTTTTTAATGCCTTGTTCAAAGTTCTTACTCAAAGCGTCGCTGGTACTTGGCGCTGCAGTACAGTATGCCTGGGCCATTAACTGAGATGCTGAAACTTGTTTTGCTAGCCGGTGGAAATACCCTGGCGCATGTGATACGGACATACTGTTCGTGAATGTTCTTCCTATTATATTGATTATCTGTGTGATGCTAATTTAATTTTCTTGATTAGATTGATTCCTATGTGATGCTAATTTAATTTTCTTCTCCATGACCTCCGTTTCAATCTATCTTTCTCCTCTCTCTATTACAGTTCAGTTCATCCTTAACCACAACAAATGGCTCCCCTGTAGAGCCTCAGCCTACTCTTACTACAGCTGGCCACAGAAACCTGAGTCCTATTCTGCCATTGAAAACCAGTGTCTACAGTGTACGTTGCACCTTTAATACATGCTAACTCTTCTTTTAAACTGATAGTTGTTAATGACTGTGGTGCGCACACTAAACAGAAAGTGCCTCTACCGTAGTTCTTCCCCACCTCCTTGTAACTTGACCTAGTGCTAGTGCGTTCCAATCTAATTCATAGTTTACAAAGTAAGCAATGTTAGCAGCCTACTCTTAAACTAATTTTGGAGTCGGCACTTAGCAAACGTCATCACTCTGTGTTAGCTAACATTTAGTTGCCTAAACATTCAAGCCAAGCATTCCAGGCTACTTATTGCTATGAAAACTTGTGGCTACAGTACTGTATCATAGGACTAGGTCCCGAACAGTATTTAACTTAATTTACAAGCCCACTCGGACCTGGTGTAACACATCCCTCCAATATCTGTATTTACTGAAATCTGCCATTAAACCAAATTAAGTTTAAAGTAAATTAAGTCCAAAGAAAGAAAACTTGGGTGTGCTATAATGCCTTCCTATTGATTGTTTTTTTTTTTTTTGCACATTCCTCGCTCGGCCACGAGGACCTGGAGCATCCCGCTCCATTCGCCCTTCTCTCCGCTCGTGCTCACTTCTCTCCCCCTACCCTACCCCCAGTTCCCACCCACCCCACTACACACACCTTTATTCTAACACTGTATCTCCTCCCCTTCCCCTAAGCCAGTCCTATCTCTACACCTCCCCCTCCCAACATCCATCAATTGACTAATCTCTTCCCCTCCTCTATCCTACCTTCCTGTACTCTCGGCTATACTCCTATCCCATTCACTAAACACTCATCTATCATCCAGCTACTACCTCCAAACTTAATTTTACTCTAATAAGAAATTACTTCTCCACTTCTACATAATATTCTCATCTCTTCTATAAGCATTCTTCTCCAAATAACTGTCTTCAATACCACCTCTTAACAAACTACCCCCTCCTTTCCCCCCTACGTCTACTACTCTCCCCCATCCCCACCCTATCACATCCCATTTTCACAACATATCCCCCACTCTAGTCCAACCTAACCCACTTCACTATTTTAAACTAAAACTCCTAGCCTTTTCAATAAAGCATCACACACCCAAAGTGAAATTGCTCTTCCTTCTAACTACAAGTTGCAAACCAAAGTTCCTGTTCCTTTCTTCCTCTAATTGGATTGCCGTAGCAGGTGACATACACCCCAACCCTGGACCTAAGACTAGTACCAATCAGACTCTCCCTATCTCTCCGAATACTAACAACCTCAAATTCCTCAAGCTAATCACCATTAATGCCCAAACCCTAATAAGATCTCTCACTCTGGTATATTACCAGGCACCATGAGTGACCATCTCCCAGCCTTCATTCACCGAGCTACCCACTCCTCCCCTCACCAACACCAATATACTCCCACTTGTAATCTTACAAACCTGAACCCTTCTACATTCTTCGAAACCCTTAAACTAACAAATTGCGACAACCTAAAAACTCTTCCACTAGATAAGGCCTTAGACTTCTTCAGTACAACCTTCATAAGCATCTTAACCACTCAAGCCCCACCTAGAACAAAACGAATAAAACCCAACTCCACCCCATGGCTAACAAAAGACACCAAAACTCTTATGCTACAGAGAGACAAGACCTGGAAACTTTACAACAAAAACAAAAACCCTGTTACCCTTCTTAAATATAAGCAACTCCGCAACCTAACTAAAAAGCATGTTGCAAAAGATAAAAAATCTTATTACACTACACTACAGTCCACCCACTCCAAAAATCCCAAACAATTCTGGAACTCCATCATCTCTCACTTGCACCCTGGTACCAAAACCAATCCCTGTCCTGACAACAATAAAACTGACACAGAAATTGCCACCCTTATAAACTCCTTCTTTACCAACTCTATAGCTGAACTTACTAAGACCTTCCCCAACCCCATCTCTTCTCCTCCACTCCATCCCACCTCCCCTTTCTCTCCTCAACCCCCCACTCCCAATCCTCCCCCCACATTTTATCTAAAACCCATCTCTACCTCCTACATCAAAAAGCTTCTTTCCAGACTTAGGCCATGCTCCAATGCCCCTGACAATATTCCCTCACTCTTTCTAAAGCTTGCCGCAGATGGTGTCGCCATCCCCATCAGCATTCTCATCAATAGACCCATACAGGAATCTTATGTCCCCAAATTGTGATGTGCTGCCTTTATCCTGCCCCTCCACAAAGGAGGCAAACATAATAGCATCTCTAACTTCCGACCAATGGCCATTCTTTCCTCAGTCTGAAAAATCCTAGAAAAATGTATCCACATGCAACTCATGCCCTTCCTCATCAATAATCAACTCCTCACCCCTACCCAACATGGCTTCCATCTTGGGCCATAGTACAAAAACTGCTCTCCTCTCCTTTTTAGACATAGTAAATCATGCTCGTGACTCTGGAGAAATTGTTTCCACTGTCCTCCTAGATCTATCCAAGGAATTTGACACTATCTCCCATACCCACCTTCTGCATCACCTTTCTAACCTCAGTCTCTCTCAAAACTCCGTTACCTGGTTCTCTAGTTATCTCACTGACAGATCCCAGGCTGTGAAATGGCAAACTGGTACCTCAACCTTCCTACCCACCCCAACTGGGGTTCCCCAAGGGTCCATACTCGGACCTATGCTCTTTAATGTATTTATCAATGATTTTCATGCTGCAATTCCAAACACTAAAATAGTGCAATATGCAGACGATTCCACTTTAGTCTGCTTTGCTCCTAGCCTTCCTGAGCGCCAGGCAAAAACCCAATCAGCCTTCACAACTGCTGAGAACTGGATGCTTCAAAACCATCTCTCCCTTAATGCCAATAAACCCCAAATCCTTTTTTTCTCCCCCTCAACCCCCCCCCAATTGACAAGCAATCCTTCAATATCACCAGCCATGCCAACTCCACTATCGAAGTTGTCCCTTTTGCTAAACTTCTTGGGGTTACCATTGATGAACACCTGAAATTCGATACTCATGTCCAACTAAATATTAAAAAAAACATCAGAAGCTTGGTATGCTGTACAGAAACGCTCACTTTCTCTCTCCTTCTACAAGGCAAACTCTCACCTCTTCCTACTTACTACCGTCTCTGTTGTATGGTGCTCCACTTCTGACCAATCTTTCTATTACCATCTCCTCAAAACTAGAAATCTGTTACAACAAAATCGCTAAATTCGCTACTACATCCAAACACTCCACCCACCATTGCACCTCTCTCCACATGCTAAAGTGGCTAGAGCTTCCTAATCACCCTGACTACCTTCAACAGCCCACAAACTAATATTTAAACCTACTGCATGCCCTGCTCTAACTAATATCTTACCTTTCTACATCCCGCTCAGGCCCCTAAGGTCTGCCCAGCAAAATCTACTTTTTGTATATAAACCAAAACGTCCCCCTGGCCAGTTTATCATATCCTATTCACTAGCCAAAAAATGGAACTCTCTCCCTCCCCTGCTAAGAAATACTACAAACGTTGAACGCTTCAAATTCCAGCTCCTTTCCCACCTCTCCCAAAACTGGAAATGTAATTGCATTCTTCCTACCCAATTCCTTCTAATGTAACTTATACATGTTCTTCCTCATGCACCTCTATAACGTGATGTATTTTGCTCTACAGCTACCCCGCTCTGCATCCAACATATAATAAGTATAAAATCCTGAATGCCTATCATGTAAATACTGTAAATACTTACATAGCTTTCTACTCCTACTCTCTCCCCTTACCCTGAAACACTTCTTTCTTCTACCTATATCTAAGTCTTTTACTATGAGGTTATACTAACCAGCTAAGAAGTGTATACACTACTGTACTACTAAACAGCAGCATGTTTCTCCACTGTATACCCGACTCTAACTATGTATGCATGTTATGAACTGCGCACAAGTTTTTCTTTTTTTCTTTTTCTCTTATCACACCTTTTCAATTTCCTACATCTCAATATATAATTTTACATGCATTTTCAAAATGTAGAATTTCTATGTATAATTGTACAAATGTAAACTTCTACGCTTGTTTCTAATGTATGTAATACGGAGCTTTTCTCCCCGGGCCTCTACTGAAAATGGCCACCCTGGGCCCAGTGGACCTCCCTGGTTATCAAATTGGAAATAAATAAATAAAATGAATCTTGGCATCCATGTTGGGAACACATAATGATGGATTATAATCAGCAAGACCCAGTTCATAACTTTTTGTAG